>NW_006238921.1:4925838-4994870 GCF_000375325.1 Capsella rubella | reverse complement strand
AGAGAGAGAGAGAGAGAGAGAGAGAGAGAGAGAGAGAACAGAACACCATATACAAGTTTGGTTTCCACATTGTACAAGTTTGGTTTCCACATTGTACAAGTTTGGTTTCCACATTGTACAAGTTTGGTTTCCACATTGAATCAATATTAATTTGAGCGTCTGACATTTACCCTCCCAATTAAGTTTCACCAGTACACCATTGGAACTGAAATCAAACATAAAAAATACTGAGTTTCTCTAACTACTATTACAGAAGCGACATGGAGTGTTTGAAATGGGAAACCAAGCATTAGAAACAGAGTAACCTCTAAATTATATCATAACATCTTTATTATGTTTCGGCATGTTGGAGTGTGCCTCTCCATTTTAAGGCCAGAACCACAGTCCAACTCCAACCCGATGTGGTTTTTTTGTCGTTGCAGAAGGAACTTAATGCACCGGACAAGTTAAATTGATCGTCTGACATTTTCCATCCCAATTAATGTTTCCCGGCTCATCACTTTCCCCAACCATAACAAAAGATACGACTCGTATATAGTTAATTCATTTTGTTTTTATTCCAAATCAAGAGACATTGACAAAACGTCAGGGGCAAGGCAACGTCCAGGGCTTTTACTTAAATCAAACAGATTATATTTGAAATGCAAATTAAAAAATTCCAAACATAGTTCTCTCTAAATACTATTTCGTCTGCAACAATGATGGGATTTGGTCTTCCTAACGTTCACAGCGTTCCTCTCTCTCTCACGACCAACCTCTCTCTCTTTCCTCAGCGTTGGATTCACAAGCCCACTGTTCCCGTAAAACCGGCAAGAAAAACCCACTTGGCCTGTGTTAGGACGACTGAGACTTGTGATGAACTTGAGAGAACTCGTCCATTGGCAAACTTTTCTCCCACTCTTTGGGGAGATCACTTCCTTTCTGTTCCCTTAGATGGTTCTGTAAGCACATGCATGGTGACCCAATCTGTTTTCAAGATTGTTGGTTTAGTTAATATTATTCTTTAAACAAATGCATTGTATCTTTGCAGAAATTTGATGAATTGTCAAGAGAGATTGAAGTGATGATGAAGCCTAAAGTGAGAGATATGCTCATGTCTTCCAACAAAAGCGACAATGAGAAGATCCATCTCATCCATTTGCTAATTAACCTCGGAATCGCTTATCATTTCGAGGCTGAGATTGATGAAATCCTTAGCCAAGCTTTTCTGGATGTGGAGGACATGATAGCCAAGGAACATGACTTGGAGACAATCTCCACCATGTTTGAGGTTTTCAGACTACGCGGTTACTTTATGCCTTGCGGTATGGCTATTTGTTACCTTGATTCACATATATATATACATATATATATATATGTATTACACATATATAATTTGGCTTTTGGCTTCATTGTAGATGCATTCAATAGATTCAAAGGTGAAGATGGGAGGTTCAAGGAAAGTCTAGCTGATGATATCAGAGGGATGATACAGTTGTACGAAGCAGCACATCTCGGGACACCATCTGAAGACATAATGGACGAAGCACTAAGCTTCACTCGGTATCACTTGGAATCATTGACAGGTCAACATGCAGCAAGTGATAGTCCCCATCTCTCTAAACATATACAAAACGCACTGTATAGACCTCGATATCGTAACATGGAGATACTAGTCGCAAGAGAATATATCTCTTTCTACGAACAAGAAGCAGATCACGACGAGACGCTGCTCAAGTTTGCCAAAATCAACTTCAACTATTGCCAGCTACACTACATTCAAGAGCTAAAAGATTTGACCAAGTACGTTGTGGTAGTTCATTTATTCAGTCTTGGTATATATATTTGTCAGTGTTGCTGTATTTGAACATTTATGTTTTGCAGATGGTGGAAGGAGCTAGATCTTGCATCTAAGTTACCTTACATCAGGGACAGAATTGTCGAGATCTATTCCGGGGTACTCACTATGTATTTCGAGCCAAAGTATTCGCTTGGGAGAATTATAGTCAATAAACTTACTGTGATTGCGACTGTTTTGAATGACACATGTGATGCATATGGCACTCTTCCTGAAGTTACAAGTCTCATTGACTCTTTTCAAAAGTATCGTCTTTAAATTTTCACTCTTATATTTATTTACTTGATTACATTTAAGAGTAGGTAAAATGGTGTGCAAAGTTTATTTTTATAGGTGGAATCTTGGGGACACTGAGAAGCTACCAAACTATATAAGAACTGTCTTTCGAAGTGTGTTTGAAACGCTAGAAGAGATTGAACAAGAAATGATGCCTCGAGGAAGATCACGCATTGTGCAAGTAGCAGTAGATGAGGTGAGTCCTCCAAATTGGGGTAGCAAATATTGTCGGTCACATTTGTGTATTTAAGAAAATCTGAGTGCTTTGCATATAGATGAAGAAGTTGGGGAAAGCATACTTGACCCTCTCAAAGTGGGCACGCACAAGTCACGTCCCAACATTTGAGGAGTACATGGAGATTGGGTTGCAAACTTCAATGGATCAATTTGCAGCCTACAGCTTCATCGCTATGGAGGATTGCGATGAGTATCAAACATGCGAATGGTACAATTCCAGACCCAAAATGATGGAAGCTTTAAGTGGCTTGTATCGTCTTAAGAACGACATAGCCACCTATGAGGTAACAAGACATACAAAATCATATGAAAACCAAACAATCACATCAACAACAAGTTTTGTCTTTAAAATTAAATTAACATATGTAATGGGATAAGCAGAACGAGATGAGCAGGGGAGAAGTGGCTAATGGGCTGAATTGCTACATGAAGCAACATGGTGTTACCAAAGAAGAAGCGATTGCAGAGTTGAACAAGATTGCTACTGATTATTACAAAATAATAATGGAGGAGTACTTAACGACAACCGTTGTGCCACGCCCGATTCTGGTGCGATGCCTCAACGTTTCGCGACCCATCGATCTGTTTTACAAAGAGGGTGATGAATTCACTGATCCTTATTTCGGAAAGCTCAAACAAGTCATCTCTTCTTTGCTCATCCATCCAATTCCTCTTTAATAAAGTGCATTAAAAAAATTTTAAAAAAAAATCTAAATAAGACGCTTTGTATTCTTCTAGTTTTTTTTTTTTTTTTTTCTAATACCCTACCGTATCAGCCAAGGCATATATCATTTGTGGGTTCTTTGTTTCTTCGCTGTTAGAGCATCTCCAATGGCATGCATGTCTGGCGTCACCCTGGCAACCAAACAAAAATAATTTCATGTTTATTTAAACAATTCTGTATTTTAACGATCATTCTGTTTCAAAGAGAAAAAAACCCAAGCGTCGCAGAGAGAAAAAAAAGAAGAGAAGAAAGAACAACAAGAAGCGGCCGTCAAGCTTGTGACCGGCGCGTGGTGGCTCATATAGCGCCGGCGTCGGTCACCTCCGTTGTTTTTTTATCTAGCTTTTCAATTCCAGCTTTGTCTTTCTTAGTCTAGGAAGCGTGGAAGTTTTTGGTGTTGGTGAGAAACTAAGTTTTGAGTCTTAGATCTGATGAGATTTGGTTATGGGATGCAGATCTGTGCAACATTAGAATGATTCTCTTTTAACTTGGTATCTCCCTGGCCTCCACTGTCTTCGCCTTTTTGTAACCTAGTTTCTCTGATCAGATTGTACTCGTGTGAGATCTGGTAACATCAGGTGATTAGGTTCTCTAGTTTTCTTTTTTTGGACAGTCGTTTCCTTCGTTTGGGCTAAGTTTCTCTTCCTCAACTATTTCTCTTGGTTAGTTATGGGTTGAGCTTTGTTTATGTCTGGATTATCTCATTTGGTATTAAGCTTTGTTTAGCTTAATTACCAGCTTGCTATGGCGTTGAAAGGTTCTAAGTGGGTCTCGTCTATCTTACGGTTTCATCCGGGAGACCCTTGACAAAACACTCATAGAGAAAGATGCATCTTATGCGGAGAAGGCCAAGTTCCATTCTCTTGTTATGGCCATTTGTGTTGAAACTCGTTATCATCCTTTGGTATGCGGGAAGTCCTTATGGTTTTTCGAGAGCTAAATCAGTCTCGAGACAAGATGTTTTTGGTTTAAACAATGTATCTGTAAAATCCTTTCCTGTTCTATTTATAGGTTATGGATAGATCATTGTGTCTCTGTAATTTCATTATCGTCTTTATCTTGTGATTTGTAATCTTTCCGAACTTTGGTTATCAATATAATCCTTTCAGTGAAAGAAAAAAAAAACAATTATTCTGTTTTCTGTAACTTTTAAAAGTTATGGCATAGTTTAACCATTTTAGACTTTTTTGTATATTTTCTGTAGTTTAAGAAAATAAATTGTTCACGTACAGTATAAACATATTTTATTTTTATTTTCAAATACAAAATCAATTACTATATCTCTAATTTTTACTCATAATATAGCTAATAAATAAAGATATAAATAAGTTGCAAAAGAATAAGGGGGTGTATTCAAATCATGATTTGGAAGGATTTTGTGGAATTTATAATATTTGAGATTTTAGGAGATTTAAGTGAGTTTTTAAGGTATTTTGGTGGATTAGTTATATTTTTCTATTTTAAAGAAAGGAAAATAGTTTGAGATTTGGTGAGATTTTAAAAAAAATTTAAAAGTCATTGATATGTGTAAAAAGTCCCAAACTCTATTTAGAAAAGTTATTGATATGTGTATATTGACTTTAAAAGTTGAGATCAGTTTTCTTTTATAACAACTAGGGCTGCCAGCCCGTGCGTTTCCGCACGGGAAAATGAAAAACTTAAAAATAATTAACATTGTTAAATAACATTTTTGAGTGGAAAATTGATTAAGATTAATTGTATATCTTTTTATTTAATTTACAAATTTATTTTTTTACCTTTTCTATATTATAATATATTAGATTTGTGAGAATACGAAAACTTTCTTACAATTTCATTTTTATCCCTTGAATGATATTTTTCCGTTGGTATCGCTGCATTTTAATACTGATGTTCCTAGAGAGTCAAAAGAATTCAACATTTCTGAACGGCCATTTTTTACACTTAACATGCCCCTTCTTTAGCTTTATTTAGAAAAAAAAGTTGTCAACGAAAGTATGAAATGAACTCCTAGCTACTGCCCTTAAAAGAATATCAAAGATTCAAGCATTTTCTTTTTACAAAATCTAAAAACCTTTTTGGATAGAAAGCTCAACTATTTCTTTCATAATACATGTTCCAAACACCTACGAATCATTAGTCCCATAAAACTAATAAGACAACTCTACAGATTCAACTAAATTCAACATAATATTATAGGAACATAAATAATGCCTAAAGAAACACAATTGTTGGATATAAAACTTTGCAACTTTTGGGATCATTAACAAATATAAACATTTAGATGAGATAACAGAAACAATAACGAAGAGGTAATAACAATTAATACCTTTACGTGATGATAATGGCTAAGCAAATTGCAGTCAAATAGGATTGGAAAAACAAAATTTGAAGAAACAATTGTTTCAGGAAAATATTTTTTTTAAAATGAAATAAAACGAAACAATCAATAGTTTTTTTTAATAAAAACAAAGAGTTGTAGAATATTTATATTTGAAACGTAATGGTGTGACTGTGAAACATTGTATTGATTAAATTACAGAGGTTTTTATTAAAAGATAGGGAAAATTCCATAAAAATTCCCCATCTAATTTTAATTTGGAAGTTTAATACCCAATGTTATTTGATTGGAAATAAAATGCATGGTTTATTAATTTTTGGTCTATTAATACATTAAGTATATAAAAATTGTCGAATCGAATAAACCGTTTAATCGGATTGACGGAATCACTAAACCGAGGTTGACGAAATTACTAATCCCTAAACACACGGGTAATTTGGGGTTATCCAAAGACTGCATTGTCCTTTGCTATTATCCCAAATCGAATTGGGATCGATAAACCCTAAGTTTAGTGTAATTCCATTAACCTCGGTTTAGTGATTCCGTCAATCCGATTACCGTTTGTTAAGCGGTTTCTTCGATTCGACAATTTTTATATACTTGATGTATTAATAGACAACAAATTAATAAACCATGCATTTTGTTTCCAACCAAATAACATTGGGTATTAAACTTCCAAATTAAAATTAGATGGGGAATTTTTATGGAATTTTCCCTTAAAAGATACATCTTTTTAAAAAGACATATTTAAAAGACACATCCTTTTAAAAAGACACATTTTGGCTTTCATAAATTCTAATATTAAACAGTAATCTTTAGATCAAATGAAAAACAATCTGAACCGTTAGATTCAAAAGATGACATCAGCAGTAAACAAAAAGTGGGTTTGCTATTATATATAGATTTTAGTGGATTTAACAAATATGTTTATTTTTTATTTTTGAATTAAGATTTCTATAGATTGTCACTGATTGCCGTGATTTTTTTTGTATTTACTTTTTCTTTTCCTATAACTTTCTTCATTAGGATATGTGTTTATGCTTTTCTATAAATTTTCATTCCAATTTGGTATGTTTTTCTCTTTTGCTAAATTTTGATTTTGGTATATTAAGAAGGATTTTTTTTCTATATCAAGGAATTGTTTCATTGACATCATTGCTCTTTATTATTTTTGTTGGCATAAAAAAACAATGGGTTTTAAATTATACCATTATATTTTGATATTTTCTATATTTGATGAAAAAGTGTCAAGGTATAATTTTATTTTGTTGGAATAAGTCCCCAATGACTGGAGGAAAACATAATGCAGAACAGTAGTACACATATACATATACAACTAGAAAGAAAAAACTACAATGAACTGGAACAAAGAAAAATGTTATTGACTGATGAAAACGAATCAGATTTAGTCATATCTTGAAGGTGAACGTGAATCATATGATCTGTGTGAACCATGAGACCTCGGTGAACCTGAAACGTTTGATCGTGGAAGATGAAACTGAGGATGAAGATATTGAGGATGTTGTTCCATTGGCACTCTGAGATACCTGCAGTTCGAGATCGTTACCTGTAAGTTTTGAGACAGCAAGTTTAGCTCTGGAAGACGCTGCAGATTCTGACAGTCATTGATTCTCAGGTTTCTTAGAGCATTCAGACCATACGAATGTTCATTTGAGAGCTGAAGAGTGTGCAGAGATGTGCAGTGATCAATTTCAAGGTCGGCGAGGTTTTCGAAACGGCTTAAAGGAAATGTAATGAGAGAGTCACAGCTGCTTTTTATGCTTAGCGTTTGAAGGTTCCCATAGTTGTATTCGTGGTGGTCTGGCTGGAAATCTAAGAAGCCACATTGATGGATGTGAAGAGAGATCAGAGAAGGAAGTATGGTCGGTATCCGGGTTAGCTCTGGGCATCTCCGTATGTAAAGTTTCTTGAGAGAAGGAAATAAGTCTCCTCTTGCGACACTTACATCTAACCACTCTTCCCAATCTGGCAAGTTATCAAATCGCAATGTTTCAAGCGATCTAAATGGCTGTTGTTCTCGATCGCGCAGTTGTAGATCGCTGAAGTAGAACTCAGTACCTATCCGTCTAAGCCCAGCCATTCCTGAAATGTAAAGTTCTTTGAGACCTGGTAATTGACCAAGGGATGGCAAGGAGGAACAATATTGGCACTCTCTGAGGCGTATGAACACAATTCTAGAGAACGAAGAATCATTCAACCATTTTGGAAACCTTCTTCCTTTGTATCTCTCAATGGTGACTTTCTCGATATGACTATGCGGGCGTAACTTCTCAAAGACCTCAGCTTCATTTTGCGTCCTGTGAGGATTTGTGTTGCTCTCTAAGCTAGTAGATCCAGTTCTCCAAACAAAATCTATCTCCTTCAGATATTTTTTGCTATATAAGTTTGCTCCTGCAGCATCGGCGACATCCACAACTCGTTGTAGCTCGACTAATTTAAGTTTTCCATGAAGTTCATGAAGCTCTCCAAGGTCACAAATCCTTGCACCGTCACTAGCACTTGCAAAAAAGGTTGTAAGCGTCTGAAGGCTCTTCAATCTACCGAATTTTCGTGGCATTTGTCTTAGCTTTGTTCCATACAGATCAAGATACCGCAGATTGATGAGGTTGCAGATGTCTGTAGGAAGCTCCTTCAGACTGGAACAGTAGGAGAGAAGAAGTGTCTGGAGGTTGTACATATAACAAAGGGATTTTGGAAGTTTCTCGAGTTCAGTGCGAGAGAGATCCAAAAACCGAGTATGACTCAAATTCCTGAAAAAATCTGGCGGCAGCCTTGCGATCTTGTAATGTGACAAAGACAAAACACGCACGCGAGTAAGCATTGAAAGTAAATTCGCGCTGACCATTGTATCTAAATAGCATGACCGAGAAGAATTTGTGAGGCTGAGTGGTAGAAAAGTTCTGAGAAACTTGACTTCGCGAAGAGCCTCAAACTCCATAGGCTCAGCATAATTATCTCGCAGGTACGATAAATATCTGGTCCTTTCTGAAACCTTAAGTTTGTATCCATCTTCAAATTTTGAGCTGAACTCTCCTGAAGCAAATTGAGACAACTCATTGATAAAGTCATGCATAATATATCTCGTCTTTGTCTTTTGAAAAAGCGACCTTGACTCTAATTCAGAAAAGTACTCATCCCCAAGCTCTTCTAGATTCTTACTGCTTCTCGTCTGTTGCAAGAAACCTTCTGCCATCCACAAAAGAATTACCTTTTCCTTCTCAAACGCATGTCCTTTGGGAAATATCGAGCAATAAGCAAAACATCGTTTCAAGTGAGCTGGAAGGTAGTAATAGCTTACTCGTAAAACTTGAAGTAGGTTGCTCTTATCAGCTGGAAGATCCCAAATCATGCTGCTCAAAACTCTCTCCCATTCTGTAACTTTACCTTCAAATCGTAGAACGCCACCGAGTGTTTTCACAGCCAAAGGCAGGCCGCGGCACTTATGCACTATCCTTTCTGCAAGATCCCCAATTTCTCGATCTAGGCACGGATCTTGGTTACCAAATACAGTTCTTATGAACAACGACCAGCAATCTCCATCAGATAATGGCTTAAGGTTGTGTACATGGACAGAACACATATTGGATGCGACACGTTGGCTTCTTGTGGTCACAAGAATCCGGCTCCCTTGAGCAGCAGGTATGAAAGGTTGGCGTAGAAGATCCCAATCCACAAAATTTTCATTCCACAAATCATCTAAAACAAGCAAAAACGGTAAACCTATTAACCTCTCCTTTAATTTGACTTGAAGTACATCCAGGTCGGTGAATTCGCAAGGCCGGGAAGTAACGGATTCATAAACCTTTTTGGTGATCTTAAAAACGTCAAACTCCTCCGAGACATGAACCCATACTCTAGTTCCAAAATGACTCTGAACACGTTGATCATTGTATAGGAGTTGTGAAACTGTGGTTTTGCCAACCCCTCCAGTGCCAACAATAGCTATAACGGTTAACCCGCTATCATTTCCATTTTCAGGAATCAAATATCTCATGATTTCATCTTTATCATCAGCTCTACCAAACACTTCAGATTCATCCACAAGAGATGTTGTTGGCAACCTTTTTTTGGGTGTCATTGCAGTAAGCTCTTTCAAACCCAGGACATTTCTTTGTGAAGCTAAACGCTCAAGCCTCATCGTGACCTTCTCAAGCCGGGTCTCTAAATGTTCACTACTCCCATCAAGAAAATCTCCCAAAGACATTCTGCCACGAAGCTGTCTCAGCCTGTTGGAGGAAGAAGATTCAGCTCCTATGTTGAGACGCAGAGCTTCTGTGGCAATATCATCAAGAGCATCTTCAGCATGGTAAACAACATCTCTCAGCTCGTTGACCCATTTTTCCACCACCGAGTTTGTAATCTGCTTATCCTCTGCATCTATCAGAACCGCACTTATTGTCAACAACGCAATGTTGAGCCTCTCTAGTACATTCTCACTCAGTTCCCGCCTCTTGAAGAAGTTCTTGAAAGGTGCAGACATCAGCGTCTGAAAGAGAGATTGTAAGAAAGCTGAAAGAACCATCTCTCCTACAATCATCTTGTCTGTATTTGCACACAAGAAAAAAGAGATCAACAGCAGGATGAACAACTTCACAACAGGCTATTTTATTTCTTCAGTGTTATTTACTCGAAGAAATCAAAGGTTCCAATACGAAGAAAATATAACAGTTTGATGGAATATTCAAAGAAACTAACCTTAATTAAACAAGGGAATGAAATTCGTTTACTAAGTTGACTTGACAAAACACACCATGAATCATGCGACCGAAGTGAATTCTATAATCTCCAACAGAAACTACCAGGAAAATGATTGGAAGTTGTCTGCATTCCCGTGGAGAAAATTGGTGATAGCCTGCAACGGAAGGAAGCTTTTGAATTAGTCAATGTTTGCTTGAGAAAATGCTCTGAAAATTCTGATTAGTTACAATGAAAATATAATAATCAATAGGTAAAAGACGACTTTATATTAACAAAGGGTCATCTTCAAAAAACGAACAAATAATTAAATTCTAGACTGATTCCCTTGTGAGCTGGCATGAGAAGTCTTGGTCCACCAACTAAGACAAAGTCAATATTACAAGGTAACACACAAAAATGCAAAACCATGAATTGAATCAAGGGGGAGTCTTCGTAAATGTTTAAATAGGCATTTAAATGATATTTGTCTTTTATAGGGACAAGGCGTGAAAGGTCTACAAAGCCTTTCTGCAACTCGATTGGCTTAGGCAAAACCCAGATTAGACATGTAGATTGAACAAAACTTGTAAACTGGGATTAAAATATCATGACCAATAAAATATTGTGTGAATTTTAATATAGTTTCTTTTCTTGTTATAGGTTGGATTGCATAATTGAGATGGTGAATTCAATCAACCATTTGTCAAAACTGTCTAGAGATAATATATATAAATTAGAGAAGATGGTGTGATATATAAGAAACTCACATCACATGGTATATATTCGTTAAACCGAGAGTTGACATGACCATTTCTTCCCCTGGACCCTCTTAGGAACATCAAAAATTGGAAAATTGGAATATTATGCAGCTGCAGCCAAACCCTTTTTGGCTTCTTCATCTGATCTAAATGCTGCACATAGATCTCAAAATATAGACACAACGCAGAACATAAGTGGACACAGAACAAGAAGACGAAGAAGAAGAAAAATTATGCTCTAACATATGCTTCTTAAAAGGGAAAAGGAAGAAGGCAACCAAGAGAGATAGATTAAACATCAAACCGCATCCAAAAGATATAAAGAAAAGAAAATCAGGTTAGATTCACCTTACCTTCCCCCATGGTTTGGTTTGTCTACTTTTTCTTGAATGTGACTCGTTGAATCCTCCATGGCCACTGCAAACAAAATGTAATAACACTTTTAGCAAACAGGGATATAAATAAGAGTTTTAGGCAAAATGTCAGCAAAATTATGAATCTCCAGAATCTTGACATCATTACCACTTGCTGCAGGTCAGCTTGACAAATTGCTTAAAGAACAACAAAAACCCCTTTCTGCTTGCTTTTTCCAATAATTGGCTTGGACTTTTTCATGCGTAACTTGCTGCTGCATATCCTTGGCTCCACAAGTTACAAGGAAGAACATGGCGAACTCCCATTTATCAAGTTGTGTGAACATCATGGTGGAGCGGATTAATACTTCTCCAGAATTACTCGAAGTATGTAAAGGAAAGTCCTCCAGTGTATTACTGAAGCGATTGAAAGTCGCTTTGGTGACTGCAAACCCGGTGCTTGCGGATGCCGAGCAGAGAGCAGAACATGTTCGAGAAGTAAAACATTGGCTTACAGGAATCCAAGATGCTTTCTTCCAGGCCGAGGATGTTCTTGACGAGTTACGAACAGAAGCTTTGCGAAGAAGAGTAGTAGCTGAAGCAGGAGGCTTAGGAGGACTATTCCAGAATCTCATGGCTGGTCGAGAAGCCATCCAGAAAAAGATTGAACCAAAGATGGAAAAAGTAGTTAGACTACTGGAACATCATGTGAAGCACATCGAAGTTATTGGATTGAAAGAATATATCGAGACTAGAGAACCACAATGGAGGCAAGCATCACGGTCAAGACCTGATGATCTTCCACAAGGCAGAGTGGTTGGGCGAGTGGAAGATAAGCTAGCGTTAGCCAATTTGCTGCTTTCTAGTGATGAAATAAGCATTGGGAAACCAACTGTGATCTCCATTGTTGGTATGCCAGGGATTGGAAAGACTACCTTGACAGAGATAGTCTTTAATGACAACAGATTGACAGAACACTTTGATGTTAAAATGTGGATCTCTGTTGGGATAAATTTTAATGTCTTCACGGTCACAAAAGCTGTTCTGCAGGATATCACTTCAAGTGCAATTAATACTGAGGATCTACCTTCACTTCAAATTCAACTGAAGAAAACATTGTTGGGGAAGAGATTTTTACTTGTTCTGGATGATTTCTGGTCTGAAAGTGACTCAGAATGGGAAAGTTTTCAGGTCGCCTTAAGTGATGCAGAGGAAGGAAGCAAGATTGTTCTAACCACACGAAGTGAAATTGTCTCCGCAGTAGCAAAGGCTGAAAAAATCTACCAAATGAAGCTGATGACGAATGAAGAATGTTGGGAGCTGATATCTAGATCTGCTTTTGGAAATATATCAGCCGGTTCTATCAACCAAGAACTAGAAGGAATTGGCAAAAGGATTGCAGAACAGTGTAAGGGCTTGCCATTAGCTGCAAGAGCCATGGCATCTCATCTCCGTTCAAAGCCAAATCCTGACGATTGGTACACTGTATCAAAGAATTTCTCAAACTACACCAACAATATCCTTCCAGTTCTTAAATTGAGTTATGACTCTCTCCCTGCTCAACTTAAACGATGTTTTGCCCTCTGCTCGATATTCCCCAAGGGTCATGTGTTTGATAGGGATATATTGGTACTCCTGTGGATGGCAATAGACCTCTTATACCAACCAAGGAGCAACAGAAGATTGGAAGAGATTGGAAACGATTACCTTGAGGATTTAGTTGCTCAATCTTTTTTTCAGAGATTGGACACCACCATGACAAGTTTTGTGATGCATGATCTTATGAATGATCTGGCAAAAGCTGTTTCAGGAGATTTTTGTTTCAGACTGGAAGATGACAAAATTCCAGAGATATCAAGTATGACTCGACATTTTTCATTTTCTAGAAGCAATTGTGATGCTTCTGTGGCTTTCAGGTCCATCTGCGGAGCTGAGTTTCTGAAAACCATTCTTCCGTTCAACTCGCCAACAGGTCTTGAATCTCTCCAACTAACAGAGAAAGTTTTGAATCCTTTGCTCCAAGCATTGACCAGCCTACGAATTCTTAGTTTGTCTCAATATCAGATAACCAGCTTGCCTAAATCATTAAAAGGTTTGAAGCTATTACGGTATCTGGATCTGTCAAGCACCAAAATAAAAGAGCTCCCAGATTTTGTGTGTACTCTCTGTAATCTGCAGACACTTTTGTTGTCAAATTGCCGTGACCTCACAAGCCTACCCAAAAGCATTGCCGAACTCATCAACTTGCGCTTCCTTAACCTTGTTGGCACTCCTTTGGTAGAGATGCCACCAGGAATAAGAAAGCTGAGAAGCTTGCAGAAGTTATCTAATTTTGTTATAGGAAGGCTGAGTGGAGCCGGGCTGCATGAGCTCAAAGAACTTTCTCATCTTCGAGGGACACTTCGCATCTCTGAGCTACAAAATGTGGCCTTTGCCTCTGAAGCAAAAGACATTGGTTTGAAGAGGAAGCCATTCCTTGATGGGTTAATCCTGAAGTGGACATTGAAAGCTTCTAGCTTCGTCCCTGGTAATTTAAATCCATTGGCATGTGACCAGAAAGAGGTGCTAAGGATGCTAGAACCTCATCCACAGTTGAAAACGTTATGCATTGAGTCTTATCAGGGAGGAGGATTTCCTATATGGTTGGGTGATTCTTCATTCTTTGGTATTACATCCATCACTCTCAGTAGCTGCAACCTCTGCATATCACTTCCTCCAGTGGGGCAGTTGCCTTCACTCAAGTACCTCAGCATTGAAAAGTTTAACATTCTGCAGAAGGTTGGTTTAGAGCTCTTCTTTGGTGAGAACAGGTCTAGCTATGTACCGTTTGAAGCCTTGCAAACTCTAAAGTTCTATGGCATGCCAAGATGGGAAGAATGGATTTGTCCACAACTACAAGGTGGGATATTTCCTTGCCTCGAAAAACTCATAATACAAAGATGCCCCAACTTAACAAAAGAGTTTCCAGAAGGACTCCCTTCTACCACTGAAGTCACCATCTCTGATTGCCCCCTAAGAGCAGTTGCTGAAGGAAAACATTCCTCCACAAGGAATCTGGAAAATATTCTAGAAAGTCCAGCCAGCATTTCTTCTATGAGCAGAGGTGAACTGTCTTCCTCTACATGGAATCCAAGATTGGATGCGAGTACTAGTGCTCAACCAGATTTAGCTTCAAGTAGTCAAAGTACGGATGAAAACGAAGTAACTTCGACGTCAAGCTTGTCATCTTTGCCAAAGGACCGTCCACTGTCACAAATAGAAGATTTAAACCAATATGAAACTCAGTTTGAAAGGGCACATAAAAATATTGAAGAACCTGCTGTGATCTCAGCAAGATACTCAGGATATATCTCGGATATACATAGCTCGTTAAGTCCATATATATCAAGAACATCGCTTGTTCCAGATCCCAATGATGGAGGTTCTGGTCTTCCTGGAAGTAGTAGCTACCAGTACCAGGAATATGGAAAGCTACCTGTCCGGAGTCCACCGTCAAGTGATGTAGATAACAAAAGGCTTACACAACATAATGATGAAACAGACATGGAATATTTGAAAGTGACAGATATCTCTCACCTCATGGAGCTTCCCCAGAATCTGCAGTCACTCCACATTGACAGCTGCGATGGACTCACTTCCTTACCGGAAAGCTTAACGGAAAGCTATTCAAATCTCCAAGAACTGATCATCATTGCTTGTCACTCTCTGGAATCTTTTCCTGGGAGCCACCCTCCAACCACATTGAGAACCCTATACATAAGAGACTGTAAGAAACTAGATTTCTCATATAGTTTACAGCCAACACGGAGTTACTCACAGCTCGAGCACCTGTTCATCGGAAGTAGCTGCAGCAATCTCCTTAGTTTCCCTCTATCCTTGTTTCCAAAGCTCACAAGCCTCTCCATTAGGGATTGCGAAAGCTTCAGGACTTTCTCAATTCACGCCGGACTCGGAGACGACCGTATCGCTCTCCAGTCTCTTGAAATTAGGGATTGCCCAAATCTGGAAACTTTCCCACAAGGAGGACTCCCAACGCCGAAACTCTCTTCAATGTTACTCTCAAACTGCAGAAAGCTCCGAGCTTTACCGGAGAAATTGTTTGGACTCACTTCTCTCTTGTCACTGTTTATAATCAAATGCCCACAAATCGAGACAATCCCTGGTGGAGGGTTTCCCAGTAATCTCCAAACCCTTTGCATCAACCTTTGCGACAAGCTCACGCCGAGAATCGAATGGGGGTTAAGGGACTTAGAAAATCTTCGAAATCTCGAGATTGAAGGAGGAAACGAAGACATTGAATCGTTTCCAGATGAAGGGTTACTCCCAAAAGGGATTTTTTCTCTGAGGATAAGCCGATTCGGAAGCCTCAAGACACTAAATCGTAAAGGGTTTGAAGATACGAAAGCTCTCGAGACAATGGAGATCAACGGCTGTGATAAGCTACAGATATCGATAGATGAAGATCTTCCTCTTTCCTTGTCTTGTCTGAGAATAAGTTCATGTTCATTGTTGACTGAGAATTTTTCTCAAGCAGAAACAGAGTTCTTCAAGGTATTGAACATTCAACATGTGGAAATCGATGGTGATATCTTCTCTTGAGAAAAGATTACAGTATTTATTTATTTGTTACACACTAAAGACCTTACTTGATGTACACGACACTGTAAATTCACAATTTTTACCACCGTTGGAGCTCTTCTAAGATTTGATATTGTATCTCAAAACAATTGTCTTTTTCCAGCTATGTTGATCTAACCTTGGAAAAAAATAGGTGAAAAGTCAAGAACTTTCAAAACCAAATGCTCCAAAAATCCCTTAGAGAGAAAGATGATGAAACAAATGGAAGTATCTCAGTCAAAACAACAGAAAGCCTAACAAGAACTTCAAATTCAGAGGCAGGATCATAGCGTTCCCAGCCACTAACATAACTGGAGATTAACTGTTCTAATACGTAAAGATAATTGGAAAAAAATTACTGAAGGAAATGAAATGTTTGCAGTCATCTCTCCTCTGAAACACCAGCTAGTCGGGTCTCTTTCTAGTTTGTCGATGGTGGTCGAGTGATTCTTGGCCTCACTGGTGTCTTTGACGGGCTTACCCTGTAAAAAAAGAAGGTATAAAGCCATATGTAGATCCAACTGAGACATTCAGAGAAAGCTTTTTAAGACACTGCATCGATCAAACCTACCTTATAGGTTGGGAACCAACGACCATCCCGCTGCAGTTGAGGGCCCTAAGTGCACTATCTGCCTGTTCATTCAAAAAGAAAAACAATTACAAGTTTCTGAGTTTGCAGGTAAAAACAATGCCAAGACATTGGGTCAGTTATCTTTCATCCCCTAATCGAACATTACACTAAAGAAACTTCTTGTCATCAGTAAAAGAGCAAAATAAAAATAGGGAATGTATTAAGTTACAGTGATGGGAGAAAAGAGTTTACCAGAGCAAATTCAACAAAAGCTATGCGAGTAGAATGCAACTGATCACCAAGAAGCCTCAGACGGGTTACCTGCATATTAGAACACAACTTAAGCATCACTCCTTAAAAGAAAATATCAGGATAATTAACAAATAAGAGAGATGTGAAATAGTATAGGTTTCTGTTCTCACTTCACCACATGCTGACTCAAAGAAGCTTCTCACATCAGCTTGAGAAACCTGCAATTGTAGAAAAGAAATCTTAAACCTGGAGACATCAACAAAAGTAAATATAAATTTTTGTTAGATAGTTCAGCATTTACCTTCTTGTCAATATTTGTGCAGTAGATTGTCCTTGAGCACATCTCCCTTTCATCTTCCGACTGAATTAATCCCAACGTAGTAGATATAAAAGTATAAATTCAAAACTCATAACTGAAAGCAAAATGATTAGTTGAACTTCTGAGCAAAACCCCTTTTGAGCTCTTACCCTGGGAAGAAAAGTGGGGTTCACTGGGAGAATAGCAGTTTTTGAGGGTAAGACCCTCACCGGGTAGAACCCAAGCATTGTTCCACCAAGGCTTAAAGCTTCCCGTGCCCCCTCTGTAGAAAATTATTTACTATGTAAATGGTTACTATTTATGAATTTTTTTCTAAGCATTTCAAGAATCAAGAAGCCAAAACTTACGGTCATCAGCAAACTCAACAAACGCAAATCGAAGAACTGAATGTGGATCACCACAGATTCGACAGTCAACAACCTTCACAAGATAAGAAATCACTGTTACTTCACAAACTATTCTGTTCTATACCACCAAATTAACTTTTTGATCATGAAACTTCTTTCTACACAATCTTGCAGTAATAAACACAAAAACCTCACTTTCAACAGAAAGTTTTTTTCAAGTTCATTAGTACCTTTGGCACAGCCTTAATGTATATTTAAAGTAAACACGTCTTTTAAAATCCATTAAGTTGAAAGAATATATAAACAACATTAGGTAAAGCTTACTTGTCCACAGTTACTAAACAAGGCAGCAAGACCCTCCTCGGTCACCTAAATCACAAAACAGATTTGTTACATTGATGCAAATTAACTAGCATTCATTCGAGAACCTTAACAGAGGCTTGCAACAAACTTACACTCTGGTCAATGTCAGAAACATATACTGTTCTCCTAATACTATCCTCTCTTTGAGCCTTAGAAATCCTCCCAGTTAACCTCCTCCTCCCTTGGCTATAGTTTCTTCTCTGTAATCACAAACATCAATAAAACAAAACAAAAAAATCAAACCCATTTAGTCAAAGTTAAAAGCTTTACAACAAAACAAACATAAATTTGTTTACCTTCCTGATATTGTCGTCCTTTTTGGCATCAGGATCAAATTCTTCACCTGATTGCTTCTTGGTGATGACAAAATCGTCAGCAGAGAGAAAGTGATTAGCTTTTCCCACCTGATTGTTCTTCTTGGGGTTATAGTAAGAAGGGAAAAACTCCTTGGCCAATGGATTCAGTTTCTTGAACATGGCCACAAGCGTCTGCATATCCAACTCTGATTTGGGTTTCAGCTCTATTTTAGCCTCGATGATCGAGGTCTTCTCCATTCCCTCAGAGATGATCTTTTCACCATCACTTTTGATATTAATTTCATGAGCATCGTCCACAACAACATCAGTGGTGGGCTTCTCAGTGACCGCAGCCATTGGATCAAAAGAACTTATTACTCACCAGAAAACAGGAAACAGAGCCCAAATAGAAAACAAGGAAGACAAAGTTTTATCCTTTTCCCCGTAAAAATTATCGTACAATCCGACGAAGATGATCCAAAATGTTACACTCTTAATGGGGAAAAAAACTCATTTAAGAGAAATTGGACAAAACAGAACAAGGAAACACGAGAGTGGTTTGATCTCGTAGATGTGTATATCAACAAAACGTTTAATGAAAATGCATTAAATTAGCCCATGAAACAAAATTCAGAAAGCTTCTGTGTGGTGTGGTTATGGTGGTGAGTAGTGACCATCTAAGAAGGAGATGATGAAAAATAATTAAAAATAAATGGAATGATGATTTATTTCATTGCCAAAAAAGACATATTTAATTATGTTTGAGTCCTTATATTTTTCTATTTGTATGAATTACCTCATAGTTTACTTAGGCCATCATTATTGATGGTCTTAGGTCAGTTTTTTTTTGAGAATTTTGAACTCAAGTTATTTTGAAAGCATTCTATATTTCGGTGATCTAGCAAACTAATTTTAACAAAGAACATGTGCACATTTTGGATTTACCAATAAAAAATTGTTACAAAATTTCAGTTTAAGTAAGTGAAGTTGATATATCATCGAAAGAATCGTATTTTAAAGTGTTTTCTACAAATTATTTCAAAATTATACTTTCATAAGAGTGAGAAAAGAGACTAAACAAATTTTATTATTCTTGTTGTAAAGAGACATATTTAGTTATTTGTGGGTCTTATTGTTTTTTTTTTTTCACAAACTGCCTCATAATTTACGTAAGTCGTAAACTACAGTTTCCAAATTTCTTAGATTTACAAAATAATCCTAATGAATGAAAAATAATTTGCAAACCTTAGATAAATTGAATGATGTATTATCTCAAATTTCAATGCAATTTGAGTGTAGCTAAGTGAAGTTGATATCACATATAAAGTGAATTGTTTCAAATTTATATTTTCATAAGAGTGCAAGAAACTAAATAATTTAAAATGTCATTCTTATTGTAAGAGACATCTTTAATTATCTTTGTGTCCTCTTAATTTTTTGCTTTGCACACAAAATGCATCAAAGTTTATAATTAGTTTTGGAAAATTTTAAAGTTGACTAAATTTGGCCATATAGCAAACTAATCTAATACTCCAAATTTTGAATAGACGGATTAGTAAATTGTTTCAAATTTTGAGGTAACTAAATGAAGTATATGATATAAGGAATCAATAAAGTGACAATATCAACCATGCAGAAAACCCTCAAACTTAAACATATAGGTCCGTTGAATCTTGCATGCTTTTAGTAAAAGTGATGCATAAATAATGTGTGTTTGTTAGGATATTATCTATGTTTTTCTTTAAATAATTTTTTTGTATAAATTTCGTTTGTCTCGTTCTTCTCCGGTATATCCAATTTTTTTAAAAAGAAAGTACTAGTATAATCTAAAATATCGGCGAATCAAATATCAGCTAATTCAACAACAGAATCCACCGTCTTCGTCGAAACTAGAAGAATAGAGAATTAATGAAATTATTATTAGTTATTTATTCACTCATTTTATTGTATAGACTGTATATTCTCATCGCGTGATTTTCTGGATCCTTTTATTTATTTATCGATTCAATTTTTAGAAAGAAAAGGTCAATTATGATAAGGTCCCCTACTCTTTGTAGTTTTCAGTATTTAAAACGTTTTCCCCTTCGTTGCAATGCAAACAAACGACTCGACATGTCACACAACAATGGAAGGATCTGTTTCGAAAAGTATTTATATTTTAATTGCGTAAAAGTAGATGAATGGTCAAAGAAAATAGTATTTATCTCAGAAGCGTTTGATTGTTTTAACAAGAAAGTTTCAAAAACAACGTATATTGTATACACATTTGATGGTTGAACCAAAAAAAAAAAAAAAAAACTATACACGTTTGATGCATTACAATTAAGACCAATTGTATTTTATCTTATTTGACACCCAAACTAAGAACAACTAATGTGTCGTGCTCTTATCTTTTCTTGTATCGTAGTATATGCCATAAACATGACACATACGGTTTATGTTCTGTTTTGATGTATCGTTGTGTTGTGTACACACATGGACAGACAAAAGTTTACTTGAGTACTTGACGACACAAGTTCCTTTCGACCATAAATGTTATTCATATACATTTTCATATATACACACGTGTTGGCCATTGTATATATAAAATAAGATAATTCAATCCCTCCTCGAAAAAAACTAATCATTATCGTTGATGATCATTGTTGTTGTTTCCGTTCACCGTTATACAATAACCAACCAATCAAACACAAACTGAAAGACAAATACTCTCGATCGTGATGCTGACTGAGGTGATTTGCTAGAAGGGTTTCCAAAAAACAGTGGAGATGAAGGGGCATATATATATATATATATATATATATATATATGCATCAACATGTAACCACGTACACTCTTTTCACTACGGAGTTTGAAGAGCTATCATATTCATATCACTACTTTGGATTGCCTAATCCATAAAATTTTCCTCGAAACGTGAACAATGTATATGGTCCATGGAACTTAAGGTCTCGTACGGCCCAGCCAATGTTGCATTCCAGGAGCAGCCCAACACGGTTAGCTGTGATAATATAATGACCGCCTCGCGTTAAATTCTTTGTACAAGTTTTAAGGCCTTTCAGAAGTTCGAATTCATTGTAGAGTTATGGAATGAAGATTTTTAAGATACAACAAAGTAAAAAACAAAACGTCGTCCGGAGGTTCCAGACTCATTTAGGCCCATCAATATTCCCTGGAAATTCAGTATGACATAATATATATATGTTGGGTTTAAATATTTGGGCCCAAATAACGAAAAATAGAAACATAGAAAATGCATCGATGTTGGAGGTCTTGATTATAATAGTTTTATTCCTTTTCTATTTCTTTTACTAAAATTGTTTAATCCTTCATTTCTCAAGTGTAATTATTTTTCAAGTACGTGTAAAATAATTTGTTACGTATACAATCATATTCTATAATTCTGTTTTTTTTTTTTCCTTCTTGGTCAATTTTTGTTTGTTTGTCACTATTTCATTGCCACCGTTGTTTTACAGAAACAAAAAAGAAGAATATATATAAACTGATTCTCGAAGTATCTGAAGACGTCTAGAATAATACCAAATCAAACTAACGTACCAAAATTTATTTGGAGGCTTCGAGCTAGCTAGCGAAATCGGAATTGAGTTCCTTTTCTTCTACTTTTCATGCAAAATCAAGTTCTAAGAAACTTCCTTCAACGTTTATATTATATGAAGCATCTTTTTATAGTGAAAGAAGAATAATCAGCCACTAACGTTACGTAAGTTAAGTATAAACATACTTTAGACGTAAATATGTTGACTAGAAATTTAAACAGAAATTAACAACGTGGCCTATATATAACTACGAAATTAACTAGCAATATTATTGTAATTAAAGAGCAAAATAATAACTTAAGAAGTATAGATAACATGAAAGTATAGGATTCCGTAAAATGATTAAAGCAAAAAAAGAAGTTTCAACTGAATCGAGTGCGGTCGGTTAAAAAGGGCATTGATGACCGTTATATAAGAAACGCGTCGGAGACTCTCAAATCAAAATCAGATGATCAAATCAAAACATGTTCAAAAATATCAAATAGGTGAGTGTGCCACGTTTCGGGTCATCTTTCATGGTGAGACGGACACGTTTTCTCCACCGTGTCGTTTTCTGTCGGAAGGTCTCTAAGCACTGACGTGTCTTTTAACTAACGGTATCGTACACTTGTGGCGGCAGTTTTTTAGCCATTGCAGATTGATTTTTGCCGTCTTTTTTACTACTTTGCTTTGATTATAATTTGACAAAACATAACTGATGATATTTATTAGTTATTTACATCAATAAGCATCACACTCACAGTACATGAAATTGCCTTTTTTTTTCTTCTTTTGTCCACTTTCGGTTTTTTTTCTTTTATGTTTTATCCCCATGTTTCTCTTGACGTTTCTTGGTTTAAAATCTACGTTTAAATTATATATATATATATATATATACATATTTACCAAAATTATTATTATTGTTTTTATTTTATTTTAAAGCTTTATACATATAGTATGGTTGTAGATCATGTGTTAATTAGCTACTGGTGTATAAGGGCATCCTTCATGAGGTCTAAGATTGATTCACGATAGAAAAAGAAAAAAAAGAGAGAACAAATATTCTCTCCGCCATTCCAGGATTGTTAATTTAAGTGGGCTAGATTATATAATTTGATAGAGACATTTGCTCTTCTTATTCTTTATTAAAGTAAGTAGATATTGAACTACATGCATTGATTGGACAAGACGGTCGAATTAGCCTATATATATATATTAAAATGAAAGGAGTGCATGAATCATCAAATATATATGAAAAGTGAGCTAGTGAGTGTCCCTATCTCTTATTTTACGCACCTTCTTCTTTAATCATACCTTCTTCTTTCTTTCTTATTTTTTTTTTGTCCTCTCTCTCTATGAGAACAAGTTTTAACTATGTGGGAGGTTATGTTCGTTTCTTTCAATGATTTAAAAGCATATATAATTTTAACTATCTAGAAACAAGTATATTATATATCCAGTACAACTTTACAAATTTAAGCTTCAATTACCAACAGTTCACACTATAATTATAGTTAGTTAGATTTGATAACAATACCAGTGTAATGTACAGTCTCAACCAAAACAAAATTACAAAAATTTAACCCTAAAAAACACATATCTGGTTCAGATGAGAATCACACATCTAATAACTTCTTTGTCGACTCTCTTTCATACACTCTTGTGTTCTTCTTCATCTCTCCTAGCTTGTATGGTACCAAAAACATAGGTTTTATCTTATGCTTTTCCAAAGTTTTGTTTGCATGCATGCATGCTTATTTAGCTAGTATGTCATAGATATATGGCTCCAAACATGTATGTTTGACTTTGACCCCATCTTTTAAAGATCTTTTCGATCGTATCCATATCTCTTCACCTTTTATGGTTTTTTTTTCGTTGAATCCTTTTGTTTTGCTTGCTTTTGAGTTTTGATACGTTTATGCAGAATCTTTAAAGCAGTCTCCAGTCTTCCGTTACTGCATATATATAAAGTTGTGCTCTCAATCGCCTTTATTTTTTCTTCTTCTTCTTAGTTTTTTGGTAGTCTTTCACATAAAAGAATTATATTTTCGGTGTACACTGCAATTAATGAATTAATTAATGTGTACACTAAATTACAAAAAAAAATGTATCTTCTCAGTTGACAAGAAAAATTATGTCATATCATTCTCCATCATTTTTCTAGTAAAGTGATGTTAATTATATTTATGTTCAGTAATGAAAAGTTAATTTCATGTAAAATAATTTAATATTTTGATACATAAATAACATTGATCAGTTAAAAGTACTTATGCCTCAAACACCAAAATATTTCTGGTATATAAAAAAATACATAAACGCGTCTAATATATCAAATTCCTTCAATAAAAAAAATTGTTTATCCGGATTTAAATATAAGAGAAATGTTCTTTGACAAGAAATTAAAACAAATATATAAAAACGGAGAACCGCACTCGAAAATGGTCGACGTCCACGCCATTTCAAGATTTATTAACATTTGCACTAAAAGTTTTTTGGTAATTTATAATATAATAATTGTGCCAAAATATCTAGCATATAAAGTTTTGGTGACTCAAATAGAAACAACACACATGTCTTTTGATGTGAATAAAGTCATAAACAAACTCTAGATATTTTCTTCGCCAGTTTGAAGCTACTACATTCAAAGATGTAGGGGCATCGAAGAAAACAATGCACACAACTCAGTGCAATTAGGACCCAAGCCCAAACCACCGCACCTCATAAAAGAAAAGAAAAAAAAAAAAGATAAGAAACTTCCAAATATACAAAAATAGATTGGTGCTATTGCAAAAAAAGAAAAAAATTAGCTACATATGGTTAAAATTACCAAAATTATTTTATTTTAAAACAAAGATATGGATACATTAACATTTGTGTTAAAAGTGGATAAACTTTTAAAACTTTCTATCAGAAACATAAGCCCGGACCTCCAACTATATATTTTATATTCTTTGTTATAAGTAAGCTTTATCCTCATAACCTTTTTCTATTAATTTACTAATTGATGTAGTTAAAATATGATTAAACCGTATCATATGGAAAGCAGTCTTTGATTATTCCGAAAAGTGTGATTAAGTACACCGAACCAAAGATTACAATAAGATCAAAAAGGAAATAATAAAAAGTTAACAAAGATAAGGCTTTGCTATATATTATATTAGGTCAAACAAAGAGAATATTGCATACTAACTATATATGTCACTCTTGGTTAGGTACGAATAAACGAACGACAACTAAGCTCTTCGAGAAGAAAAAATCTTATTTTTGTCACACCTCTTTATAATTTTTATATACGATTCTGGGGAAATTGTCATCACCTCCATTACCTTCATTTAGAGAGCGTTAAGAATGACTTTTAAAAGGAGTTATAAGCAGTGGAAGTTTGTATCTTATAATTGTTAATGTTGTTAATATTATAATTTATTGTGTTATTAGTGACATCTACTAGTACTGCACAATATATTTCCGTGTGGTACAAAATTAAAATGCAATTAAAGTAATACTAGTTAGGTATCGTTAAGTGTTCGTTTAAGTAAAGTAAGGAACTAATTAAGCGGACGCGGTTTCGGGTGCGATAGCTCACTACGCAAACACATATCTGTGGAACGACAAATTATAGGACGGTGCATGGGAAACAAATTTTTTAATTAGAGAGTATTTAGTGATTTTATAAGTTATTATTTGGATAAGCCAATCAGGCAAATGATAATCAGTTTATTACATTAGCATTTCAATGATCCTCTGCCGACATCAGGAGTTTGCTTTTAGAAAGTAGGAAAACAAAAAATTTGTGTTCTTGTTTCTAGTGGTTGTAGTCGTTTAGTTCGTTGGTCGTATTTAATAATTGCATGCAACGGTTAAAAAAAATACTGTATATTTATATAATGCATATTTTATTTCTGAACCAGTAACTTTGAATGTTATTTAATTTCTGTAAATTTATTAGTGTCTAGAAATACTGTTATGTCTCTGGATTTTAGTTGAAATAATATTGTAAAAATACATTATTGTTTTTCTACTAATTCCTTGTTATTATATTATTTTTAAGTTTTAATGTTAATATTAATATTAATCCTGTGGTCCTGGTACCTGGTGTTATAATATGCAAATTAGTTTACCTGATTGAACACACAAACACAAAAAAAAAAAACACATCTGTGAAATATTATTAGTAAGACGATTTGTGGTTTATAGTACAAACTATGAGGCGTGTCACACTGTTTTTGATAAGGTGATTTGTGATGTACGTAGTATTATTATAAGAGAAAGAGATCAATTAAGTTGTGTCATCTATAAATCTGTACTTGAATTACAAATTCTGGTATGTCGAGCTAACAATTAATATTTTAGAATTTCGTGATATGCATCTATATATTATTTATAGCAAACGAGACATCAAATCAAGTCCAGAGTACATTAGTTTGGAAAATCATTTAGAACCAACGAAAAAAAGGAACATGTACTTTGACTAAGTATCTTATCCGGAGAAGATAATTAATCACGATTGACGACGATTGTTATCGATACCTATGACCCCTTTTTAATAAAAAAGGAAAAAAAAAACTAATTTAGATATTAACAAGACCAGACGTAATTAGACTTTGATCTTGTGGTCTTAGAATTAGTGATGTTATATATACGATACGTTGAACTTTGACCAACTTTACTGGCTGATGTAGGAAATATAAACATCGTCTCTCGTCAAATAGCAAAGTTAGTTTAAATGTGAAGACTAAAACAAATGAAATGAGGTTGATAAAGCCTTCTTTTGGTAACTTCTTTTCGACTGATTAACCTATAAATTCTATTACGTAAGCCATTCACTTTTCCTAAAGAAGCATTTCTATAAACTCTATTACGTGCATGTTAATCAATGCATATTTGCAAAAAGCCAAAAACAGAGTAACAGACTCATAATAAACGGATGAATTAATAATAACCATATTATCACACATACTGTAAAATATATACATTTTTAAAATCAAACATAACTTTTTTTTTTTTGATAAATAAAATGAAACATAACTTACTAAACAAAATGCAATTGTTTTTCTTCTTATCGATAACATGCACTGTGCGGATTTGAACTTGTATTGTGATGCATTGACGACATGTTTTATATTTATATTACAATGGTTTGTACATATTTATTTTATCCAAAATTTGAAATTTTGATATGTTCGATTTTTATATAATTGGGTTTGGAGTATGTAAATAACTTTAATCAGAAAATATTTTCTTTCTTTCTTTTTATTCTTCACCATTTTCAACGTCACACACAACTTTGATGATTCACTTGTATGACCAGAGAAATTATGAGTTGACGATATATAACTAAGTAATGTAAGCGTTTTCAAATTGAGTTTGGTTCTTCACTAGTGAGAATGGGCATTTTGGAAGGAATAGAACAAATTGCACGATAAAATTATAAGGCAGCAAATTTGGAGTGGGGGGGCCAGACTGTGGCGTTATCTCTGCAACTCTTAAGTAGTAACAGAAACTTGATATAGACACCTGCCAAACATGTCGTTAAGTCTGCTCCCCTTTTCTTAATTAATGATCTCGTGCTTGTCTCTCCTCCAAGTAGGTCTTGGTCAAAATTTCCAGTGTCGTCATACCCACACATTTTGGCTCCAATTATTTGCATTCACACATAATATATATGATGAGAGTTTTACAAAATTTTATGAAATATAGTTTTTGAACTATTCTGATTACCAACTTCCAAAAGAACAAAAATTTGTAAATGGACAATTAAGGTTGTTTAGATAAATGCATATTTCAAACTTCAAAGGCTTGTGTTTAATTAGAAGATGCCATTCATTCGAAATCGACAAATATTTTCGAAAAAGTTTTTTTAGAGTTAAGAAAACAAATACTATTTTAACAAACTATTAAATTAGTG
The DNA here is from genome assembly GCF_000375325.1 of Capsella rubella. Taxonomy (NCBI): domain Eukaryota; kingdom Viridiplantae; phylum Streptophyta; class Magnoliopsida; order Brassicales; family Brassicaceae; genus Capsella; species Capsella rubella. The sequence continues at coordinate 4,967,461 of NW_006238921.1, read as the reverse complement.
ACACACAATTTATAAGGAATGATGATATACATGCATTAATCTTTCTTTAAGGGTTTTACAGAAGAATATGCATACTCTTGTCAAAAATTTGGATAGCATTTCGTGGTTATCAATCAAAATGTATCATTGGTTTTTTTCTGTAATCACGAGTTTCAAATCTCGTCCATTCATTTAACTTTATACAAACAAAAATAACACTCAAATAAACCATTAATATAATGTGGTTAAACATATGATAAACACACATGTAAGTATATTACTATATATATAAATAGGGAGAGATAGAAAGAGAGAGAGATGCACTTACGCACATGTAAGTGAATGGTATATCGTAACGCTGATTGGCCGGTCGGCGCAAGCAAGAGGGGTCCTTTGATGGCACTTGCCTCTGTCCCACACGCACAACACTTATGTTTTTTTTTTTTTTTTTTTTTTTTTTTTTTTTTTGTTAATTGTAGAGTGGAGGAGGAGGTCTTTCTTTTTCCTGATCAGGTGCAGTCTTTTTTATTTATCTCCATTTCTGTCCAATAACATGGGAATAACCCTCGCCAAACATATATATATATATATATATATACTACTTTTTCTTATTATTTAGTTATTTACATATAAAAAAAGCTTATCCGTTTAGAATATACCCAACTCTTGTACAACGGATATCCATACTCTTGTTTATGCGTATGTTTAAATATACAACATTTTTAACCAAAATATTTATCAATTAAGGAAAATCGCATAATAATGTTATAAAATATTGGTTTCACATATGTATAGGAAAACTAATCGCCTGACAGATAAATTAGCGAGTTATACATTATCACTACCGTTAGGTTTTCATGTTTTGAATTTGGTTCTGCTGGTCGTGAATACGATTATGCGTGAAGATTTAGTTGGACCTGCACGTCCTAAACGGATTTGTTCGTAATTTTTTTATTTTTTTTAATATCTTTTAATCGGAAGAATTTTCTCCCGGTTCCTGCAAAAAAAATATATTATTAAATATTGGTTGGAAGACACCCATATATATATATATCAAATTTTAGAAACTAAGTTTTAAGCAACCAATAATTCGAATGCTTCAGTTGATCCGTGATCTATTAACAATCCTTTTTTCATATATGACTCATGCATGGTTTTACTTATGTTTATCACACTCAATCACAATAGCTAAAATTTATTTGGAACACGTTGAAAGCTTTCCTAATCTTACAAAGATTTACATACTACTATCTAAAAGTCAGAGATCTCATATCTGATGATTGATGTACGTAGAATCATTAAACATTTAATAACCACTAAATACCGGTACTCTTCCATATCTTTTGGAATTTGTTTAGGACCATAATTTTCATAGAAACTTACATTTTTCCACGTGACATAAAGAAAACAAGAAGATATGTATATATATACATATATATACGCGTTAATTTATTTTTTTGCATCAACGCACATCCTTGGAAGATAATAGAAGCAAGCCATTGAGGCAAAATTCGAGTCAACGCATTATTATTTTATAAAATATTGGATAATCTCATACTGACAAAAATTTGAGCCTACACGTAATTCAAGTAGAATACATGTTCTAGGCATTTGATGTCTAAACTCTAAACAAGTAAACATAATATATACTGTACATTTTTTTGTGGGGTAGGGAACATGATACATGATAATATATACGCAGGAAACTTGAATTGCGAAAAAAAATTAGAAAACAAATACTAACTTTAATTTCCTTTTAAACTCGTATATATTACACTATAATTGAAAATAAAAAATTTGATTAAATGTATTTTTTTTTTTGTCGACAATTTGATTAAATGTATATGCACAAAATAAAAATGAATTACAACTGCGATGCCTTATATATATAGACTATATAATATAGTGTTATATGGTCTGACATGTGCGTGCGCAACACATGGTCTTTTGTCGGGTTCATGTCCTCCAGTATAAAGTGTCCACGTATGAAGAATTGGAAAGTTTGACTCTTTGACCAGAAAATTAGTTACGTTGAATTAGCCAATATATGTTTAAGGAATCAAAAATCCCATTCGTTGAAAAGTTTACCGTTGCATATGTTCTTTTCCTTCGGGTTGCCCAAAACAAAAAATATTTAAGAATTATTATATTCTCATACAATATAGCCATTTTATATTATGCAAAGTGACTTTATAAACAAAAATTTCATTTTCTTACATAAAACTAAGACTATGTTTAAATTATATACGATATAAAAAATGGCAAATTAAAGGAAATATTACAAAAAAAAAAACCATTTTTGGCTCACCGTTTTGTTGTTTTGCCATTTCTCCAAATTGTTTTTAAAAATATGCCATTTTTACAACTCAAAAAATAAATATTTGAGAAATTGTCTTCATAAAATACATACTTAACAACATATACTATACCCTAAAATAAGATAGTTACAAATCAACCTAAACATAATGTATAAAATTGTGTTTTGTATATAAAAAAATAATAAATTGAAAAGTTTTGTTTTGACAAAATGGCAAATATTATAAATGCAACTAAAAGAATGTCCTAACTCATAATTGATCCCATATTAAATGAAAAAATGAATTATTGAGCCATATAAGAGCCACATAGCGTTGGGTTAGAAGTGTTACACAGTATAGCTCAATTATAGGCAAAATTCTTATATCGGATATAATTGGAGCACACAATTATTAATGTGACATGTGACGCGAACGAGTCGACCTTTGACCCACCAGAAAATAGAAACCATGGAACCACCGTCTAATCGATTAGGGTTCTGACAATATTCCATTCTAAAGAAGGATAAGATTTCTGTTTTTTTTTTTTTTTCTTTTGTTCATAATACTTTGAATCATTTTTATCATACAGTAAGTATCAAGTTACAGTTCATGTTTCTTTTCAGTAGTATTCAGATTTCTGGTCCAAGTGTTTGTATTATTGATCCAACCTTACCTCATGACAGTTTCAAAAAGTGTTAAAACACAGAGCACACATGATATAATGTCCCTATTCTTCTTAATTTGTCTGCTGGGAAAAATATCTCGACATGTATATAATGTAGCGGTCTCTTTTATGTTAAAAGTTTCTTGCTGAGATAAATATATATAAATATATTCTAACCCTGATTTGAGCTAATTCAGAATTTTAGCGCAAATTTTACTAGCCTAAACAACAATTTTATCATATTTTCGGTATACTAAAAATTTGATAATTTTATGGTACTTAAAAAGTTAATGATTAAAATATCATAATTAATCATTTAAAAGTTACCCTTATCTTTTAAACTCTAGAAAATCATTATTAATATTCATCATTCACCGATAAGATAGATCATGGTTAAGGGTTTTAGATAAGTAAAAGGTTAGATACATCATTGTTATTTGTAAGTAAAACGAGTTAACGAAAAAAAATAAAAATACGATAGATTAACTTCATATTATATATATTTTTTTTCCTAATGAAATATAAAATTTGGATACAATATAGATTGTTGTTAGTTATAGAAGATCTTATATCATAATAGTATACAATTATTGATGAGGTGTCTCGTGAGCCACGAGTTCGTCCGTTAAACACAGCATCTTCGCTACGTTTCCCGAAATCATGCTATGTATACGTATACATACATAAATACATAAGATGTATGTATACGCATCGTGTGTACACACTTACATAAAAATATTCTAACTGATATATCTCTCTCTATAATACACACTCAAATTATGAATGAGGTGTCGATATAACTGACGTGGCGATAACTTATGATATATTTCTTTGTATCTTTTTTGTTATAAAACTAAAAAGAAAGGAGTGCATGGTTAAGATCACAAGGATGATCGAATCAACAGTTTTTTTTTATATGTTATTATTCCTATTTTTTTGTTTTATATTTCATCCTCCACTTTTCATGGGAGCTTTAATTGAGTCATTCATGACTCTATCAAACGGGACAAAAAATCCCACTTAGCCTTAATATTTTTTATGAGGCTATCATAATTGAGTTTTTTTTTTTTCTTCTTTCGTAGCGACATTATATTGTATGGTGTGCTAGGCTGGTAGCTAAAATTTTAAACGCATACATACTTATATACTATTAGATTAGTAGTTGACCCGTTGTACTAATTAGACGTTATTGGACGTCCTTCGTATTTCATAAAGTATGATGTTAAGAAAGAGTCTCTAGACTCTCTACATTGCTTATTCATCTTACGCAAATTTGGTGTTGAGAGAATTTTGGTCAACCTTTTGTTTTGTGTGATTTGGATCCGATGGACCGCGTGATACCATTATCTTTTTGACAATTACTTAAGCAAGTGCGACTTGGAATTGGATCTGGCAGATAGTAGAAAAAATCATGTGTTCTGCTTTGTGCATGATTGCCTACCTTATGTATATCACTATATTGATAGGTCTCACAAGCAGATTAACCTCATGACAGCAAATCCGTGTTTTCTTTCTAGTTATAGTGAAAAAATAACAAAGAAAAAAAAAAAAAACAGTCACGCATCTGCAGCTGCATGAAACATGATCAGATGATATAATTTGACATTTCAAACTCTTATTACTTTATTACTCATCTTCATCTAATTACACAGAGAACTTTTATGATAGGAAAACTAGTTCCATTAATTATATATTTTTTAGGATCATGCTTTTTTATTTGGCCGGCGCAAAACTTTATACAATTGCATGCTCATTTGATTTTCTTTATAAAACATGTTCCACTTCATTAAAATTAGACTGGAAAATATACATTATATATTGCGTAGTTAAATATATTTAAGAATAATCATATGAGTATTGTAATAATTCATAAGCTTAAGTGAAACTTGTAATCAAGTGATTTATATTAGCGTTGATCCAATGTAAGAACCCATATTCAAAATTTGAGAGTGTGAATTGATCATAGATTTAAAAAATAATTAGGTAGGAAAGTCTTGAAATTAGGATGCGTAGACAATTGTTGTTAGAGCATAAAATCGTGTGAAGTCCAAATTGAAGAGCTTATCGCTAAACCGAGTTGTCGAAGAAAAGTGTATTACCATTTTGAACGATTTTTTAGAACATATAATTATATATAAATTATATATATTAAGTGGTTGCCAGACAAAGATTACATATATAAGTGAACATGAATAAAAAGTTTTATACCTAACTTTGACGGTTTAAGATGATAACTAACCTATTACAAATAAAAAATAAACATAAAGTAGTGGCATTGCTCTAATTAAATGTTGAATATGATCCGTTTATTTCCTTTCTACTATTACTTTTATCATGCCATTTTGTTTGGTCATATAAATCACATGGAGCGTATGCGAGTTATTCATTTACATTATTTTATTCGACTGTAAATTAATATTTAATATCACTTAAAAAAATATTCATTTACATTTTTTTAAAATATTTAAAAAATATTATTTTTACATAAAGTAGTGGCATTGTCTTTCATTATTTTTAGGTAGAAAATGAAAGACAAATATAAAAACTTGAAGAAGAAATGATATGAAAGAAGTCTTTAAGATTCAACTTTTTTGTTAAACAGTTAGTTAAATTTTTATGTATTTACAAAACGAAATAAAAATATAAAAAGTAAAAGAAGAAATGATATGAAAAAGGTGAAGATAAAAAGAGAAAACAAAAAAAAAGCAAAGCTTGATGGAGTGCAAGAAAAAAAAGGAGAAGAATGCCACGTGTTATAAGAGAGAACTCGGTAATGAGGCAAATACGCGGGGCTATATGTAAAACGTGTCCTCTTCACTAACGACGTACCAAACCAATTTGATTTCACTTCTCTAACCCCAAACAAACAAAAAGATTAGACGACACAATGGTCCAATCGCAGAATAGTGAGACAATACTCGACCCAAATGTCCTTTTACTTATCTTTTTACGTGTTATCTCTTTTTTTGTTTGTTTTGGTTTTCTCTATTTTTCGTTTTCTAAAAAAATGTCCAAAAACACCTAATATATGTATAGTGCAATGTTTTTTTGTTGTTGTTACACGAGGCCAATACATGATTATACAAAGTTGGTTTGGTGTAGGGATTCCTTGTTATATGCTTCTTTTGTTATTAAACTATTAGCCGGAGTTTCTAGAAATATAATACGTGAAGTGTGTTTCTTCGTCAAAATAATATATACGTGAAGTTTGTTACGTTTATTTTTTAATATATGTGTCGACATATTATACTCACAGATTCAAGACTCTTCTAATTCTAGTCATTTCATTAATATATCATAGTAAACAAGTAACTCCGTATTCGTACTCAAGGTCATAGAATATGATTATTGATACAAAGTATTGAAGACTGACTCTATTCTGCTTTAACTGTTTATATTTCCTTGTATAGCACAAATTTAAATCTTTATATGGCAACAAAAAAAAAACATATTTTATATAATATCCAAAAGTAAAGATGATTTTAGAGCATATGTCGGTAATTCTTTAATTTGTTGCCTACAAATATTTGGTAATTTTATTTAAACGTAAATGTAAGAAATCTGACGACAAAAGTAAAAAACATAAATGCGAGAAACCCTGTTGAGTGTTGACCATATTAGAAAAAGGAGTGGTCGAACATCTCTGTAGATCTCGTCAACTAAAATCCAAAGTAAGAAAAACATTAGAGAGCGAGTTAAATGATGTAACACACCGACTTCTTGTAAGTTGCGTGCGTATGCTATTAGTGTTCAATCAAGGATTTTGTTCATTTCTATAAGTTATGATTTTTTGGATACTATTTAGTGATCGATGTTTTGGTGTATTTGGGTATATATAGACCGAGGCACTAGTATTTTTGAGTATTTATGTGCGTTTTTGCTAGTTTTATTGTAGGTATTCACAAGTTTCAGCGATCGATATGATCGCGAAGTATTTGGGTTCTTGGTGTCCATATACAGTTTGATAGATGCGTTTATATATACACAAGAAAAAACGCTCGTAGATACCAAGATTATATGACATAAATAATATATCGTACGGACACAACTCTTGACTCCATTAATAGGACAAGCCAAATAACATTCTAATACTCTAATTCTTTTAAATTTTCAACATTATATACTAGACCATGACAGAGATACACATGAAATATAACGTAAAGTGTGAAGATATTTTTTCATGTGGAGATGAATAGGCCAAGTTGGAGTTCGCAAACAAGAAGCTCTTAAGCCATGGCCACGACATAAGCCAAGTTGATGATCGTAATTAATGAAAACATCATATGGACACTAAATGTGTGTCGTATGTATTAGGGACCCTTTTATTTTTTGTCGATAGGCATGTAAACAAAACAAAAACAAAAGACACTAATCAAAATGCATTTTACCAAAGCTGAATTCGAAACTAAAAAATAAAAACTACCGACTATATATACATCGTTAACATATAAGACGAAAAACAAACTATTTAAGAATTTTTCTACACACTAATGTCATGTTACAACTTACAACGACTGAAAAAAAAAAACCCATAAAAAAGACAATGCCGTATAATGTCTTGAACCCTCGAACTCAGAAGGATACATTTTAACCATATTAGTGATTTTAACGACATATATATATATATATATCTTCAAGTTGCCAAAGATTGGAAGCTTTTGTTACCAAACTTAGAAACTCAAGAAGCCACACACAAAGAGGAGTTAAAGTGATGATGCTATGTGTGAAAGGTTTCAACTTTGAACGATAAACATATTTAGTCTCTATTTCTTGATGTCTTCCCAATGTACCCTTTAACTCCCACTCACTCCATTCCCTTTCTCTGTCACTGATTCAACACGTGGCCACAATGATGGAACCCCCTCTTTTACCCACCTCCCCGGTTTAGTTTATATAAACCCTTCACACTTCATCGCTCTCAAACCAACTCTCTCTTCTCCCTTCTCCACTTCAAACTATCAGATCAAAAAACAGAGCCTTTTTACAATTCTCAAATCGAACTCTCACTTTAAATCACCAAATACTGATTGGGCATACTTTAAAATATGGCTTCTTTCACGGCGACTGCGGCGGTTTCTCGTAGATGGGTTGGTGGCAATCATACTCAGTCGCCATTATCGTCTTCTCAAAGCTCCGACTTGAGCTATTGCAGCTCTTTACCCATGACCAGTGGTGTCACACGAAAGCTCAATGTTTCATCTGCGCTTCACACTCCTCCAGCTCTTCATTTCCCAAAGCAATCCTCAAACTCTCCCGCCATTGTTGTTAATCCAAAAGCCAGAGAATCCGACACTAAACACATGAATTTGTTCCAGAGAGCGGCGGCTGCAGCTTTGGACGCGGCGGAGAGTTTCTTAGTGAGCCACGAGAGGTCACACCCGCTTCCTAAAACCGCCGATCCGGAAGTTCAGATCGGCGGAAATTTTGCTCCGGTGAACGAACAGCCCGTCCGGCGTAATCTTCCGGTGGTCGGGAAAATACCTGACTCGATCAAAGGAGTGTATGTGCGAAACGGAGCTAACCCACTTCACGAGCCGGTGACTGGTCATCACTTTTTCGACGGAGACGGTATGGTTCACGCCGTGAAATTCGAAGACGGTTCAGCTAGCTACGCTTGCCGGTTTACTCAGACTAACCGGTTTGTTCAGGAGCGTAAATTAGGTCGCCCAGTTTTCCCCAAAGCCATCGGTGAGCTTCACGGCCACACCGGTATCGCCCGACTCATGCTATTCTACGCCAGAGCTGCAGCCGGTTTAGTCGACCCGGCACACGGGACAGGCGTAGCCAACGCCGGTTTAGTCTATTTCAACGGCCGGTTATTAGCTATGTCGGAGGACGATTTGCCTTACCAAGTCCGGATCACTCCAACCGGAGATTTAAAAACCGTTGGTCGGTTCGATTTTGACGGACAGTTAGAATCCACAATGATTGCCCACCCGAAGGTCGACCCAGAATCCGGTGAACTCTTTGCTCTAAGCTACGACGTCGTTTCAAAGCCTTACCTGAAATACTTCAGATTCTCACCGGACGGAACTAAATCCCCGGACGTCGAGATTCAGCTCGATCAGCCAACAATGATGCACGATTTCGCGATCACAGAGAACTTCGTCGTGATACCTGACCAACAAGTCGTTTTCAAGCTACCGGAGATGATCCGCGGTGGCTCTCCGGTGGTTTACGACAAGGAAAAGGTCGCAAGATTCGGAATTTTGGACAAATACGCCGAGGACTCGTCGAAGATCAAGTGGATTGATGCTCCGGATTGCTTCTGCTTCCATCTTTGGAATGCTTGGGAAGAGCCAGAAACAGAGGAGGTCGTCGTGATCGGGTCGTGTATGACTCCACCGGACTCTATTTTCAACGAGTCCGACGAGAATCTCAAGAGTGTACTCTCTGAAATCCGTCTCAATCTCCGAACCGGTGAATCCACTCGCCGTCCGATCATCTCCGACGGAGATCAACAAGTCAACCTTGAAGCAGGGATGGTCAACCGAAACATGCTCGGCCGCAAAACCAAGTTCGCTTACTTGGCATTAGCCGAGCCGTGGCCTAAAGTCTCTGGATTCGCTAAAGTTGATCTCGCTACCGGAGAGGTCAAGAAGCATCTCTACGGTGACAACCGTTACGGCGGAGAGCCTCTGTTCCTCCCAGGAGAAGGAGGAGAAGAAGACGAAGGACACATCCTCTGTTTCGTTCACGACGAAAAGACATGGAAATCGGAGTTACAGATAGTTAACGCAGTCAGCTTAGAGGTCGAAGCAACGGTTAAACTCCCGTCAAGGGTTCCTTACGGGTTTCACGGTACATTCATCGGCGCTGATGACTTGGCTAAGCAGGCGTGAGTTCTTATGTGTATATAGGACACGAATACATCTATACGTGATGATCAAGAAGAAGAGAGAGCGGTTTTACCTGTGGGATGCTCTGCATATACGTCCCCGGAATCAGCTCCTCTGTTTTTTTTTTCTTATTTTTGGGATTTTGCTCTGTTTCTTTGGTTTTTCTTTTGGGGTGCGGTTTGCTAGTTCCCTTTTTTTTTGGGGTCAATCTAGAAATCTGAAAGATTTTGAGGGACCAGTTTGTAGCTTTTGGGCTGTAGGGTAGCCTAGCCGTTCGAGCTCAGCTGGTTTCTGTTATTCTTTCACTTATTATTATTGTTCATCATTATGAGAAGTATATAAAAATATATATTAAACACATTGATATGTTTATATATATGTGCATGTACGTATGTGTATATATATAAAGATCATTTTGTTGATTAAAAATACCCTTTATGTCTATGATTTTGATTTTAATTTTCTGGTTTGTGCCAATCACCGATAGATTTTATTGGTAAAAAAACAAACCTGTTTTTTCAATGATTATAGAAATTTAAATAATGGACCAATGAGAGTATGACAAAGGATCAAGTATGACAAAGGATCAAGTAAAACAAAAGTTAATAACCAAATCACACGCCGTATAAGTTTTTTAGTTAGTCAATTTTTGGTATTTGCATGGAAGAGAATCACTAAAGTCAGGTTCAGTCAATTTCGAAATAGAAACCAACGAGTGAAGTTAACCCACGTCAAAAAAAAGAAGAAGAAGTAAGTATGTAATTTGAATATGACTTAATTGAAATAAACCCATGAAAAGATTAAACATTTTAGTAACGGGTCGTTGTCATAAACCTATATATAAAGAACATTTAGTTATTTTGGTAAGCAGAACCGTATACATTGGATATTGTGAGTGGTGGGTGGTAACACAGTGGAGAGACCAATCAAAAATAGTGGAAATGTGACGAAATTAACGGCATTATTATTATTCTTATAAAATAAGCAATCACGCATTTCTTACCTTTTTAAATAACATATTTCAACACTTAATCTAATAGTGTGATTTTTTTTTTTAATCGTTGGAAGATTATAAATATTTAAGTAACGAAAACAAAGTCAACTGTCCGAAAGCGTGTTTCGGTGTATTGAGATTAAGACATGTCCAAAGTAATCGCTTTGCAATGATTTACATTATATGTTGTTTTCATTTATCAGATTTTTAGTACTTAGGGAGGTTTTACATATAAAAAGGTTCCATTAGGGAAGAATTAGCTTAGGTTATAACAGTTTGCATACACTTAATTAAAGTTAAAATTTGAATGTTATGTTATGTTAATCGTCGTTTTGATCTATCTAGATAAAATTGTAACTTTAGTCTTGTGGGTTGCCAAAATATGAAACTTATACGTTTACTCTAAGTTTAAGCACAACACTCATATACACATATATAATCTTTAACTGAGTTACCTTTACTCTAAGTTTAGATCGAAATATAATGGGTTGATCTTTGTGGATACGTACAAAAAATGAAGTTCATATGATTTTTGAGCATATATGTTTTGTGTATGTGTATATGATATTATAGGATTAATTAGGATAAGGGGAAATTAGTTGATTGGGGTAATGGTGAGCAAAAGAAGCATAAACTGAACACTGCATTAGTTAATGGTATTATAAGGATCAAAAGCACATTAGTTCACTTTCACATTCAACGAAAATATCTCAGACACCAAAAAGTGTTAAAACTGATCAGGTCATACATGATTTGGCAAAATGTCAAAAAGAAATATTAATATTTGGCCAACTAGAAGGTATCTTCTTCATATATGGTGGAGTTTTAAATTTTGTTTGTTTGTTCACCTTCTCTTCCAATATTATAGAAAACCCACTTATATATGATGGAATATAAGTATATATAGTTTATATGCTTCTGTGATATATAAGGTTTTGTTTTTTAAAAAATTACGTAAAATAAAATAAATGTGATTCGAGTAAAAATAAAAGTTAGTGTGATTTTTCTAAAACAATGAAAAATGACTTTAGTTACTTCCAAACAGTATTTTGCTATTGTCTTGACAAAATAATATATACATATAAAGATATTACTATTATTTTTGAATTCTACTAGAACTAGTAATATTCTTTGAAATTTTACATTTTATGAATTGAAGTAAACTTTCAAGTTTATACCCAATATTCATTAGCCTTCAAAACTGAAAACATATTTCTATGTTGATGTATAGGAGTACTACATATCTTATGAATTGGTTTCCAAAACATAATATCCTGAGCATTTCAAATATTGGAAGAGTTATTGGGCGAAAAAAATGATTTGATATGGTGGTGGGTTTGCATGGGAACGATTTAGTATAAACAACGAGGGCCGTCCACGTTTCAGTATTTTAAATGTTATAAATAACCTAAAGAAATAAGTGACTTTTGCTGTGAAAGAATATATTTGGAACAACCAATTAGATATATATTCAGTATTTACCCAATTTAGAAGGTGACTTTTCTTCCAGCTTAAAACCAAGCCTAACAACTTTCCTCTAGTGGAAGGTTGGCACTATTGTTTCTATTTATATATTAGCAGTTACTACTTACTCTTACCCAATATAGACCGCCAAATCCGGCGTTGTGATTCGGAGAACTATGGTAGTGAATGGTGACTAGAGTATTCGCGGATTTCAAAAAAAAGTTGTAAAACCACAAACAAAACACCAATCACAACTTACTGTCATTTATTTGCGTTTTTCTAAAATCAGAAAAATAATTTGTTTGCGTTTTTCGAAATAGGGTATTAACCCATGGACCGCTTTTGTTTCTCTGACCACCAATTATCCAGCGGAATTTTCAAAAACGCACTGGATAAAACCTTTTTTTTTATCTTTTTTGTTTATTTAATTCATAATTAATAAAAAGAACAATAATTAATATACTATTAATTAGATATCTCTATGTTAAACCAGTTTTTAAAAAAAATTATCATGTCCCGAAGGGACAAGTTTTTTTAAAATTTAAACTGTTATTTTTATAAATAATTTATTGGTAAAATGTATTTTTCTGGAGAATCAATAAATAGCTTACTTTACAAAATAATAAAATAATAAGATTTAATTTGTATTCTAAATAGGGCTTTTAATTTAAATTTAATTTAAATTTTTCAATATTCTCATAAATATTATACTTTTCAAATGTATCTTTTGAGAAAAATAGCTTACTTCATAATTTCTTCACAAATTATAAAATAATTAGTTTTAGCATTAAAAGCAGATTTACATAATCTTAAACTATAGTGAACTTTTTAATTTAGAAGTACTATTAAATCATATATTAACTAAATTAAAAAATTTTAAAATTTTCTGTTATAATGCTTATTATAATAAAAAAATAATAGTATGAATCTATATATACTCATAAATGCATAAATATATATTTTATTATTAATAATTAGTATAATTATTAATAATAATAATACGAAATCCGCACCGCAAATAGATTTTTACCATTCAAACATTGTTTTGTACCGCTTATTTTGCATTAACCGCATTTGTCCCGCAAATATATTTGTCCCGCATGTACCGCAGTTGAACCGTACTGCACCATTAAAATTTTTGTCCCGCACAACCAAATTCGCTGTCACCATTCGGACCCTATATGTGAGATCTTGTTCTTTTTTGTCTTTCTTATGTAAATAGATATTTTTATGAAGTTATTATATATTCAAAAGGTTCTTACTTCTTAGCTAACAAGAGAATATGCGGTTGGTATTGTAAGGTTCACATGTCGCAGCTGTGTGTGCTCTGATACTTTTTTTTTCTAGAATTGTTTACTTTTATAACATGTGTGCCAAAGTCTACAATAGTGATGGTCCAATCTAAAATTAAAGGAACAAATAAAGAAATTACTAATTAAGAGAATTCAGTTTTAAAATATAATCTAGTGTCAAATTTAATGGATGTGGGAACATTAGTTATTAATGTTATAATTGATGAAATAGCAGAATATTCAAAACCACATATTAAGATACCGCACAATTATATGATTGAAAACCAAAACAAAAAAACTGTAAAGAGCCACAGCCCTACAATACCATTCTATCATTTTATACGATTTATCAATTAATCCGGAGTATTATATATAGCTATTTATATATAATCAAAAGTTTTATCTAGCTTATAATAAGGTTACGTAGAGTCCATAGCTTATAGACATACTTAGCAAGTGGAGGCCATAAAATATAGAAGCCGATCTTTTAATTTGTTTTCTCTGTCGATCTGCATAATTTGTTCATCCTTATTAACTAGCCATTGAGTAGTTTTGCGGCGCTTTAGTTGGCTCTTCATTGGACAGAAGAGACCACAACAACGAATAAACCATGTTAGGAGTTCATTGCTGTTCTCAAAACTTAACAAGTATATATTTTCTCTTAACTATATATAATGGAAAACATTTGTAACACGTACGAAAATGAAAAGTATGCAAATACAAGTGTTAAAGGAAAATGAAAATGTAATGCTCTAGCATTTTCTGTTTGTTGTAAAAGTTTGGATTCCTGTAAGTTATATAGCTCTTTTGCTTCTATATTGGTTTAAGTTTTAAAATTATGGTCAGATAAAACAATAAAGCATCAAATGATTAACTCAACGAAAATGTCGAAGGATATTCTTATTCTCTTCGACAGTACATGTTGTATAGTTCAAAGTATATGTGTATGTGGGAATAAAATAAGATAATTTGATAGTTGAGCAAGAGGGTACGTGGCAAGTGGCAGCAAACTTTAGTTATGAACTTAAGATCACCCATCGAACCAAAACGAGCGAATGCTAAGCTAAAAGTATATTGAAATGTCCAAAGATAATAATTTATTTAAATAGTGACAAGAAATGTCCAGGGGACCCCTATGCTTTCAACACTGTTTGAGTTTAAATAATTGAAGTTGTATGCACAGCATGTCTAGTAAGCTATTATTCATTCAACTTTTACATGTGTTACTATATCGGGAAGTCGACACTAAAGAATGGTTCAAGCAAGAGATACATGTACCCAAACATGACACATATATGTGTATACGTGTTCATAATTTTTACTTTATACTTTATAAAATCATAGTGTGTGTGTATATATATTATATAGACATTTATGTGATGTACATGGGATCGAAATGTACATATTATATAGAGATTATAGATAGTAGTCATTATATAGAGTTTTAATAGAAAGACTTTTGTCATTTTCTAAACTCCTTAAAGTTGGAAGTCTGATGAGAGTATATATAGTAATGAAAAACCGAATTATTATAAATGTATTCGTGACTGCTCTCCAATCGTGGTTGCTCAAAGTAAGAATAATAAAGTATGAAAAAGAAAAGAGAGAATAACTCAAGCTTGACTGGGGCACGTGTTCATAGTTCATACATTGATGCATACAAGTCGTTTGTTGTGGATAAAAAAAGCGTCAAAGCGATGAGTGATTATTGCAACAAATATATAGAATATATAATATTCGAAAATTCATTGGGTACATAATATTTAAAATGTGAAGAAATTGGAGGAGGAGAGAGTGACGAACAAGATGATGTATACCACTATAATCGTGCCTCTCATAATATTATAAAGAAAGAAAGAAAGATAAAAACGCCAATAATGCACGCCACATTACTTCCAAAACTTTAGCATATAATACATATGTGCATATATTTTTATACAATATCCTAACTAACTAGTAACTACCATATATTTAAGTGTCATCATCGATCTAATAATATAGCTAGGTTTCGAATTTTACTTGGATATATATCGCATCGAATCTGCATGCATGATCCTTAGCTTATTTTATAAAACTAATCGATCCAATATCAATGAATATTTTGATGTTTAAAATATATATACATTTTTTTATATATTTGATAATGTAAAGCTCCCCAGAAAGAAACCAACAGCATTAAACAGCTGGGGAGATTTGTGTTGTGTGGAGGTCGACCTTTCAGCGTTAAGATAGGCCAATCATGTTTTTGATTTATGATGTTATATTTTAATACAATACGATCGTATTTATATATTTTTTTTATAGTACAATCTTTTTTCTTCTTTTTGACGGAATATAGTACAATATTTTCTTCGTAATTTTTTGTTTTGTTTTTCAATTCGCATTATATATTAGAATGCCATTTATCATCCGTCATAATCTTTCAATGTTCACGTGAATATTACACAATACACACACACACTGATTAGGATGTTACCCATTATCCTATTTTTTTCTTTCTTTAGTAGCTGCTACATATATAATTTTATCCAGTTACTTAGAATACAACACTAAAACCATTGGGTTGCTTGCTTTTGTTTAGTTTGATATGAGTTTAGTTGGTGGTGTTCGTTTCATAAACTGATATGATTTGACCAAACGGTGCAAAAAATTTGAACTGTATAGAACGTAATATAGTTTAAATAGTTTTATTGAATACATAATCTAAAAACCAAATTTCGAACTTGAATCATACCGTGCAAAAAGGAACAAAATATAAAACCGATTTTGTTTGAATCAAACCTGAAAAACACCCTAACAATCTTATTGAGACAACTCCGAAATAAAAACCTCTACAAAACCTATCTCTAGTAGCGATATTGATGACTGATCGGTGTTCCTAAGACACCTAGCTTCATAGAAAATTAATACGTCTCAATTACGAGCTAGAGTCAAATTATTAGACTCCAGTCGTAGTGTTCGGTAGGTGACTAACTTACTAAACTATCTCTGATCGAAGGGATTACCTAAAACTTGGAATTTTAAGCTTGCAATTTTCCTTGGATACACAGAACTAGAAACAAATACTGAAACAAGCAATGTTACAAAACGTACGTTGGTATGTATATATGAACGTGATTCAATACATGATATGTCAAGCATATTAAATATAGTTGGCAAGTTACTATTACAATAAAAATATTTATCAGTTTGCATATCTTGCAATATCACGACAAAGAAAACTCTGTCTCGAGGCAAGTCACCATGGACCGCCTTAAGATGATGATATGAAAACTTTAGCACATGACTGAAAGCCACAAAATGGATAAAGCAGACCACTTCTCATTATCTTTTTTTCTTTTGGCATTTAACGTAAATCAATTTGCTTTCATCATCGTCATATTCCCGAAAGGGATAAAATGTCTTAATCAGCCACGCGCAGAAACCTCTGGACGTATTAGAGGTTTTGAAGGCCAGAGATGGACACTACCACGTGACCGTCAACGTAATACAAACCCAGTATCATAGGGCACTCACTGATTACGAAGAAGAAGAACAACAAATCTTCTCTCTTTTAACATTCTCTCCATCTCTTTAACGACATGAAAACGATGCTTCTTACATGACCCACTTGGAGGTTGAAACCGGATTGGAAAATTCTGATAAGGTCAAGAGAAGAAAGGCTGCCAAATACATCCGCCGACATACTAGGACTGCAACTTCTGATAAGGACTGTTGGTGTTGGGTTTCTTACTCAACCAAGCAAGTGACAAGGCCCATGAATAAAGAACTCTGATAATTCTTTTCACGCAATGTACGTAGGTCATTCAGCTCACATGACAAAGACCTAAGACCGATCCGCTAATACGAAAAACCGGCTGCGGATCTTGCATCCACAAGGATCAGCTAAAACATATGTCTGCTAGCCAAACAATAATGCTGCTAAATCAAGTGGAGAATCATGTGGTCAACTAGTGAAACACATAGAAACATGATGCATCATCATTTCGCGAACAACTACTGGGCTTTAACCTACTAGCTGAAGACAGAAAACGTTTCAGCTTCCGCTGTGACTTAAATATTGGGAGCCCTGACACAGTTCTGCAACTAATCTTAGAAAGAGTTTCAACCTTCCACAGCAATGCTTAAGAAGAAAGCCATATATAGTTATGGTTAATCCCTACCTTGAACACCTTATCTAACCAGAATTTCTTATAATGAACATAGAAGATAAACAAAACTAAATCCGACAATCACTTCTTTGATCACCAAAGCTTTGCAATTTAGAACATCTCATCTCATTACATCAAAAGGGTCTATCCAGGTAAAGATTGAGAAAATAGCTATATCAAACAATGTTGAACTCCACAACAGAGAAGCTCAAAGAATCAAACCTAACAGTGCTTATTCTTTCTCTTCTTCCAAGACTCAGTCGTCAGTTCAGGTTTCGGATACTTCTCTGCTTCAATTGGATCTAACCACTTGAGGGGATGACGACTGAAGAAAGGCCAACTAGGGATAGTGAACATAGCTGTAAAAAGCACAGCTCCAGCATAGATCATAATCATTGTCCCAAACGAAGACGTTGCATATCCAGCAATGAAAGCAACACCACCAAATGCTATGAGCAGGATTTGCATCAGCTCTTCCGCTAACTTTTGCCCTTGCCAATCCATTTCTATATTTCAAAATAGAGCAAACAGTTCATATATCAAAATTTCTAAACTGACTTTTACAGAGCAGATCAAACCCATTATGAAAAAACTGATTTTTGAGCTTAAAGGTTTCTTAATTTCGTCTACAAAGAACACTAATTTCGAGCATATTCCTGATTCATAACCTAATTTTGCAATGAAAAGATTCAGAATTCGTACCTGGAGCAACGATTGAAGTGCGAAACTCGGTGATCTGATCTCTAGGGAGACGACAGGGGTGAAGACGAAGCCGGCAAATGTCGACTGACCTTCGCCAATGGCTGAGAGATTCTAGTATCACATTGTATAAAAAAACATGCCGTCCTTGCTATAGCACGGTGAACAACTTGTCGTTTCTTTAACCCACTCTTATTGGGCTCTGATGATATACAGCCTTTAAAAAATAACGGCCCATATTGTCGTGTGAGTTGGAAAAAGGCCTTTAAAGATCTTTAAAGATAAAAGCAAACATTATCTTCGTCGTCGAACGGAATAACAAAGTCGCCGGTAAGATTCGGGAGAGAACAAGCGAGAAGCGACGACGGTAGTTTGTGATCAAAGCCAGCGGAAGGATTGAAATCGAAGATGATCGGCCGGCGTGCTGGAACGAATCGAGTCGGTATGAAGAGAGACGACTCTCTTCTGACCCGGTTTGTTGACTCAGTATTCTATTTCTTCCGATTGGCTGAGTTTGAGATCCTCTTTGTGCTCTTCATCATTATAACCTACGTCATCTTCAAAGATCTGGTACATCGAGTGTCCTGCTAGTTCCTTTTGTAAAATCTCGATTTCGTCTCCGGTTTGTTTGCATTTTTTCTCATGTTGATTTGCTTCTTTTTGCAGACGGCGAGGCCTGAGTACAATCGGATTCTTGTGGAGAAACCCGGTGGATCTGACATCTGGCCGTTCTAAATGAAATTAGAAATTGTTAGTTATCGGTCTCATGTTTCTGTAGGAGGAGGTGTGTGTGTATACGGCAATGAAAGCTTATCTTTCTCTTCTGTTGTACATGTCAGTTTGTTCAATAGGTCAATGTAATTCTCCTTCGTTTGTGTTTTTGATTAATAAAGAGTTCGGTTGCAGTCACTACACTCACTGTGTTCATTGCTATGTTCATGTTCTCTGGGAATCACAATAAACTTATATCGTGGGGATGTAAATATATGGAATTTAGAAAGAAGAATGGACTGAAGAAAGAAGTAGCCAAATAGCATTACAGAATCTCTAGGCTTGGTTTGTGTATTTGGTAGAGGGAGAAACAAGTCCTGAGATAAATAGCAGAGTAGAAATCCTAGTGACTAATCAGAGTATGAATATTTTTAGCCATTACGTGTTCTGTGTTTCTTCTGTTCTCTGCTTCTTGTTGTTGTATTCTCTTTATAACCTGGCCGAAGGACGTGGTGTGTCCCATTCGGTGGTAATGTGGTTACGGGAGATTTCCTTTAGAGACCGGCATCCACTCAGTGCCATGGTCAGCTCGAACTCATCACGCAGCATTTGAAGCACCTTTCTAACCCCAGCCTCTCCTTCAGCAGCCAATGCGAATACCACTGGCCTTCCAATCTGAGATTGAGAGGGCATAATAATAATAATGTCTTATCACTGTCATTGGTTTCAGTCAATTTTCTGATAAATGACGTATGATGCTTACGAATATTCCGGAGGCTCCAAGTGCAAGTGCCTTGAAGACATCTGTGCCACGGCGAACACCACCATCCAAGAAGACAGGAATTCGTCCTTGTGTCGCTTTGACAACCTGAACACAGGATATGATATTTGCTGGAAAGAAAAACTTGTTGACAACACAGAAATTTGATATACTTATTCGAGAATGATCTACCTCTTCCAGGGCTGAGATTGTTGCTGGGACATAGTCAAGCTGGCGAGCTCCATGGTTTGACACAATGATCCCGGCTGCACCAGCTTGAACCGCTATCCTCGCTGCACATAGAATGAAACAGTTGAGGTTGTTAGGTGTTTTTATTAAACTTAAGGGAAGCAGACATTTGTTTGTCAGCTGGGAACTCACCATCCTCTCCCGTAAGAACACCCTTGACAAGAATAGGCAATTTGGTGATTGTCTGGAGCCACTGGACGTCCTATTCGTGTAAATGAAAAGAGAGCAGTCATAAGTCAAGTTTCTGTTCTAAGTTTTAACTACTCGGTTTGTTGTTTGTCATTTAAACTTCTATGTTTACCTTCCAGCTCAAGGTGCGGTCAATTTGACCAGCAACATATGAAGCCAAGCCAGAGTCATTGGCCTGCAGGTGGAAACATAACTAGCTCAGGAACTCAGGAATAAACATAACAACTCTGCTTTAATGCTGCTTAGTGAGCATCATATTCAGGATATAAGGCTGGATAATATCTAATGAATGCTTACCTCATCCATCTTTCCGAGGTCAAGACCTTCAAAGTTCTTCAATGTCAGGTTAGGAGGCAAAGTGAATCTGTAGCAGAAGAACGTTATGCTTTTGAGTGATGTGTTCGCATTTTAAAATCCAGTAAACTCTCATCATATTCCAACTGACTTGGCTTTACCTGTTCTTTATATCAGACTCTCTACGCCCTAGCCTTGGGGTATCCACAGTGAGAGCAATGGCTTTAAACCCAGCCCTCTCAGCTCTTCTCACCAGCTGCTCAACCACATTCCTGTTCTTGTATACCTATTCAACAATCATAATGTGTGAACCATCATGTGTGACCAGGGTTTTCAGTATGTACAACAAGCTCTCGAGATGACTTACATAGAGCTGAAAGAAACGGATCCCTGGCCCTGTGGAAGCAACTTCTTCAACACTGGAAGTAGCCCATGAAGATAGTGTCTGATAAATCATGGAAGAAAATAACTCAAACCAGAGACATGGGTATGCGTCGCGGATTTAAAATCTCCAAACACAGAAAAGGTTAAGAATTTTGCTTTGGAGGAAATATTAGGTAATGAATTAATGATATAGTATACCATGATAGTTCCAGCTGCAGATGCAGCTCTAGCGGTAGCATATTCTCCTGCATTAGTAACCAAACAGAGTAGTTAGAGCGACTTTAGTCTTTGTCTCTAAACAAGTTCACTCTGCGGTCTCTACATAACTTAGTATTTACCATCAGGGTGAGCCATCTTTTGCATGGCAGTAGGAGCAACCATGATCGGCATCGAGATTTTGAACCCCAAGACAGTGGTTGCCATGTCAATCTTGTTCACATCAATCAAAATCCGTGGGCGGAAGCTATTAAACAGCCCAAGGTATGCATCACATCTCTTGTAAAAGCCAATCATAAACAAGAGATTTCATGTCGTAAGAAAAGAAAAGAAACACTCACAGGATCCTTCCAAAAGCGTTTCTGTTCTCTTGAAGAGTCCACTGGTCCTCTGCACCAGACGCATAGTAGTCGTAAACCATCTTAGGCAACTTCTGCTTGGCGATGGCGTCATACTCGGTAACGTTTGTGATCTCCATTTTCGGACGTTGGTCTGTCAAAAAGAGCAAAAGAAGACATGAGTTAGCTGTCTTTTGTGAAATTCAGACATAGTCATAGCTACGTTTAGAGAGAAAACATGTCCATGAACTGTTTAGTATAAACAGAGAATTCCACTCACCTTGATTGGAATGGAGCTCTAGGGAGAGATGAAGAGTGCGAGTGGTAACCGGAGCTTGTAATATATATCTTAACGTTTAATATATTTTATTTTTTTGGGTTAAATATGTATAATATTTGTGATGGATTGATTGGCTCGTAAATAATTATTTCTGTAACAGTTGAAAAAAAAAATGTTGGCAATAGAAAAAAACTAATATGGATGAGAAGCTGGAGGTGAAGAATGGAGGAGGAGATAAAGACAAAAGATCAGATGGAATGTGTGTGTCATATTTTTCTTTCATATTATCGTGTTCTTAATCTCCACGAAATATTAATAATTTGTTTTCCTGTCTTTCTGAAAGTGCAATATAAATCCAAGAGCGAGCCAAATTCTATTGGGCTTTACTATGCGAGACAGAGCCCAGCGCAGTCGTTGAGAAACAAGAACTGAAGAAAGAAGGGAAAATAACAGAGAGGAGCTAAGGCAAATCTTCTTCAATGAGGTTTAGTTTGAATGGTTTAAACTTATCTTTTTCTTGATCTGTGTTACCGCATCGTATTGTTAGATTGCAACCTTACGTAAGGTTCTGGCTGCTGTTAGTTTGTGTCACAGATTTATGTGCAATAATGTAAAATAGGACTGTGCTAGTGTCAATCAGATTATAGAACACATGAGTAGCCTAGAAATATATTGTACAAACAAGAAGAATGAACAGAAGGTAGAAGTCGCCAAATAGCATTACAGAGAATAGCCATTGTTTGTGTTTCAATACAGGGAAAAACAAGTCTTGAGATATATTATGAAAGAAAGAAAAAAAACAGAGTAAAAGCCATGTGATCGATCAATCAAAATATGAATAGGTTTAGGCATTACATGCTCTGTGTTGTTGTTGTTTTTTTTTTGTTTTTTTTTTTTCTCTATAACTTTGGCAAATGCCGTGGAGTATCCCATTCAGTGACAATGTGGTTGCGGGTGATTTCACTCAGTGACCGGCACCCACTTAGTGCCATGGTTAGCTCGAACTCATCACGTAACATTTGAAGCACCTTTCTGACTCCAGCTTCTCCTTCAGCAGCTAGTGCGAATACCACTGGTCTTCCAATCTGTGAGATTGAGAGTATTAGAAATACTGTGTTGTTACTGTAAATGGTTTCAAGTTTTCTTTCTGGTGAATAGAAATATGATGCTTACAAATATCCCTGAGGCTCCAAGTGCAAGTGCCTTGAAGACATCTGTGCCACGTCGAACACCACCATCCAAGAAGACAGGGACTCGTCCTTGCGTCGCTTTGACAACCTGAACACATTAGAACAGAACTCAAATGGTTGGACAAAGCACTTACACGAGAACACATATTGATTGATGCTTGTAGTTGGGGATGATCTACCTCTTCAAGGGCTGAGATTGTGGCTGGGACATAGTCAAGCTGGCGAGCTCCATGGTTTGACACAATGATCCCTGCGGCTCCAGCTTGAATCGCTATCCTTGCTGCACGAGGCAAATAAATAATTGTTGACCTTGTCAGATATTTCTATGAAACTCAACTGTTGAAAACATTTGTTAATAAAAATGGTAACTCACCATCTTCTCCTGTAAGAACACCCTTGACAAGAATTGGCAAGTTGGTGATTGTTTGGAGCCATTGGACATCCTGTTTGTGTAGGTGAAAGTTAGAGCAATCTGAATCAAGTTTATGTTCAAATTAATCGGTTTTGCTGTACTATCTAAACATTTTTTTTATGTTCTCTTACCTTCCAGCTCAAGGTACGGTCAATTTGACCAGCAACATATGAAGCCAAGCCAGAGTCATTGGCCTGCAGGTGAAAATATTACAAGTTTAGGAACAAATCAGGAAACAAAACCGTATGCTTTAATTTTTTTTTTTTTTTTGAGTGGATCATTGCCACTATTCAGACTAAAGTATTGGATACAATCTGATCGATGCTTGCCTCGTCCATCTTTCCAAGGTCCAGACCTTCAAAGTTCTTCAATGTCAGGTTTGAAGGCAAAGTGAATCTGTTGTAGAAGAACACATATCGTTAATCTCTGTAATTTCTTAGCTATATGTTTGCATGTTGGAGTCGAGTCTAATCAACTGTTATCACATTTCAGTTGTTGCGGATTTACCTGTTCTTGATATCTGACTCTCTGCGACCTAGCCTTGGGGTGTCTACAGTGAGAGCAATGGCTTTGAAACCAGCTTTCTCAGCTCTTCTCACGAGCTGCTCAACCACCTTCCTGTTCTTGTATACCTACTCAGAACAATCATCAAGTGTGAACAATCATCAAGTCAAGTGTGAGTGTGACCAGATTTTTGGGATATACAACAAGCTCTCGAGGTAACTTACATAGAGCTGGAAGAATCGGATCCCTGGCCCTGTAGAAGCAACTTCTTCAACACTCGAAGTAGCCCATGAAGATAGTGTCTGAAGCACCATGGAATAAAATAATACAAACCAGAAAAATGGTTATGCACGGTTGTTGGTTTAAGAAGCTCTTTGGATGAATCGTCCATATATAATAACATACCATGATGGTTCCAGCAGCAGAGGCAGCTCTAGCCGTAGCATATTCCCCTGCATTAGTTCCGATTAGTGGAAGTCTTAATCTTTGTCTCTAGTGGTACTAAAACAAGTTTCACTATCTAGAACTGACTCAGTTTCTATATAATGTTTCAAGGAAAAGCAAACGTCATTTTACCATCAGGGTGAGCCATCTTTTGCATGGCAGTAGGAGCAACCATGATCGGCATCGAGATTTTGAACCCCAAGACGGTTGTTGCCATATCAATCTTGTTCACATCAATCAAAATCCGAGGCCGGAAGCTATTAAATACATCCCAAGGTATGTACATATCAAATCACATCTCATGTAAGAACCAATAACAAAGTGTATCTTATCATAACAAAATAATAACTCACAGGATCCTTGAAAAAGCGTTTCTGTTTTCTTGAAGAGTCCATTGGTCTTCTGCACCAGACGCATAGTAGTCGTATACCATCTTAGGCAACTTCTGCTTTGCGATTGCGTCATACTCGGTAACGTTTGTGATCTCCATCTTTCGGTGTTGGTCTGTGAAACAAAAGCAAAAATCCCTGAGTTAGTTATCAGTCGTGATTATACTCTCCAGAATTCAGACACACAGTCTCAGTTCACAGAATCTAACACACCTTGATGAGATAGCTCTGGAGAGAGATGAAGGGTGTGACTGAGAGCTTATATCATATATAAACCAACTTTTATATTTGGTTATATGTTAAAAAAATATTTGTTTTTGGATGGATTAAATTTGTAACAGTGGAATAATTATTGGAAAGTTGGGATTATAATATGGATGAGAAGCTGGAGGTGAAGAATCGTCGTGGAGATACGGACAAAGATGAGATGGGGTGTGTCTAATCCACACAAGCAACTTGTGTGTTCCTTAGATTTTCTTCCATATTATCGTTCACGTTCTCGAGGAAAAATAATTATAATTTCACATAGTGTATACCAATTGTGATGAAACTGCAAACACCACCACAGGACAAGAACAAAATACTAAATAGTGCGAAGTAAGGAGCAGCATTGATGGGCCTAATTTGTAGAATAAAAGCCCAAAACTATTGAGCTTTAAATGTGGTGATGGAAAAGCCCATCATAATATGCGACACGTCATAGTCGTCTCTTTTATTTAGCTGGTTTGTTTGTTTGAGAGTTGAGAGAACTTGGAAAAGTGAAATAGATAGATACACACACTCAGTGAAGGAGAAGAAGAAAGAAAAAAACAAATCAGTCGGAATAGTGGGAAAATAAGAAACAGAGGCGAAAACGTTTTGTTTAATCGGAGATCACAATCATCGGTTTCAATGGCGGATCGGAGCAAAGGCTGTATGAGAGATGAATTCGTGACGTATGCTTACATTTTACTTTACATCGCCCTTTCTAGTGGTCAAATCTTCTTTAATAAGGTTTATCTTAAATCTCACAATCTGTTTCTCCTTGGATCTGTGTTCAATTCTCGCATCGTATTGTTTTTGAGTTATTTCGATTTTAAGAAACCCGATCGCTAGTTTTCGTAAAGGATTGAGCTTTGATTCATTGATTGTGTGGGAGGTTTGGTGGAATGTGAATTTTCTTCTGACTGTGTTAGTTTCCCGGGAAGTTGACTAGCTGATTTTTAAATTCCATGGATAGTGTAGAAATCAACATCAGTCAGGTCTGATCGCATTGCGTTTGCTTTCTTCTTAACCCGGTGAATCAAATATTTCAGATTAGGTTCTTGTGCTCGTACGTTCTGTATGATATTCTGACTGTCCTTTAAGAAACTTGTGTAATTCCTGAGAATTGATAATCTCATAAGCTCGATTTTAAGTCTTTGAGAAATTGTTGCTGAGCAGCTGAGTGTGTCTAATGCCGCCCTCTTTGTGTTAGTGCTTATGCATCAGAGTTCACCGTTGTCCAATTTATAGCAATTAACGATTTCCTTCTTTTGTTCTCAAGACATGGTTGTTAATGGAAATTTGCTTCCTTGACTTAATGTTCTTGTCTCTGATTTGCTCTTCTGCAGTGGGTTTTGTCATCTAAGGAAATCAATTTCCCTTATCCGCTTGGATTGACGTTGCTCCACATGATCTTTTCCTCTGTCTTGTGCTTTATTCTTACTAAAGTTCTTAAGGTAATGTTGCATTTAATGATCTTTCTGTATTCGGTGTTCATAAGTAGAGAATGCAAAGATTCTAATTTTTTGTCTCTCTTTTTCTCTATCTATTTCTCCATGAAGATCGTGGAGGTTGAGGATGGAATGACACTAGAAATGTAAGGAAGAAAGAGACTTCGTAAGCAATTTGATTTTGGAGTAGTTGAAATGCCCATAACTTTTATTATTAATGTAGTACTGATCTATGGTTATTGGTTAAGTAATAAATAACTTACTTTATGTACTCAGATATGTTACATCAGTTATTCCAATAGGTGCAATGTTTGCAATGACCCTCTGGTTGGGAAACACTGCCTACCTATACATATCAGTTGCATTTGCGCAGATGTTGAAGGCCATAAGTAAGAAACTGTTCCTGCTCTCATTTCCTCACAAGTCTTATGTCTACTTCTTCTCATATCTGAATGAGAGGAACGGTTGATACCAATACGTTCTTGAACCATACTTGCAGTGCCTGTTGCTGTGTTTATTCTTGGAGTAGCTGCTGGACTTGAAATGATGAGCTGCAGGATGCTTTTGATAATGTCTATCATTAGTTTCGGTGTTTTAGTGGCTTCTTATGGAGAATTAAATATCAACTGGATCGGAGTGGTTTACCAAATGGGTGGTGTTGTTGGGGAAGCCTTGAGGCTGATATTCATGGAACTTCTTGTCAAGAGGAAGGGCATCAAATTAAACCCAATCTCTCTTATGTACTACGTGAGTCCCTGCAGGTAAGTGAAGTCGAAGAAGAAGCCATCTCAAAATTCTCTCATTGTGTAAGCGTAAAGTTGACTTTATTTTTATGTGCCTCTTTTTGCAGTGCTATTTGCTTGTTTGTACCGTGGATCTTTCTAGAGAAATCGAAGATGGAAGGCAATGGCACATGGAACTTCCATTTTGTAGTGTTGACCCTTAATTCCCTCTGTACATTTGCCCTCAACTTGTCAGTTTTCCTGGTGATTTCTCACACAAGCGCTCTCACTATCCGAGTTGCTGGCGTTGTCAAGGATTGGGTAGTTGTCTTGGTCTCAGCTCTTCTCTTTGCGGACACAAAACTCACAGTCATTAATCTTTTCGGTTACGCCATAGGTAAGACAAAGCTCCTTAACATATTAGATTGTTTAGAATCATGAGCATTATCCTCAAGCTTCCTCTTATGTTGTGTTCGATGTTCATACGCAGCCATTGCCGGTGTAGCAGCTTATAACAACCATAAGCTGAAGAAGGAAGCATCCAAAGTTACCTCAGAAACTCCAGCTGATGGTGAATCAATACCGTTGGTGACACAAGCTAATACTAATACAGAGAGATGATGATGGCCTAGATTCTTGAAAAATATAGTTTCTCACCATCAGTCTTGAGGTAATCTTTGATTGTTTGTTTTCTCATATGTACCGTCCGAATTATATAACTTACACAACACTATCTGTACCAGAAAGAAAGGAAAAAAAAAAAGATTTAATCTAATGGTTTGATTCTCGTAAATGTTTTTCACAATTGGTAGGTTAATAATATGAATATTATCTTTCATTCACATATAGCAGAAAACAAAATAAGAAAGAGAAAATTTTTGCTTTCTTTTTTCTTTTCCAAGAAGAGTATATACTTTTATTTTGGTAATATATCATGAGTTATTCATTTGACATTTATTAATATCATCAGCTTAAATTAAAGTATTCCTAAATGGAGATAAGTGTGTTGTGATATCCTACTGGTTTAATAATGGGCCTAAGAAGCCCAGTAACGAGTATTTCCTTTTTTTGGTTACCTACCTGGAAATTTATATTTAAGAATAAAAAAATAAAAAAGGGAGAGGGTAAATAACCTCGCGAAGGATTTGTGGGGTTTGTTGCTGGGCGGGTCTCTTCCCTCGGCGGTTACCTTCATCGAATTCGATCTTCTTCTTCCTTGAGCCAAAGCTCGAAATCGTTAAATCTTCCTCGTAAAATTTCTACTAGAAATTGACGCGAGGGGAAGCCTAATCGCGTGAATTAGAAGAGAAGAGAAGAAACAAACGCCTCGTTGTTGTTGTTGGTGGTGGCGAGAGATGCGATCGCAGCTGTTGGCTTCGCCGTGGCGGCGAGTCAGTGATGAGCGGTTGCTTCTGTGGTTTTCTCCGGCGGGGAGCAACCGATTTTGAATGGGATTTAAGCTGCAGATGAGCTGGATGCCGAGTCTACTGAGTCAGAAGCGTAGGAATGGTCCTCCCTTAGGGTTACGCAATCTCGGCAACACCTGCTACCTCAATAGTGTCCTTCAGTGCCTCACTTACACTCCTCCTCTCGCTAATTATTGTCTTACTCACAAACACTCCTCTCACTGTACGCCTCTCCTTCTCTCTCGTTTTGAGATTTTTGTTCTTATGTTGCTTCCATATTAGATTACTTCTCTCTTGTTCCGTATTGATTTCACGCTTTAAGTTTATAGGCTAATAGGCGATCGAGACTTTATCATTAAGAAGTTGATTATAAGCTTCGTACAGGTTTTGGTATTGTAGTTGCTAATGGAATCATCAGAGATACTTCTATTTCTTACGAGCTTCTTTTTCTTTCCTAATATTCATTTGTTGTTCTGACGCTTTTCGTTGGTGATGTGTTCCTTCGGGACTAGGTGACTCATATGTGGATGGGGAACGGAAACGGGATTGCCCTTTTTGCATAGTTGAGAAAAGAATAGCAAGGTCTCTTAGTGTGGATCTTACAACCGATGCGCCTAACAAGATTTCAAGTTGCCTCAAAATTTTTGCTGAGCATTTTAAGTTTGGGCGTCAAGAGGACGCTCATGAGTTCTTGCGGTATGTCATTGATGCATGCCACAATACGTCTGTCCGCCTGAAGAAGTTGCGAGTGAAGGGGAATGAGCCCTTTAATGGCAATTCTGCAGTGAAAGAGATTTTTGGTGGTACTTTGCAGAGCCAGGTGAAGTGTTTGTCATGTGGTGCGGAGTCGAATAAAGCGGATGAAATTATGGATATCAGTCTCGAAATTTTGCACAGTAACTCAGTCAAAGAATCATTGCAAAAGTTCTTTCAATCTGAGATTTTAGACGGCAACAACAAGTATAAATGCGAGACGTAAGTAAATTGAACTTTTAGTTGTCTTTCTTTCCTTATCTTTCAGTGTGAGGTTCGTTTTATTCTTTTCTTATAACAGAAATTTTCCATTTGTTTAGCTGTAAGAAATTGGTGACGGCAAGGAAGCAGATGTCAGTACTCCAAGCGCCTAATATCCTTGTTATCCAATTGAAAGTAAGTATATCATGTTCTGTTTACAAAAGGTGACAGTTATTTCAGATAGAATATTCTTAATTTTTTTTAAAAATTGGTTTTCAGAGGTTTGAGGGTATTTATGGTGGGAAGATTGATAAAGCAATTTCATTTGGTGAGATTCTGGTTCTCTCGAACTTCATGAGTAAAGCAAGCAAGGTACAAGATTCTGACACTTTCAAATAAGCCATAAGTCATAGCCACTTTCTGTTAGCGGTGTCTAGTTAGATGCATATCAGAAAGTTCAGGTTTATAGTGCGAGACATATAGTTTGGTGTAGTGTTTAGCTGGATTCTCAACCTCATTTGCATACACAATATGAATGAAGTTGCAACGTTCATAGTTTTTACGTTGGCTAAGTTTTATCCTTTAAATCCCTGTCCAATAATATGATAGGACAAATATTCTTGTCAGGCGCAATTGTACTTTCTAATTCATATTTCTGTTAATTGATTTACTATGCCAAAAATTGCAGGACCCTCAAACGGAATACAAGCTATTTGGAATAATTGTGCATGCAGGACTTTCTCCTGAATCTGGGCATTATTATGCATACGTTAAGGTTCGTTTCTTGCCTTTTTAATTTTCATGTAACGCAAACACTTGTACTGCTTGCTGATTTCTTAACTGCTTTGTGTAGGATTCCTTGGGTCAATGGTATTGCTGCAATGATTCACTTGTCTCACGCTCCACCTTGCAGGAGGTTTTGTCAGAGAAAGCTTATATCCTGTTTTTCAGCCGTTCAAACCAGAGGCCAGTATCTGCACAAATTCTGGTAACAACAAATGGGACTACATCTCATGAGGTTAATGGCTGCGAGACATCGAAGCCTCAGAAGTTTATTGGACCCCTTAATGGTGTGAACATGAAACTTCAAGCCGACCAGTCCTTCCAGAAGGATAACCTGGTTCCTACAAAGCCCCATAAATTTATTGGACCCAAAGCACGAAACCAGCAGGCCCTCCAAGAGGATAACCTACTTTCTTCCAAAGTTGAAAAGGCGCCTCTAATGCCACATGCGAAGGTCAGTATCAACCTTGGTGCGAAAAGGGTCTCTCCTTCTGTCAATGGTAGACTTTCTTTCCACCAAGATGAGAACATAGCTCCAAAGGCGAACAAAGAGAATAGTGTATCAGTTTCATCAACTAGAGTTTTCTCTGGCACGGAGAGAAAATTTGGTACTGAAAATGGTGGCAATGGAGTTAAAGAAAACGGCACTGCACCAGGTAGTAGTAATCATAAAGTGACATTGCAACCACATGAGCGTAGTAATGGCTTCAGCAATGGGGGTGATCACAACAAGGATAACTTAAATCCATGCAAGAGTAATGGCTCACATAATGGAACTGATCAGCAGGAAACTGAGAAGAACGGTGTTACTACCACTCAATCCAAAGCCATGGGCTCTTCAACAAAGAAAGACCCTTGCATTTTGCTCAGAAAAGATGAATCATCTCGGAATGAACTTGAAGCAATTAAAGAGAGGTAATTTCAGTTTTGTGCCTTAACGTAATACTTAAGATTATATTTGATGTGATAGCTAACCTATAATTGGTTATGTTTGCATATTTCCTCAGCCTAAAGAAAGATGCGCTGTCACATCTACGGTCATGCGGATGGTATGAAAAAGTACACATATCCATGCGTGCCAAGAAGAGATTGCGTACAGAGCAAGAAGAAGGAGAGGATGGTAACGACTTGAAGTAAGTGAAACCAGCCTTTTTGCTTTGCTCTACTATCTTCTCATATTTTCACTGCCTTCCTGCTTGAGTATAGTAGCTAGAAATTTGAATATATTGGATATGGACCTCTTTTAGCTTCGTGCGTCATCACAAGCCTCTAGTATTAATCAATTTTGTGGATGATTGAACCTTGTGTTGTGCAGGAGGAGGTTGATTGAAGATGTAAAAACAAGTTTAAAATCGCAGATTCCAGAGGAATTAAAAGCAGATCTTGTAAACCGTATCTGGGAAATCAGCAAGAAGAAGTACTCGTGAACGATTGCTTTGTTTAAACCAAAATGACTCAATCTCTGGATACTTAAAAGCCTCTATCTACTTGGTTGCCTACAACACAATCGCTCTCCCCAGTCCTCATTTTCCATCGTTGCTTAACCCATCTGGTTGGTGTGATACAGAGAGAGTGGATCGAGATTTTTTTCCTGTGAGGGTCTTTATTATTTTTACATTTTTGGAAGAGAGTAAAAGTAAATTACCGGAAAAGGAAAAAAAAAAGAAAGATAATATATATAACTCATTCTGTATAATATAAAGCCTTCTTTTTTTCCTCTTATCGATGAAACTTGACACAAATTTGTTATTAGTCTTGTGGAAATTATATAAGAGTGTTCTTGGATTTTGTTTTGTTTTGTTTCTATGCGTGCTGTGCTCTTTAAACATTAACATCGACGTTGCTTCGTTCCAGTAAAATTAATGGATGATGGTTCATGGTTGGGTCGGTAGTACATAAAAGGATCAACCATAAATGATTAGAGAAAGCTAAACACAAGTGAAGCAAGATAACAACTCAGCAACGAGAAGTAGATGAAAAATTCTCTTCAAAGTTGATTGGGCCAAGAAACGTAAGACTTCTTCGGCTTTATTGAAAAAGAAAAAGATGCATTATGGGATGGCAATAGAATGGTATTAAGAAGAAGAGAGTCTGTTGATCTTGGCGTAGTGACGAGCAAGAGACCAGGAGGAGGAGCCTGGACAAGAAGAAGAGAGTCTCTCTGCAGTGGCCCTTACTAATTCTTCAAAGTCGAAGTCTTCCTCGGAGATTGTTGTCAGCATGTTCTTGAATGGTTCTCTCGTCGCAGATATAAACTTAGCCGGAGCCACCTCAGTGATGAACCTGGAGGTCTTAACTGCTTCCATTGGTGATTGAGATTGAGAGCTTCCGAATCGAAAAGAGAATCTTGGAGGATGAAAGCTTCTTCGTTGCGCATGGGAAGGAAGGAAAAACAAAAAGATGGAAAACGAGAGATATTGTTTGACACGATAGTTGTGAAGGGTTTTGGTGGGAGTTGAAGTGAATTTATAGGAGAGAGTATCGAAGTACTTGTATCTACGAATGGACAATGATATAATATGTGGAAGAGTACTTTTACACTCCCGACAAAAATCAAACCTAATTTTCATATGATATGGTATTATCTTTAGATACGTAATAATTAATCAACCACCATAATTCACATACAACATACTTTGTTTTCCTTTTTTCTTTTTTTTTGTCAACGAGCTTAATAATCTGGTAATCTTCTAAGTCAAGTGAGTATCAGTGTAACAAATTAGAACCGTCCTTGGCTTTGAAACCTATATGATGATGAACTCATTTGAATAACACAACCTAATTTGGAAAATATATATAAACACCACTTAAACAACAATCTATAAACACAGTGGTACGGATGCAAAATCAATTGATAGGTACGATGTTGCTTTCAAAAGGGACGACGGTGTGGGGATTCTTCCTTTATAATTCTAGCCGAAATAAATTAGCGACAACCATCACCTTTTTAGACTTCAAATATCTCTTTTAAAACAAGTAAAGAGTGTAAATTCATAGAACTTTAATTTTTTTTAAAAAAAAAAATTTGCACTATTTACTTGTTTTCAGAGAAGGTAGCTCAATGATTTAATTTTTTTTTTTTAAGTTACTTAATTTAAGATAATCATATCAGATTCCTTAGTTCTAATAATCCTCTTAATATATGGCTGTGTGATATGATACGTAGGTACCCGTTACTATAGCTATATATTATATTTTAAAACTTTGGAAAATATTTTTTTTTGACAGCAACATAAATAATGGTGGTAACATATCATAGCAAAATGAGTTGGCCAACCAAAGATTTGCCAAACTTTTAGCATTAATTCGTGAATATGACATAGACAATATTACACTACCGCCTCTTACTACATTCAAAAGCCAATTTGTATAGGTTGGGTATTTAGGTTTTCTTTGCACAAGTTTAAAACTTTGCTTTCTTCTTTTTTTCGAATAATTTTTTTCTTAACTGTTATGTTCTTATTTTGTAAGTGTTATGGTCATCCAACATTTGATATTTTATCTTATTTACAACGTAAAATTTGTTAACATATAAGAGTCATTTCAGTGTTGAAGTTATTTTATTGAATCATATATTAATTACATATGCTACTACAATGGATGTGTTACTCTACACTTTCCAAGTACAAACTAGCTAGCTAGAAGAAAAATTTCAACCACATATTTATGCGCCGATGGGACAATTCAGGTAACATAGTTGTTAGACGTCGTCGTACCATGTATAGCATTTAAAACTGATACGGTTTTATAGAAACCACAGAAGAAAATTAAGCTAAAAGGACCACCTCTCTATTCTATGGCGCAGAGAGGTGGCCGCGCCAATACGGCGTCGCATGGGACCATTTTGCTACT
This sequence comes from Capsella rubella, assembly GCF_000375325.1. Classification (NCBI taxonomy): domain Eukaryota; kingdom Viridiplantae; phylum Streptophyta; class Magnoliopsida; order Brassicales; family Brassicaceae; genus Capsella; species Capsella rubella. The sequence goes on along the minus strand of NW_006238921.1, from coordinate 4,933,311 downwards.
TCAAGCTTCCCGCCACCGTCTCTATTGTACATAGAAAAAGGTTTGTTTTGGAATCTTCCTGATGAACCTGAAACCTCTAATGGATTTTTAGAGACTTTTGTTGACGTAAGCTTTTACCATTGGCCTTTGCCGACGCTAAAAGAGTCTAGAACTTTGTAAATCTTGTTGAAGAATGCTTAAACTTGTTTATTTTAATTTATACAAACATGCACATATGTGTATAGAATCTGATATTATAATGCTGTTCTCATTTCCCACCGTAAAGACCATTCTCTAATGTATATATTCCACTTATCCACGAACGAAAAAATAAGTTTAAATTCCTCTACTGGTTTCTACGGCCATCTAAATATATATTTATTTGTCTTACTTAATTACAAATTTTTGCGCCATAAAGTAGTGGAACGAATATAAACTATTCGAATTAAATCGGAAAATGTGGTCAGCCTATCGATTAGATTATATTCTTTGATCCCATCTTTTAGATTTTTATTCTTGAATTAGGGTTTTGGTCAAAATTCTCAGCCATGCATATGGAAATGGAATCTACAAACAAAACAATATTACATATCCTTCGTATGCCTATAAATACAGACACATCTCGACTAGGCTTTACCACAACACAAGAGTCAAGAAAGAGATAACAAATATGAAACAATTAAGAAGATGATATATGGGAGCTAGTCGTCTTTGGTTGTATCAGAGGGTCTCGCATGAAGGAATAAAGAATGGAATTGAGCCAAGGATGACTTGCCGGTTTTAAACACAACCGGTTTATGACCATTGATTTGGTCTCATTCACAATCTGTTGATTTGTGTCTGGCAAGTTGACCTTGGCTCTCCTTCGTTCTCTATTCTTCCATGTTAGATTCCAGATATATATATATATATATATATAGTACATATAACACTTAGCCATGAAACAACCAAAAACCAATCTAAACCAGATATATATATATATAGTACATATCTATATGTTTCAACAGTTACACCATTCACCTCGTTAATTAGTCTTTCATGCTTCACATGTTCTTTAAATTACAATTAACTTCTTGAAAATCCGAGAAACTTTCTTAGTTAGCAAAAGAAAACAGAAAAACCTCTCCGGTTTTTTCTTTCACACTTTTGAGCTTATCGTAAGAATTCTTAGAATCTAACATCACTTTGTCAAAGTATTATATACTGTCCCTTTCTTTCTTTCTTTATTATTCCCCTTATCATCCAGAAATGGAACAAACTATATAAGGGAATATACGTTTGGGTAACTATATCAAGCAAGTGTTGGAACTTAGAAGTAAATCACTTGGGCAAGAAGTGAGTTCGCTTAATAGCAAACATGCCTTTGAGCCATCTAGTTGTCAATTCTATTTTAGCAAACGCTTTTTTTACCAAGAGTAACATTATTTCTATAATCAACAATTTCGTTGGAGTGCATAATTTTTCTAAAAAATGATCAATTTGCATGAAAACACCTTCCCTCTCTTACGTGCAGTTTTCTACCATATTCATGATTACTTAGTTTATGGTCGAAATAATAAGGCTACTTACCTAATTCACCATATTTTTGTAAAATTAGTACGTCACTTCTTATTATGTTAACAAAAGGAGAAAACAAAACATGTGTACCGTTAACACAAGTTGAGATCTAATATTACTTAGTTTTATTGCCTCTTAACCCATGAATTTAATCACAGTTGGATATATTATATGTTTGATTCTCGTATGATATGCTTAAAGATGCGACGCGTACGTGGATTATGCAACGTTCGATACTAATAATCATTTTGATGCGATAAACTAGTGCTACGAATTCAATACTATTCACATTACAACTATTTCTCATGATTCTATTCGATCTGTCTTGAGGGTGGTCAAAATTCTTATGGTCTCCCCAAGCCATGGGTGGATCGGAATCCATTTAATATTATAAACCCGACTAATATAATTAAGCGTACATAATAATCTTGATATACCTTAGGTAAAGATGTACATGAACATGGACGGAAGTCTCTTGATGCGCCAGAGAGTCCTTCCAACATGTGCAACAAAAATACACTGGACCATTCGTGTGAACGAAATTTCTAAACAAGGATTGAGAGAAACGTACGTAACATAGCCCCATAAACCCGAAAGTCATAAATGAAACGGAGACATATTAATAAATAAGCAACCTATATATCATTAATTACTAAGGCCTAATCTAAAGTATCAAACTCTCTTCATTTCTGGTACGTAATACCAAATTTGGGGAAAATTGATTTATTAGAGCAAACAAAACAAGAGATTCACCTAAAATTAAGGTTAGTAACGTCATATAATCACATGACTATATTGAATGCTTGAGTAACTATCTTGTCTATAGTGACTTGTAACCCTTAACGTACATTATAAAAGACAAAAAAAACTCTCTTTCCTTAAACACCAAAACATATTATGGACAAGACTGATCAAACAGCCATTGACGGCTCAGCTTTAGAGCTTAATCGCACTGAGAAAACAGCAGAGGCGTCCCTGCGAGTTGTATCAATGGCTCTAAGTATTGTGGGTCTCGTCATCATGATCAAGAACTCTATCTCCAACGACTTTGGCTCTATCTCTTACTCAAATCTTGGAGCTTTCATGTTCACCTTCTTCTATCTCTCCCTCTTTCTCTCTTCTTGCTTCACTAAAAGAGTCAATCAATCAATGAACGTTTGATTTTGTTCCTCTCTGCTTTGTAGGTATTTGGTGATTGCTAATGGCGTTTGTGCAGCATATTCTCTTCTCTCTGCTCTCGCAATATTAGCCCTTCCGTGTCCAATAAGCAAGCTCCAAGTGTGGACATTGTTCTTGCTTGACCAGGTGGTCACGTACCTGGTTCTAGCGGCTGGGTCTGTATCTGCTGAGACGGTTTACTTAGCATACTATGGAAACATACCCATCACTTGGAGCTCTGCTTGTGACTCATACGGAATCTTCTGTCACAAGGCATTGATCTCGGTTGTGTTCACGTTCGTTGTCTCCCTTCTCTACATGTTGCTCTCGCTCGTCTCTTCCTATCGACTCTTCAGCAGATTTGAAGCACCATAAGTAAGAAATCGAAGACCAGGAAGAATTACAAAAAAAAAAAAAAGTAACAAGAAGAAAAATATATATATGTCATGTTTTGTTGAAGACTTTAAGTAAAAGAGTAACTCAAAATTAAGGTTTTTCGCTTATTACATTTGTCTCTTAATTAAAAAGATAACAAAAAATACACATGTGCTGTCACAAAACTTATATGATGTGAAATTCGTTACTTTTTAACTACGAGATTCGAACTTGAAAATTGATTGATTTACCTTTTTAAGTTCTAACTTCTAATATAATCTATAAGTCGGTTGAACTATATATTGTCATCTTCATGGTTATATTATTTGCTACTAAAAAAGGAAAGCACGTGTCAATCTAATAATTAATACAAATCACAGAAACTTTCTTCAACCATTCCGACAAACTTTATAATAAGCTTGAAAGGATTTCGTCCCCGACGAGCAATTGGTTTTTGACAACTGCAAGCGATTGAACCACAAAATGTGAATAATAAACTAAGTGGAATCACAAAGCCCATTCAAATATATGTAGACTGAGATTGTTTAATATGAGACTGGGCCGAGATTTACTAAGTTTAACGGCGCTGTTTGACTTCTTGAGAGTAATTGTGTAGTTTGAAAGGATGTGTTTGTGTCCCTAGGTGCGTTGGCCTTGGCCGTTGGTTATGTTAATAATTCGTAAGTGTAGAGTTATACTATATTTTAAAAGCTATACTAGTTAGATATCTATCTATTAATGTGATTAAAATAATTACAACTTTATAAGTGGGCATAGTTCAATGTATTTGCAAACCCATATGATATGTTGTTTTATTAAATTTAATTGGTTGTGGGCTCCAAGGTGATGATTAGGAGCTTCTGTTATGTTTTGATCTCAATGAACGTTTTGGTACCATGTGATATGACCATGTCAACCCTGTTGGATTAGAGTGCTTTGGATTAACTAGGGAGCTTGATTAGGACACACTAACCGTAATAATATATTAACGTAACTAATCATAGCATCTGATTAAAAGAAAATTCAAACTAAGATGCATTGCACCTCAAAAAGGACTTTGCTATGGTTTACACTCCAATGCATATTTCCTGTGCGCTAATATGACTCCGATGCCTTTTATAGTACATTCTTGGAAAGAAGAATTGTTAAAAGAAAAGTCGTTAAAATATTGACAAATTAGGTCAACATCTAATCTAAGTCCTTTTAGCTTATAGAGAAGTTGATCATATACTATCACAGTAAAAGTTTAAAATGTTAAGTGTTGGAATGATGATTTATATTGTATGTATACATTTTCATATTAGGCAGCTCAAGACTAAAGCTAACCAATGTGTGAATTTAGTCTACATAATAAGGCAAGAGCGAAACAGGAGAAGGAATGGCGAGATTCTGAACATGGCAACTCGATTAATAGATTAAAAAGACAAACAAATGAGAGATCGGTTTTCAGATCCAATTCTATCTCGACAATAGACCTGATGACAGAGTACAAACCTGGTTTGAGTCTAGAACCTAAGTTCAAAAATATTTGTTTTTAGATTACTATTTTTGAAACTCACGATGCACTAATTGTATAAACGTTATCTATTTTTGAAAATATAATTCCACTTATATATTTAAAAAATGGACCAATGTGAGTATATTTATAAAGATTTGATTTTAGAGACATCACACATAGGTGAGATACAGTATTTGTTTTCTCTTTCTGTTCGAAGTAGTTGTGGCAAAAATGGAAGTATTACATCACATGAAAGGTTAGAGCATTCTTTGTCTTCAAATAATGGTTTCTCTTAATAATTATTAATACAGGTTGGATTCTTTGCTAGCTCCCATCAATTATTTATTTTTTCTTCTCCAAATTCTTGATAATTATTTTTCTTTTCTTTTGCAAGTGAATATTATTCATGGAATTTGAAATTGAAGCAAATAAAAACAAGAAACCTTTAATGAGAGAGTTTTAGTTCATTCGTGATATAGTGAAATAACTAATACATGTGTATATATACTGTGAAGACACAGTAGTGGATTTGTAAAGTAAGGCTACTTGCAATATAAAGACGTATTAATAATGTTATGATCACGTTCATCGACGACCAGAGTAATGTATATGTATGAATTGGATCGAAATGCCAAAAACCACGTGGTTAAATTAAGGAAAAATCTCATTACTTGAAATGCAAATCGCTTAATGAGATATATATTGTCATTATTGTGTTCAGTTACTAGTTAACACATATACTTAGGGGAAGATCCTCTTGTTGTTCCTTTTTCCTCAGATCTTGGGTTTAACAATTTTTTCATGGTTTTCACGATCTTGTTTTGCAACTTGCATATCATGTAGGTATGTAATATACAGGTCGGTCATCTGATCTGGTATATATGTAAATTAGAAATTCAACGATTAAAAGGAAAGAGAATATTATAATATACTAAATTTGTTCTCACTCTTTTTTGGTACACCTACACCTAACATTAAAATTCGTTCCTAATTGAGTATATATACAAGCATATTACAAAACCATAAACCTAAATCAATCATTAAGCTTCTTCGTATTATCATCTTCTCTATACGGGCCAGTTATGCCATCTCTACTACTAATCGTCAAATGTAACCTGTTATTAGTTTTCTTATAAGCCTCTATATATTGTAGATAATAACTCCCTGTGTATGATGTATCAACCTGATCAACGAGCAAACCACGAGCTAATAATTTTGATAACTTCAATAATTGATCAACTTATTTATAAACAAATAAATAATGAAAAGAATAATTGATCAACTTTTAACAGAAAAGAATAATTGATCGAAAATATAATAGATTTAAAGTTAAATAAAAAAATAATATTATCATATACTATAAATAATAATTGTATAAGTAATAATTTAAGAATGAAATAAATGAGAAATTAATTATTGAAGAATTATTAACCTAAATAATAAAAATGACTAGTTTAAAAGGGATGATATATCTTATTATATAAACCTTGGTTTTCAAAGTTAGCCATTAACAAGATCGTGACACGTGTCAATTATAAAATATAAGATATTGACACGTGTCGTAACTAATTTTGTTAATATTTGGATAAAATAGAAATATTATTAACCATATCGAAAAAGAAAATATATAAAATAAATATTATAAAGAATTATATATTAAAAATTATTAATAAATTAAACAAATAACCTAATTTCAGTTATGTCAATTTGGTTTATTAATAAGATAGGGATTTAAAATTTATAATTAACAAGAATATACGGCGGTTTTTGTTTACATAAGAGGATTAAGGTTTCAACTTTAATTTTACAATTAAATCAGGTTATTTGTTGGTTTGGGTATATAAATGATAAATAAAAATTATGGTTTATCTTTATAAATTAAAATTATGGTTTAAGTTTAACAATTAAACAAGATTATATGTCGAAACTTGGTTTTTAAATTTACTAACTCACGTGATCATGATAAGTGTCAAGTAAAAACATAAGATGTCGCAACATTTTATATCTAATTTTGTTAATATTAAGATAAAAATAGAATTTTTAACAACATTAAAAAATAATTATAAAAAATTAAAGAGAATTTTTGAGAAATACCCCTTTTTGTGTACCCTTTTTCAAAAATACCTCCTCTATCTATTCATTTTCAAAAATATCCATGTTTAAATATGAAAAATTATAAAGTTTTATATGGTTTATAAGGTACTTATATATAAGAACTACTACTTGGAAGTTTGATACAAATATTTTATAATGTTTTAAAAGATTTTAAATCATTTTTACAAGTTTTAAAAGGTTTTTAAGTGGTTTTTAAAAGGGTTTATAAGGTAAAGGTTTTTAAAAGGTATTTATAAGTTATTTTATGCTATTTATGAAAGATATATAAAAATTTAAACATATATAAAAGTGATTTGTGTGTATATTTATAAGTTTACACACATATTTGGATAAATTTCAACATTTATTGTGGTTTTTTTAATAAATTTTGAAATAAGGGTATTTTTAAAAAGTGGTATGGAAAAAGGTATTTTTTATAAATTAAAAAGTAAAAAATTTGATATTTATAAGAAAAAATGTGTAAGCTTATATATTTAGACACAAATTATTTTTCTATGTGTGTAAATTTTAAATACCATATATTGTATATACCTTTTAAAAACCTTTTAAAAATTATTTTAAAACATATAAAAACTTTGTAAACCTTATAAAAAAACTTATAAAAGTCTTATAAATGCCGTTTAGAACCTTTTTAAAACTTTATAAATATTTGTATTGAGTCTCCCAATAGTAATGGTGATTTAGATGTACCTTATAAACTATATAAAAGTTTACAATTTTTCATATTTGAAAAGGGATATTTTTAAAATGGATAGAAAATTGGTCTATTTTAAAAAAGGGGTACACCAAAA
>NW_006238921.1:4833370-4925576 GCF_000375325.1 Capsella rubella | reverse complement strand
AATTTAACTAAATACATAATTTTATTTTATAATATGTTATATTTGTTTAATTTTTAATTTATGTATGAATGTATTATGCCATTGAGCAATTTCATTGTCTAAAACATAAGGGTGAATAAAATATTTTCGAAAATATTTTTTTTAGCTTAAATTAAAGATAACAAAGTTCAGTATAAATCGTAATATAGTAATTTTAAAATATTTTTAAAGAAAATATGTAGTTTTTTATAATTCGTATTTGAAAGATTTTTTTTAATGTTTTCCTCAATAATGCTATAATTTATTTTAGAATCTTTATATTTATTTGCGTTGTTTATATGAATTTATTTACAAATGATTATATTTATATTTAACATCATATTTTAGATTGATGTTAATTTGAAAGAACTTTATCATCATATTAAATAATAATTAATTAATTTTCATAGTCTGAGAATGATTTTTTGAAAAATTAAAAGTTAAGAAATAACAATTTTTACAAAATGGTATAATCATGTTTTAGAGGATAATTGCTAAATTAAGATTTTATAAAATATTTTAGCAATATTATGAGATGGTGAAAACAAATAAAACCTCTTTCCGAATTAAAATTAATTTCTCTTATTTTTCAAAAAAAATTTAGAAATTATTTTTTTATAAGTTATAATTAATTTTTATTTTTATTTAATTTTAAATGAAGATAACCCGTACATCGGACGTGTACTATACTAGTTATTTATAAACAAAACTTAATAACAGTAGTAGAGTAGTATTAAAATAAAGGAAAAGCGACAAAGGCTGGGTCCAATGTTGGCCACGTGGCAGACAGAGTAAGACTTTCGAGCAAAAGTGGGGCCCGAAGGAGGTAAGAAGACTTAGTAATGGCCCATCACATGGTCATGGACATGGACCGAGAGTTCCCCTTCCCATATTCTCCTACTCTTCGACAACATGCGAATAACCATATTAATTCTAGTTTAGTATACTAATCATATTCCAATTTATTAAATATATATCATTTAGAGTGAATATAAAGTAACTTTCTTTGTCAACTTGTTGATTTTTAACCCCCCAAAAAAAAACACTGATAATCATATATGAATATGCTTTTGATCCGGTAGTATTGTCACATATAACTAATTCTAAAATATGAATTTTGATTTCCAAACACGTTAAATATATAGCCATGCATGATTGCTAGATTTCGTATATATAATCTCTTTCTATTAGCATATTAATTTGATAGATGAAATAATCATGAGACATTTTTTATACATTTACTTTGATTGATTAAAAGTGGTAGAGATAACTGTTTAGAAATGTGTAGAAAAACTTGTTGAAATTGGGTCCCAAATAGAATACGTTTGGAATACGTTTTGAGAGAAAAGTAAATTTGCTAGTTGATAATTGTAGTTGCTATATGGGTTATATAAATCAGTAAGATGTCCAAAATTTATTGCGGATATGAATATAAGCAGCCAAATAAATAGTCTATACTACTAGTAATTTGAATACTGTTTAGCAATAAACGTATATATAATTACTCATTAAACGTTATAGAGATAAGATCGTTAGTGTAGACTGTAGAGTAACTACACGTAAGTGTGATGAAGCTAACTTTGAGGAACGTTGCAGCCGACAAGCTGTTACTGCCTTACTGCCCTCATCAATGCTCACAGTCTCCCCCCCTTAATTAATTTCACTGACCTTATGTTTCTTCACATCCAATTTTATTTTATTTTATACTAATGTAATAACTCGATCGTCGTCTTTGTTTACGCACCTATCTATTTAAAACCTAAAGAATTTTCATATATATATAATCGAATAGCTTAAATGTAAAGAAACTATATAATCGTCGGTGTTTAATACAATAAGGTAAGCATGTGCTTGCACACCCAAGATTAGCCATAATGACTTTCACTCATGTTTTAATATATAGTTAAAATATATAAAAAGGAAAAAAACAAATAACCCGTTAAGGTCAAACCCATTATCACTTTCCCTTGTCATTTCCTAACTTCCAAAAACCCTCAAACACAAATTGTTTTTATTCTTTTCTACATTTAACCAAATAACTAATTAACTAATCAAACCTCTTCTACTACCTTCTTTATAAATATCTCAGAATCGTCCGACTTTTACACACACACACATAAAAAGAACAAAAATAAAAAAATGGAACAAGAAGATTTCTACTTCCCTGACACCGATCTTGATCTCAGCTTCACATCCACTGTCACAGACCGTACATTCGCCTCCTCAAGCGCTCGTTCCAGCTTAACCTTAAGCTTCAACGACAGACTCTCCACTTCCTCCGCCGTTACAACCTCCTCGGCCTCCTCCTCCACCGTCAACCACCGTCGTCATGATCCTCATTGGTCAGCAATCAAATCTGCCAAACTTCTCTCCTCCGACGGAAACATCCACCTACGTCACTTGAAACTCATACGCCACCTTGGAACCGGAAACCTAGGCCGAGTCTTCCTCTGTAACCTCCGTGACTCTTCCGCGAGATTCGCCTTAAAAGTCATCGATCGTAACTGTCTCACGACGGAGAAGAAGCTATCTCAGGTTGAAACGGAGGCAGAGATCCTCTCCTTGCTTGACCACCCTTTCCTCCCTACGCTCTACGCTCGTATCGACGAGTCTCACTACACGTGTCTCCTCATCGATTATGCACCAAACGGAGACTTACATTCCTTGTTACGCAAGCAACCTGGTAACTGTTTACCGAATCAGGCGGTTAGGTTCTTCGCCGCCGAAGTTCTCGTCGCCTTAGAATATCTCCACGCAATGGGGATCGTCTACCGTGATCTCAAACCTGAAAACGTTTTGCTCCGTGAAGACGGACACGTCATGTTGTCAGATTTTGATCTCTGTTTTAAATCCGACGTCGTTCCTACTTTTAAATCTCGCCGGTACAGGAGAACTTCTTCATCTCCGTCTCTTCGTCGGAGAAGGAGCGGCTGCTTCTCCGTAGCGACAGAAGAAAAGTACGAGAGGGAAGAGATGGTGGCTGAGTTCGCGGCGGAGCCAGTGACGGCGTTTTCAAGGTCCTGCGTTGGAACACATGAGTACCTTGCACCGGAGCTAGTCTCCGGCAACGGACACGGAAGCGGAGTAGACTGGTGGGCGTTTGGAATATTCCTTTACGAGTTGTTGTACGGAACGACGCCGTTTAAAGGAGAGAGCAAAGAGCAAACCCTGCGCAATATAGTATCGACCACCAAGACCGCGAGTTTCCACGTGGACGGTGACGATTCGGAGGAAGCGAAGGACTTGATTGAGAAGCTTTTGGTGAAAGACCCGAGGAAAAGGCTAGGATGCGCCAGGGGTGCGCAAGATATCAAACGTCATCCGTTTTTCGATGGGATCAAGTGGCCGTTGATTAGGCATTACAAGCCACCGGAGGAAGTTAGAGGTCTTGTGATTAAGAAGTCCACGACGAGAGCACATGCTGGTCACGTGACCGCCGTTTCACCACGACGGAGGAAGTCGTTTCTGTGGAGGGCCTTGTCTTATTTACTGCGCGGTAAAAGCTCTAGTGGTGGGAGTAAAAACCAGAGCAATAGTAATTACTATCATTATGTGGGCAAAAGCTACGTGAGTCGTAAACGCGTTTAAGGCTATCTCACGCTTACTTTTTGTTTCGTTTCTTCAAATTTTTCCCCATACGATCTTAGGGTTAAAAATATATTAGAAGGCGTGTATATGAAGATATGTATTAGTGTATGTATACAATAGGGATAATTCAACGATTTTTGTATATGAAAGTTAAATTATACGAGAAGAAACAGTGTTTTGCCTTACATTGATTTATTTTGTTTATCTTCGTCATTATTAGCAAAGGAATATATACAAACTCAGTGAATGCATGCACTTGTTACTTGTATAGCTTCATCAACTACGTGTTCGGATCCGGCGTTGGTAGCTGGACCAATGTACCATACTACTTTTTTTTTGTCTTTTTTTTTTCAACATTACCATACTTCTATTTTGGCCTAGGTGTTTTTAAAATCGATTTTGAATTTTCAATGTTGTATTGAGTCTTAGCGGTAGCCAGTTCTCATTCCTTTTTTTTTTTTTTTTTGCATCAAACGAAAGAGAGACACTTTATCCTTTGATTTAGTTGGCAGAGTTTTGATGATGTTATGTAAGAAAACGAGTAATTAAGCAAAAATGGCCTAGTGATATATAGTTTATTTTGCTATTGTTGACCGATCGAATTTGACGATTATATAGTTTTCGGCTCAGATAGTCAGATGATTTTTTAATAAAGCGAGTTTCTATTTTGACGAACTTGCGCAACACTGATTCGGATTAACGAGTTTATACAAAGAATTAAGATGGAGCATATATATTTGCAAGTTTGCAACTCAATAAAAATTAAACGATAACTGTTCTTTATAGAGTACTCTTCTACACGATTCCTTTTAGATTTTAGGAATTTTCAAGTCTAGTTAATGGTTCACAGAACAAAAAAAAAACGTAGTGATCAATGGTTAACGTGTTCCATGAAAGACCCATCAATATTCAAAATTGGACTGGAATGATTATATATTGGGCCCTGACCATTAGGGCGATTCATTCTCAAATGCAATTGCAGGCGAAGATGAGGAGGATATCCTTCAATATAGTTTATTGCAACTTGGACGTAAAGAAACACAATAATCGAAAAAATTGATACTGGTTGGGCTTCGAAACCTTAGAGTAATCTTAGACCGACAATAGTATATATATAAAATACTATATCTTATGTACAAAACAATGTGACTGGTGAGGATATAAATGTGATCCGGGAATTGATACACGAAGTGACGCAGAGCTGATTAGAAAAACGAGGAAGAGATCAATGAAGGATGATTTTGTTCTACTAGCTGTAAAATCGCAACGAATGATAAGAGGAACGGGAACAGTCATAATCTCTCTTTCAGATTTTTGTGTTCGTAACTTAATTAACATGATGGGCAATGGCTAAAGATAATATTTTCAAACCCAATTTGATATGGTTTGTCCGACCATAATCTAGAAGATACCTTTAACAAAAAAAAAAATCAAAAAAAAAATCTAGAAGATATGATTGTTCATATTATAGTTTGTGCTACGGGTTTTACATGCATGCAGTTTTAAGTTAAAGACATCATATAATTCACAAAAATATTTACCAAGTTAACAAACAAAATAGAAGTTCAATTATATAGACGTTTAAGTTACACTTTTGATAGATTTTTTGGTATATATAAAAATGGTATATACATATAATTTGATTGGTTTGATGGAATGATTTTATGCTCTTATAAGATATTGTAAGGTTCTAATTATGAAAGTTGAGATTAAAATAAGAGAAGCGATCGCGAACCAAACAAACCTACTCAAGTGGAGAAACCGAAGATAAGATTGCCGGTTCCATGTCCCCTTAAACCCAATCTCAATGCTTTGTCTTCTTTCAACATCTCTCCTCTTTTTAAGCCCACCTTTCTCCCTTTTCTACTCTTTCTTCTTTTTTCCCTGCATTAAGAAATGTTTTGAAGCCTTATTAAACAATGATTGTTAGGTTAATCATTTACTTGTTTTTAAGGATTAAACAAGTAATGTAAATGAGTAAATCAACAGCTGTACATACCGCGTTTCTTAAATGTATATGAAGGTACATGGACAAGATAAGATAGTAAAGATCACAAGTTTATCGATCTATTTTATAAGATGAAGTTAGCTAATTTGAGCGAAATTTCAATATATCATCTCTTTCCATACACAAAACCATTCAAATTCGGATACGTATAAGCCTATAGAGTAAAAAAAAAAAATAGACTACAACAACAAATATATAGATATAATATTCTTGGCAGCCCATGATATAAGAGATGAGCCAAGAGATGTAATAAATTATTTTTTTGAAGAGTTATGCTGATTTCATGAAAGTATAGTTCCTTGGAGAACTAAAAGCGAGCCATGCAAATCTCAATGTCAATGAACCAAAAAAGTATAAGACCATGTTCATCTCCTCTTGTTTTACTTCCTTATTATTTACTACACTTCTTTCTTCTTTTTCTTAGCTATATATACTCCTCAAATCCTTCTCTCCTTCATCACAAACATTTTCATTTGCACTCTTCATTCTTCACCCATAAAAGGGTTTTTTTTGTTGGTGTCATCCAAAGTTTCAACCTTTGATCACTAAAACCATATACAAACCCTAATTTCCAACTACATATATATATGGCAGGACTAAAAAGAAAGTTCAACAAAGGTCACGCCTTTACAAGCAAATGTGTTTCTTTGGTGAAGGAGCAACGAGCTCGTCTCTACATTCTCCGCCGTTGCGCCACCATGCTTTGTTGCTGGTACATCCACGGCGATGAGTAAAGAGAAGCCTATGACTTCTCCTTCAAATTAACCTCTACATGTAACTATATATGTATATATATAAATCCCTCTCCTCTAGGACTTCTCTCCATGTCCCTTCTTCTTGAAGCTCCATTGATGTTGAACCTCTCCGTTGGTATTGGTGGCTGCTTGGTTGCATGGCTTTGAACCCTCCCCAAGAACTATTGATTCTCCCTCTTCAACTGGTGCAATAACTCCTGCAAAATTTTGTTACTTTTTTTGACCCAAGGATCCAATCTTATGGGTTTTGTTTGTTTTCATGGGTTATTTTGCATCAAGCGAAAAGAGAGATTTTATCCGCCGATTGAGCTGGCGGAGTTTGGATGAAGTTATGTCAGAAAACATGTTTCATACTTTTGAATCTTTTTGGGAAGTTTTGGATTTAGTTTCCTTTTGACCAAAGAAGTTTCTTTTGGTTATGTAAGATCTCGTTTGATTGTTGCCTCTGATTGTAATCAATGCCACGACAAACTAATAAAGAATAAAACTTCAGTTTTGGCAAACAGTCAAACTCAAACTAAACTTCAGTTTTACGAACCAACATCTTAACCGGGTTCAGGTTCAGTTAAAATGTATTCCAAGAACTAGTTCCGGATCAAAAAAACAGAACACTCCTCAAAGAGGTGACATCTGAAGGTCATTATCTGATCCAAGTCTAACCGAGTTCACGTAATCAGTCGGGCAATGATCCGAGAGACCAGGAAGCAACAGCCCCATGAGCCTAAACAATATCCTAAACCATCCTTCTTTGTAATCTGGACCATGAGTATACCCCATCGTCAAGCCTCGAATCAATTCCCAAACCGCGATTACATGACCAAGAACCTCGTAACGGAAACCGTAAGGGTTTGGATCCGGTTCATCCTCTACTTTCTGTCAAAAATACAAGAAAACCATCATCAGCCAAAAGTCAAAGTCAGTTGAACATGTTCCAAATTTGAAAACCTTAAGTTTGTTAAGTGATGATAACATTACCGTCTCGTTGTAGAAGCTGTCGTAGTAAATACAGAGTCCAAAATGCTTATAGAGGAAAGTTTTGTCATCATAAGGCAATCTCGGGACAAGATCGTTGCAGTAAACAACTCGAAAGTATCGGTCAACAGGTTGGTTCAGTTTAGCTTTCATGAATAAGCCAACCTCTCTGTTCCCTATTCTTGGTTGTCCAAAGGTGTAAACTCCAAGCAGCCTCTTCATCATCTCTGTTTCCTCTTTCAACACTAGCAATGTGGGAAACAATATTGCTAAAGCACCTCCTAAGCTGTGACCCGTGACTACAAATTGGGCATTTTCGTGTTCCAAAAGCAAACGTTGCAGAACGATTCGGACTGCGTAATAGGCGCTTCTCTCTACCATATCTAGGAGATTCTTTTTACTGTTATCTTCCTCAGAGGAGGTATGTTCGAAGAGATGGTAATGGAAAGTGGGAGTGTCGTCTCTGTTGCCTAAACCCATTGCTTCGAGGAAACCCATGTGAAGCTTTCCCACATTGGGGATTTCATACCAAGAATAGTCGAAATCGGTTCCCCAATCATCTGCATCAAATGGCTCAGTGCCTCTGAAGCTGATTAATATCAAGTTTGCATCTTTCTGCTTATCCGTAAGTATAAAAACTTGTGTAGACATCTGCTTCTGATAATCTGCAGATATAGACAAAAACATACATGCATGTATAAACTAAAACTCTTTAATTAAGCAATGCTAAAACGCTAAAAGCTCATATTTCATTCTCACCATTCCAACAATCCAAGAACTCCACCAGATTCATCTGCAGACATTAAAAGGTGAAAACTTTATAAATCCGGAAACTTTTTTCTCTCATGAAATGTGTTAAAACTTAAAAGTAAAACTTGCCTTCCAATGAAGATCAACGACGTTTTCAACAACCTTGGCGTTCTCATACGCAAGCTTCGACGCCATCACACACAAATCCATAAGCCCACGACTTCCCAATTCGATTTTAGCCCTTCCAGAAGAATCTGGATTGACCGAGTCAATGCCCTCCAAGTGTTCGACGAAATTCCATTCCTTATACAGACCAATTCTCCCATCAAGTTGCCCAATCGTACTAACAAATGTCACAGAGCCTCTCTTTGGTATCACAACTTTTGCTACAACACAATTAAATTAACATTTAACAAAACCATCCAAACTCATAAAAAACGCATTCTTTTCAATTCAAAGTTTCTAACTTTTTTTTTATAACTTACCTTGAATCAACCCGAGAAGCAAACCGAAGAATCCACCATTGGCAGAGAAGAGATTGAGGAAGAAGTCAATGACGAAACCTGTGTATTCCATCGGCGTCCGGAGAAGTCTGATGATCTTACGAACCAGGATCGAAACAACGATTACCCAACGGTGATCCTCTGCTTCCTCATCGATCGTCATCGTGCTCCATCCTCTGTTTGCAGGCCGCTCCAAGAACTTTTCCTTGCTCGTTTCGTCGTCCCTCACACCGTACCGGAACAAGTCTCTGTAGCCACCTCGGTGCGGTCGAACAATCAAGTAGTTCGACCCGTGAACCGGATTCGAACCGGATTCGTTGTCTTGGTGCATGTCCCTCTGTTTTTTGTATTCAATGGAGGCTAGCTTAACTTATAGACTTATACTATATATAATGTATATGCATGCATCTTTGATCTCTATATCTCTCTCTCTCTCTCTCTCTCTTTCTCTCTAGAGGGGAGGGAGGGAACTTGCTTATCTTAGGTTTAATCAGATGATATAAAACTTTCGTCATTTTCTTATTTTGGGCTACAGATTCTGATTTTATTTATTTCTAGCTTGCTTTACTTATTTTTATAAATTATTTTTGATTTTGAGTTTCAGAGTGGGCAGAAAGAAAAAGAACTACTTATACAAAGTTGGCACATAAGTCAATAAAAATTCGGAAACTTACTTACACACCATTCATTTATAATTGAGTGTATATTAAGGAACATTGTCTTTGATATACGTATTTATGCGTAATAAATCTCACATGTTACTACTGTATTCCGCGTTTATTTATATATACTTTCTATTAGAAAACTTGATCAAACAAAAAACCATTTGTCGTACGTAATTAGTCTCTCTCGGAGTTCGATTACTCTAGTCTCTATGAACCATCAACGTGACAGAGACTGACAAGGTTTACAGGTTAATCTGGGTTAAAAGGTAAATTTATCATTCCATAATGTTTGTTTTGAACTTATTTATCATTTCATAAAGTTCAAGCCAAATATTTTTTGGATTCTTTCTACCTAGTTCCAACTTCCAACAAACTATAGAAAGTCCCGTCATATATTAAAATTTTACAATTTACTTTCTTCACGTTTAGTATAAAAAAATATCACTTATTAGATAAACAATTATTGGTTTTTTGGAAATAAGAATCTGAAAATATATAACCTGATAATATTTTTGGTTTTTTTTTTTTGGTCTATTCCAATTTTGTTTTGTCAGTTTTTAACTGATATAAAAGTTTAAAAAGTATAAACTGGGTTCTGTAAAGTAATAATGCAAAGAATAAAGGAAGACAAAATGAAAAAGAAAAAAAAACAAGATAAAAAAACGTTGGCACGTGTGTGTAGGTGTTCAGAATGTGGGCCTTCGTAACAGGGCCCAACAAGTCCGCGTGCCTACGTGTTTAGCGTGTAGGTAGGTGTTCTGAAAGCGAGCCGTTGTCTCGTCTCGAACCAACGGCCCAATAAGAAACCATCATCACATGTGACGGGAAGTTCACGTGTCATTTCTTTCGCCTTCCGTCTTGCTTATTTTGACAATTGTCAAATGTGCTCGTTGCTTTCTCACGCCGCATCTTAACTCTTTCTAAAGCTAAGCTAATAAGATTGATTACATACATTTCATCGTATCGTATTCAATGTGTAAGGGACTATGACCGGTCGGGTTAAACGACCTTTTCGTTGTTTGTAGTCGCAGATATATAGATCAATGTTATGTAAAGACCTTGTAACTTTATTGGAACAAATGTGTAAACTTGTTATCTTGATACCCACGTAGCAACGTCAGTTCTGTCTCCTCTCAGTTCCCTTCTCACTCGTCACTCCTAAGCCTTCCCGAAAGAAAGTAATCACTCTCCAACAAGCAAAGCATTTTTGTTTTCCTTATGTTTTTCTCTTTTCACGAGTATAACTAAATAAATTAAACAATATCCACCATTTAAGTTACCTTTTCATTTTTAGTACATGTATTTTTTTGACATATACATTTTTGAAGTACTTAAAAGAACTAGTTTTGACCCAAAAAAAATAAAAATACCTTATATCAGTTTATAAGGTTACCAAAACCAATACAAAACGAAATAATAAAAAGCAAATGCTGCATTTTAAAAGTAAAACATGTATGTACTAATTTCTTCTGTTTGTGTTTCTACGCGAATTTGAGGTGGACTACTTGTTAAACAAGTGGCTTATTTGATATTCCTAGAAACTAGTGTTGGAATAAACTTTGAGTACTTTATTTATTTTATAACTATTAAGATAGGAAAAAAATATGTGATTCGGTCCGTATATATATAGCATGAAAACCATATAGAATACAGAGTCCTAGACTCCGAAGGAATAAAACGATAAAGGAGCATAAGAATACGTATGAATAGTACTACTAACTTACACATTATTGATAGGATCCATATACTAGTCTTATTATATAAAGGGTTTGTACGTAGTGGGCTGATCGATATATATTAATCGACATGTTACTTTACATTTTTGTGGGTAGACAATTGATACATGCACCATTGGTTATAAACAAATATTGGAAGATAACAATAATATAAAAAAAAGCAAACACAAAACACACACCGACCATTGTATTATGCGAGCAAATAGTTCATCAGCTCTTTGGACCTACCAAAAAAATAACGTAATTAGGTCGCCTTTAGCTTCTTTTTTAGGCAATTGAAATCAAATCAAACTACGCGTAGTTTGTCGGCAACACGTTAGGTCTAGTGTATTCTGGTATCCAACGACGACGTCTTCTACTGCTTACTGCTTACTTAGCTTTGTTTTTTTTTCAGGAAGTTTTTTTCTTTGTTTTTATTGATTTTGTTTGTGTTGATCTTTCTTGTTTGTTTGAATTTGTGTGTTGACTCGAACTCTTTTGTTTTATTTTTCTTTAGAGAATTCTTCATTTTAAGAACTCCGGATTCTTTTTGTCTAGTGTCATCAGAATGCACCTAATACACCTACTCCATGAATCACACAGCCAAGTGTCCAAAAATAACCAAACAAAATTAGAGCTTATTAATGACCTCAATATCACTAACAGTGAGACAAAACAAAATAAACCGAGAAAGATATAATAAAGATTAGGCTAATGAGATTATTTTCGTTTTTTTCTTCTTCTTAAAACGTATTTTTTTCGAATATATTGTAGTTGTTAATTGTGCTGGAGAGATACATCATATCTTTCCTTATATAATGTATATACTGTCCATGTCACCACCCCTTGCTTGTTGGCACACGCTTGGCTTGGATTGAAGCCTCGACTGATCTATTCATCAACCTAAATTCTAACACGATATTAAGTTGTTTTAACAATAATTTAAAGTCCTACGAGATTTGTAAGTAAATCGTGTACAACTTATGGACTCCTAACTAGAAACTATTGTCTAAATTTAATATACCATTTACTATGATAAATTAATTATATGAAAATATAGATAGAAGTCGGCAATAGATTTGTAGAATTGGTTATTGAACTAACTTGGTTTTATTGGTTCTCCAATTAGGGTATTTATACAGAGAACAAAAGATATATGTTAAACTTTATCTCCTAAGACAATGATTTCTAAACCTTATCACAATAGGAATATAAATCATAATAACGATATGTCCTTATCACAAATACTAGAATATTCTTCGCCTTGGGCTTCACGGATTCACTTGAATAATGGACTTTCACGGTCCATAGTAGTTGGTCCGCAAGATATACATCTTGCTTCTCAAGATATCTCCAATACTCACCCGCACGCCAAACGTGGTGTACAACGCAAACTTTGCAACCATAAAACGTAACACGTATGTCGTGGACAACTTATCAAGGGTAGAGAAATCATGTCAACAAGCTCTTTAGGGTAAAAACTTCAATCTTGAAAAGAAGAGTGGAACTTCAACTTGTCTTCGGTCTTGGTAAAAGAGAATAACAACATCCCATGGGTGCAAGCAGTGGCGGATGTAGAATTTACTCTTATAGGGGTCAACTTTTATCTAATTACCAAATGTTCTTAATTTTTTTTCTGGTTAGGGTCAGTAAACATATTTCTAACTATTTTATTGGGGTCAGTAGGCACATATTTATCTATTTTCTGAATTTTTTGAAAAAAAATACAAGTAAATAAATTTTTTTTTGTAAATTCATGGGTGTCAATTGACACCCTTACTAACCTTCTACCTCCGCCACTGGGTGGGAGTCCTGCAACTCCACAAATAATTGTCCTAATCTCGGACAGTCCATAAATTGGACTAATAATAATAACTGAAAACATAAGTGTTCCAATGATCCGAAGATAATCAAACTCCCCCGTAATGGTAAAACTATTACCATACTTTCTTTTCTTTTTCTTCACGTCATCTTCATCGTCTGGTTCGTCTTCATCCCCATCATCTTCTCTCATGAGAATCACCATGATCTCTTTTGAATTTAAGACCACAAAAGAAATTTCTAGTGTGGAAGCCTTTAGTTTTGATCCACTAGGATCGACTGCTCTGATACCATGTAGAATTGGTTATTGAACTAACTTGGTTTTATTGGTTCTCCAATTAGGGTATTTGTACAGAGAACAAAAGATATATGTTAAACTTTATCTCCTAAGACAATGATTTCTAAACCTTATCACAATAAGAATATAAATCATAATAACGATATGTCCTTATCACAAATACTAGAATATTCTTCGCCTTGTGCTTCACGGATTCACTTGAATAATGGACTTTCACGATTCATAGTAGTTGGTCCGCAAGATATACATCTTGCTTCTCAAGATATCTCCAATAAGATTCATATAAAAAACATAGCTTTACATTACTATACATACCAAAATGCTAACTAAATAAATTATTTTTTCTGTCTCGTCGGTGCGTTAAGAAACTAATATCCAAACACGTATATATATATTTCGCCGGTCAAATAAGGAGAGAACAAATTAAGTTAATAATTAAATTGATAAGAAAGCGAACGTATGGAAGAAATATTCAACGAAGACAGTAAGGGGGAGATTAGAGGCGAACCACGTACAGTGACCGATTAACACGTTTTAACCAAACTATTATAGTTCATTCGAGGTTGAGATAATCTAAACTAAATGATTGATTTATCAATGATGTAACCTTTTGTTTGATAGTTAACGAGATGATTGGCATATACAAAATAAATGTTGAATTGTACTAACGTTTTATGATGTATCTATCATCATCTATAACTTAATTAACGTTAATTATGTTTTTTTGGTCAAATTTTTTGCTAAGTTATCTTTTCTCATACGAATAAATCAAATTACTTGCATTTATACACGTCTCCCTTATAGAAAAGGTCATATTTGCTACAAGAATCTCGTGAGTTTCTTTACGATGGTTTTATTAATCACCTATTTAGATACCCTATAATTGCGACATTAGTGCGTGTTTAGTACTCATATTTTACCCACATGTTCTTATTAACAAACAAAACAAATTACCTTTTTCAATACAAACAAACTCACTTTCTATTCAGTAAAAAACAATTAACCTTTTTCACCTTTTTTTTTTTGTTGCATTCCACTTAGATGTGAAGGGAAAGTAATTAATCCTTCAAAGCATAAATTCTTCAAAGCAATGATGGAAATGACCCAATCATAACCAATCTTCAAAGTAATCTATCTATACTGTTTGAAAGCTTCGTTTTAAAATATTTTTTTTTCTTATTATATGATATTGTCATTCACAGAAAAATAAAAAATGTAAGTCATAAGCTTAAAAATAAAATTAAAAAATACCGAAAAAGAAAGAAGAAGAATATACAATACAATACAACCTTTAAAAGCGCGTAGGCCTTATGAAAACTACAGGTAGTTATTATTTAATTTGTATATTTTCTTTTTCTTTTTAATTTTGTGGGAATGAGAGAGATTTGCATAAAAACCAAAAAAAGACAATGTGTCAGACCATAACCATGCTACACCAACCAAGATTAATTGTTTATAAATTTCATGGACAAAATTAAAAGGAAAATTAGCATATTAAGTGTAACATTAATTAATATTAAATAGAGATTAGTGATAAAAATGTAAAAAAGTATATAGAAAAATAATAAATAAATAATTAGCAGAGCAAAGCGCCGAAGGCTCACTAGTACTATATTATCAATGGCTCTTGGATTCTTACTTAATAGCAAATCGTGCTTGCCAGCTTTACTCGATAAATTCGTCTTATGGCTGAAACAGTATAAAATCTAAGCTAACCAAATATTTATCCTGAAAATATACTTATTAAATAAATAATAATAAAAAATCTCTGAAGAAATTGTTTTACAAAACCAGATTTTGGGTTTTTGCCATTTGGGTTTTCTTCTGTCTCATCTGGTTTTAGAGAGAGAAGTGAAGAGAGAGAGAGGGAAGACGATGACTGAGAATCGGGTGGTTTTGGCTCTGGTTTTACTCTGCATTGTTGGGTTTGAGCCAAGTTTCATCCATGGAGATACAGATGCATCAGATAGTGAGTTTTTCACTTTTCTTTTTTCTTCTTCTTTTTCTAACAAAGTTTCGATCTTTTCAGGTTTTTAATCCATTAGTTTGCTCTGTATGTTGATGATTCTGGGTTTATGTTTCTTCCACAACTTTTGATTTCTTCATAATTATCCCAAAAACTCAAAAAACCTTTTGTGTCTTAAAATGTTCTTTTCTTCAAAACAGGTTTTGTTTCGACCAAATGTTTTTTTCTTGTTTTTTTTTTTTTTCTGTTTCCACCAAAATCTTTAACCTTTTTTCCTTTTTCCACTCACTTTATGATGTTTTATGTTCCTTCCCTTTTCTGGGTTTGTTTTTGTTTGGGTTCAGTCTCTTGCATTTCTTCAATTAGACAGGGAAAGTTAAGTTCTTTCAATATTAGTTAGTTCATTAAACTCCAATGATCTCAAATCTTGGATCTGCTTTATTGAACCGACAAAAAAAAATCAAAAGATTATGATGATTATACTCCATGGTTTGGAATAGTTCCCCTCATGGTCTCTGCTTCTCAATATGTGCAGCTTCTGCGTTAAACTCCTTGTTCACCTCCATGAATTCTCCTGGACAGCTATCTCAATGGACAGCATCGGGAGGTGATCCTTGTGGTCAAAACTGGAGAGGCGTTACTTGCTCTGGTTCACGAGTTACTCAAATGTAAATCCAAATCCTCATTTCAAATGTCACTTATGTTTGTTGTATCCATGGTTAACACATTATCTACTTGCAGAAAGTTACCAAGTCTTGGACTGTCTGGATCACTTGGTTTTATGCTTGATAAATTGACTTCTGTTACTGAGTTGTAAGTTTCATCTTCCATGATACCACCAAAGTTTCTACTTTTATGTGTAATTGACTTCATGGATTGTTTTTGCTGAAACCTCTAGGGATCTAAGCAACAATAACCTCGGAGGCGATTTGTCGTATCAGCTTCCTCCAAACTTGGAGCGATTGTATGTTTGATGATTCTTTCTCTGTTACATGTTTTACAAGTTTCTATGTGTTTTGCAAGTAGATAAATTTCTGAATTTTGTCTAGGAATCTTGCTAATAACCAGTTCACTGGATCTGCTCAGTATTCCATTTCTCTTATGGCACCTCTCAAGTACCTGTAAGTTCTTCAATTATTTATCTTCAAACATCTATTGGACAAAGATTTGTTTTGTTATGTAATGCTCCATTGGTTTTGTCCAGCAATCTTGCTCACAACCAGTTAAAGCAACTAGCTATTGACTTCACGAAACTTACCTCTCTCTCTATCTTGTAAGATCCTTTCTTCCGTGAGTTGAATTAGTTAAGAAACTTGATTAGTTTATAAAAAGATGTCTTGACAATTCCATTTCCATGTGTGTTTTTAGGGACCTCTCTTCCAATGCTATCACAGGGTCTCTCCCAAACTCCTGTAGCTCTCTTACGAGTGCTAAATCAATGTAAGATTTTTTAAGTAGGTCCAAATGTATAGAAAAATCTCACTGTAAGTAAGTGGAACCATTTAGCACTGACATTGTGTTTATTGAACTTCACAGTTATCTTCAGAACAATCAGTTCTCAGGCACCATCGATATCCTAGCCACCCTTCCTCTTGAAAATCTGTGCGTAACTTAAGCTTATCTATTTTTAGGAATTTATCAACTGTAAACACCTCTTGAATGTTGTTCTTGCTGAATGCTTCCTCCTCAGGAATATTGCAAACAATCGATTTACAGGATGGGTCCCCGATTCTTTGAAAGGCATTAACTTGCAGTAAGTGTTTCGTTGCTTTCTTCTGTTCTTGGTTCTTTTTTTCTAATCTCACTAATTTTTCTCCTGAATGATCTTGGAAACAGAAAAGATGGTAATTTATTCAATTCCGGGCCTGCACCTCCACCACCTCCTGGTACACCTCCGATCCATAAATCACCTACTCCGAAATCTGGTAATCGTGACACCCGGTCCAATGGTGATTCTTCTAGTAGTAGCAAAGACTCCAACAAATCAGGGATTGGAGCTGGTGGAATAGCGGGAATAGTCATTTCATTGATAATTGTAGCAGCCGTCATAGCTTTCTTCTTGATCAAGAGAAAAAGATCAAAGAGATCATCATCCACGGACATTGAAAAGACTGATAATAACATTAACCAACCCATTATACTAGCTTCAAACGAATTCCATCAAGGTAATAACACATTTCTTTTGTGGCAAAAAGTATATACATTAAATGACCTTGAGGTTTATTAACTTTGTAATCATTTTGGCTGTAGAGAATAAGTCTGTACAGAATCCACCATTAGTTGAGACAAAGAAACTCGATACATCATTGTCAATGAATCTACGTCCTCCACCAGCTGAGCGACATAAGTCGTTTGATGATGATGATTCAACAATGAGAAAACCCATTGTTGCAAAGAAAGCTGCTGTTATTGTTCCTTCAAATGTGCACACATATACGGTTGCAGATCTCCAAATAGCTACCAACAGTTTCAGTGTAGATAATCTTCTCGGTGAAGGGACATTTGGAAGAGTATACAGAGCTCAATTTGATGATGGGAAGGTATTTAACTTTACATAATCCTTTACTTGTAACAGCACAATGTCATAGTATTCTGCTGCTGAGATATTGCTTTGATTTAATAGGTACTTGCTGTGAAGAAAATAGACTCTTCTGCGCTTCCCACTGACACGGCTGATGATTTTACCGAAATAGTGTCGAAAATTGCGCATTTGGATCACGAAAATGTCACAAAGCTTGATGGTTACTGTTCTGAACACGGGCAACACTTGGTGGTCTATGAGTTCCATAAAAACGGCTCATTGCATGACTTTTTACATCTTGCGGAAGAGGAAAGTAAACCGTTGATATGGAATCCCCGTGTCAAGATCGCTCTTGGCACTGCACGCGCATTGGAGTAAGTCTTTAGACATCTCAATCACATTATTTCTCGCTATGCAGCAGTGTCTGATGGAAAGTATCGATGTTGTTGTTGCAGGTACTTGCATGAAGTTTGCTCACCATCTATAGTCCACAAGAACATCAAATCAGCAAATATTTTACTTGACTCAGAGCTGAATCCGCACCTATCAGACTCAGGTCTTGCTAGCTTCCTCCCCACTGCAAATGAGGTATGTAGAGTATAGACTATAGTTCTCGGAACTCTTGTATATTTCTCTTTTGTTCCTTTATGGAGCTTGTTCCTTAGCATTCGAAATGTTTTGCAGCTCCTGAACCAAAATGATGAAGGATACAGCGCACCAGAAACTTCAATGTCAGGCCAATACTCTTTGAAAAGTGACGTTTACAGTTTTGGAGTAGTGATGCTTGAGCTCTTAACTGGAAGAAAACCATTCGACAGGTACCACTACATCCATATCTCTTGGCTTCCTGATAAAACTGATTACTTTCTTAAGAGTGTCTGAATTGAAGCAAGTCTTGGTGATTGTTGTGTGTTACAGCACAAGGTCAAGATCTGAGCAGTCATTGGTGAGATGGGCAACACCTCAGCTTCACGACATTGATGCATTGGGCAAAATGGTTGATCCAGCACTCAAAGGGCTTTATCCGGTTAAATCCCTCTCCCGATTTGCAGATGTTATCGCCCTATGCGTCCAGGTAATCCATTTATATAATAAAACGAATGAAATGTGATGATGATCTGAAATGACATATGAGTGTAAATGGTGTTTCCTTGTTTCTAATCTTGTGACAGCCGGAGCCAGAGTTTAGACCACCAATGTCTGAAGTGGTGCAAGCGTTGGTTGTGCTGGTGCAGAGAGCTAACATGAGCAAAAGAACTGTCGGAGTCGGCTCCGGTAGCTCCGGCGCCAATGATTACATGTAAATTCTTTACCTGAGAGAACCAAACAAAACAAAACATAAAAATTTGCCCTTTTTTCTTGTCTGTTCGGATTCTGGGTCGGACGGCGACAGCAAGTGACAACAGAGACAGACAAACAAAAACAAAATCCTTTCTTTTTTTTGGTTTCATAAAACTGATGAGAGAATAACAACAACAACAACCCCTTCACGCATTGTACACTCCCCCATGTATCTTTGTAATTTGTTCCCAATTTGTAGCGTCTTTTTTTAGATTCCGACAACATGGACAAAACCATTCCCTTTTGTGAATCCCCTTCGGCTACGGTATTTTTCCATTGTAATTTTTATTGTTGTTTGAATAAATTTCCTGCGAAGAAATTTTTATATACAGTATGTGCTGCTGCTGAATTGAATGTAGAAGCTTAAAACCCATACCGGAGCAAAATTTAGCAATCTCGGTCTGTAAAACCCACAAAAAAGTGTAAGTAGTAAAAAAAAAAAACCAAAACACATAAAAAATTAGAAAGCCGACCCGGACACATTAGTGACACGTGGTTATATTAATAACACGCGGCTGGCAGTCCACACAATAGTTAATTAGTTACGCACACATCACTTGTGAATAAAAACCATATAATATATACACAATCCCTTGAAAAATCAAGTGAAAGTAAAAGAAACCAGAAGAATGATGATAGGAAAGTGGTGGAGATCTGTGGGAAGAAGCGTCGGAAAGTGTGATGGTCGGTACGATGGCGTGAGGACGATGGTTGGAAAAGCCTCGAACCGAGCTGGTGTTCATGGTTCAAAACTTCCCAACGCTAAAGCACTTGACAATGTAACTCAAAACCTTCCTAAATTAGTTGATATTTCAAGATTCTCGTTGTTTTTGTTCCCTAACGAAAGCTATTTTTCATAGTAACTATGAAATTCTTCTAATGCATACTGTATATAGGAGGAAGAGATTAGGGAGAGGATTAATAAAGGGAAAGAAGAGAAAGAACACAAAAGAAGAGAGGTTGAGAAAAAAGTCGAAGGCTCTCATCAAAGACGATCTAACGGCGACGATACGTCATCTTCCGACCGGTGATGATCATGATTCATGATTGATGATGGTTTTTGTTTCCTGCTTAATCACTTTAGAATATACATACAATATGCATTGTAATCTTTTTTGTTTCTTCGAATCTTATTTGTGTTGTGGCCTGCCTCGAATAAATATAATGCAATTATCATTATATGAACTGAAAAGCCCAAATATTAGAGGCCCATTAAGTGTGGCTTATCCATCTCCAACTCCCTCCTCTCTGTCTCGTCTCCCTACAATCACACAGAGAAGAGAGTTCGAATTTTCGCCTTCTCTTACTCCTGCGCTGAATGAATTTTCAATGGCTTCTTTAGGTACGTTTACATATTTGATAAGTGGTTCAATATTCTAGTTTCGATGATGTTGTTACAGAGATTTATAATCCCTCAAAGCTTTGTGCATTGCAATAATTTAAAGTGTTTCCACTGAAATTTTTTTAAAAAAAAAAACTTGCAGATGTTATTACAACTTCACAAGTTTATCTTACTCCATTGGTGGCTCAACGTATCAGCCATGCTAAATTCTTACAAATCCCATTGAGACAATTCACCTTCTCAAAGCATTTAGAACTCAATACGGGTCTCCCTAAATCGACCAAACTCGACGAAGCTGTAACCTTGATAGAGAACTCATCATGGTCACCCTCGAATCTCTCCTCCACTCCAGAGGCCTACACAGACCTTCTTCATGCTTGCATCTCCGCTAAATCGCTTCACCATGGCCTCAAAATCTGTTCTTTGGTTCTCAACGACCCTAGCCTTCGTCACAATCCCAAACTACTTGGGAAGCTCATCACACTATTCTCTGTTTGTCGTCGATTGGATCTAGCTCGGAAAATATTCGACGATGTAACTGATTCGTCACTACTAACTGAGAAAGTGTGGGCGGCTATGGCGATTGGGTATTCTAGAAACGGGTCACCACGAGATGCTTTGCTTGTGTATGTAGATATGTTGTCTAGTTTCATTGAACCTGGGAATTTTTCGATTTCCGTTGCGTTGAAAGCTTGCGTCGATTTAAAAGATCTTCGGGTTGGTAGAGGAATCCATGGCCAGATTGTGAAACGGAGGGAGAAGGTTGATCAGGTGGTGTATAATGTGCTCTTGAAGTTGTATATGGAACGTGGCTCATTCGATGATGCACGTAAGCTGTTCGATGGAATGTCTGACAGAAATATTGCTACTTGGAATTCTTTAATTTCGGTACTCAGCAAGAAAGCTCGGGTGCATGAGATGTTTCATCTCTTCAGAAAGATGCAGGAAGAGAAGATTGGGTTTAGTTGGGCGACTTTGACGACAATATTGCCCGCTTGTTCACGTGTCGCTGCTCTTCTCACGGGGAAAGAGATTCATGCACAGATTCTGAAATCCAAAGAGAAACCTGATGTTCCGTTGCTTAATTCATTGATGGATATGTATGGGAAGTGTGGCGAGGTTGAATATGCTCGGAGAGTCTTTGATGGTATGTTAACTAAGGATTTGACTACATGGAACACGATACTCAACTGTTACGCAATCAATGGATATATTGAAGAAGAGATGAATCTGTTTGATTGGATGATAGAGTCAGGCGTTGCACCTGATGGGGTTACTTTTGTTGCTTTGTTATCTGGATGTAGCGATACAGGGTTTACGGAACATGGTGTTAGTTTGTTTGAACGTATGAAAAACGAATTCAGAGTTTCACCGGCCTTGGAGCATTATGCTTGTTTGGTTGACATCTTGGGCCGAGCTGGTAATATCGAAGAAGCAGTCAAGGTAATAGAAACAATGCCATTTAAGCCAAGTGCATCCATTTGGGGATCACTGCTCAACTCTTGCAGGCTCCACGGGAATGTTTTAGTGGGAGAGGTTGCAGCAAAGGAGTTGTTTGTTCTTGAACCTCATAATCCAGGAAATTATGTTATGATTTCCAACATTTATGCTGATGCGAAGATGTGGGACAATGTGAATAAGATCCGGGAGATGATGAGACAAAGAGGGATCAAAAAGGAAGTTGGTTGCAGTTGGGTACAGGTTAAAGATAAGATTCAAATCTTTGTTGCCGGAGGTGGATACGAGTTTCGTAGTTCAGATGAGTATAAGAAAGTCTGGACAGAACTACAGGAAGCAATTGATAAATCCGGCTATTCTCCTGATACGAGCGTAGTGCTTCATGATGTTGATGAAGAAACTAAGGCAAATTGGGTTTGTGGACACAGCGAGAGACTTGCGACAACTTACTCCCTAATTCACACAGGTCAAGGGGTTCCGATAAGGGTTACCAAGAATCTCAGAGTATGTGCAGACTGCCATTCATGGATGAAGATTGTATCGGAAGTAACTGGGAGAGTCATAGTCCTCAGAGACACAAATCGGTTCCACCATTTCGCTGCTGGTATCTGCTCCTGTAAAGATTACTGGTGACTGGTGAGGTATTATTGTATTTTGCAACAAGTGAATAGTAGAGGAGTCTAAAAGACTGAAGTTGTCGAACGGACAAGGTTTACGACTGGTCATTTCATTCTTTTTGTAATGCTTTTGATAGCGGAAGCAGATAAGACCGCGACAGTGCTTGAATGTGCTGTTATGAGAAACCCACTTGCCAAGCATCATTGTTGGAGAGTAAGAATTTTGAAACCCAAAGCAATGCAGCTAATTGAAACAAGGACACATTAAACATTAACAACTTTTCTCCTTCGACATGATTAATGACCAGCGGTATGGGTGATAAGAGGATGTTTCTGGTAAGCAAACTAGACATGGAGGCAGACAGAGATGTCAAATAGAAACCTGGGATGATTCTTGTTTATGACAGTTGGAACCATCATCAGACTCGCGGAGGATTATGTTCGAAATGAAATAAAAGTAATGTATCTTTGGTACCTGAAACTCTAACTAAGAAGCGGGTTGGGGGAAACATGTTGAAACCACAGAAGCAGCTGAGCTTCTGGATACACAATGTGATGCCTTGGGTGCAGTTTCCAGCTTGTAGTTGTGCAGCTGTATGTCTATGCATAATACGAAGCACGGTTCATCTTTGTAATTATCACACTTTCACTGGTCATGTTCATAGTTCTCTAGTTATAGGAAGACATATCTATATCTATGGCATATCTGTTCTTACTTACAAAAACTCAATTACATGTCAAAGTGTTTTGTTATTGATATGTATAACTCAGTTATATGTCAAAGTGTATCGTTAAAAATCCTTATTCTAATTGGATTAGAATATAGCTTTGTGGCGTTCGGTTATTATATATATACCTAAACACTTGAAGATACATAAATGGCATAAGAGTTTTTTTCTAGGACACATCCATCTTCGTGTTGACTTGAAAGATAATGATGGAATCTATTTTCGACGATCTATTTAGTCTTGCACTAATTTACAGCTACCTCGTGCTTACCACTGGAATTTCCAACTCCGCCGTGTTTCTGGTTTGGATTTTGTATCTCATGCTGAGTTGCATTCTCTGTTATTATGGTTATGGTGATGGTGATAACGACGACTACGACGACGATAATGATGATGATGATGATGATGATGATGATGATTATGGCAACAGTGGTTATGTTACTGTGTCACCCATATATATCATTGAATTAGCCAGTATGATCAATTTTTACATTCTCCGAATCAAGTCTTCATCGTAGACTTCAGCTCTCAAGACTTAGAAGATGGTTATTTTCCTTAACTGTTTTCACTTAAGAAATAAAAAATTGCAACGTACGATTTGATAATTCTTATAATTACTAGTTTTATTATTTGCTTATTGGTTGATCCCAAAAAGGACTCAGCATATGTAACAGCTATATATATGTGCAAGAAAAAATATACATATATAAATTGGTTCTAATTGCATGAGAAAGCTAACTCTTTCGACTATATCTCCCAAAAATTTCTTTGGAAGAACAGACTATTCACACAAATTTGTTATCGAAATCAAGAATGAAAGTGATGTTTTTGCCAAAGAAAAATAATAATAATAATATTAATTATCAAGAAGATAATTAAAAACATGATGAAAAATATAATCAGAACTTGGAAGTATATAACAAGAGGGAAGCTGTGGATCGGACAAGTTTTGTCAGCTTTACAATATTTAAAAATAATAAGCCTTAATTGAGGATTTGAAGATCATACTTTTTCACATTTTAATTAGGCTTATCGCATGTCAAAGAGTATTTAACGAAAACAAGTAAAAAATTAGGAACCCACATAGTTAGAATGGAATTGTTTCTTTTTTTAATTATTTCTCTTGCTTTGGATTTTTGAAGATTATAATTTGCGTTACTGCCAACATTATCCATATAACTTCCTAGTCCAACTATATTATGTTCCTACTTAGAGGATAAATAATTTTGATTTCAAAATATGTCATTACAAGATGGGGACATATCAAATAATTTTGATAACAAATTAACAATATAACTGAAAGATTATATCAAATATTCTTGAAGATCTTTGTATTTATCTTTCTTTTTTATATATATCTTATTCTTTATCTTGTTATGATTCCTAATTACAGTAGTAATTACAATATGGACAGGGTTTAGACTTTTTGTTATGTTATTGATTAGTATATATATACATAATACCTGATCAAGCAAATTAATTAGGATTGGAAGCTAAGAGCTAATTTCTCTACGTACGATCACGAACTGTGTTTTTGTTCCTTGCGTTCTCTCGAGTACGATTTTGATCTTCTTCCAGAAAAAAAGGTTTAGAAGATGTCAGAACTACACAATCTAATACTTATCGTGATAATTTTTGGGTTTTTTTTTGTTTTCTTCGGGATTTTGTTCGGGTTTACATATTGCGTCGTTAAATGTTGTGATTGTCTTGATCATGAACATAACAACAACGATGATCAGGTCCAGCCTGATCATGTCTCTATAACCATCATCACGGGATGTGTTGGTCTCCACCCTTTCGTTCTGCGATCAATCCCCATAGTCGAGTTCAACTCCAAGGACTACAAAGACGTCGTTGAATGCGTCGTTTGTCTAGCGGAGCTCGCCAACGGAGACAAAGCTAGGGCTTTGCCTAGCTGCGATCATTTGTTTCACGTTGCATGCATCGACTCGTGGCTTTGATCACACTCCACATGCCCTATATGTAGAAAGATGGTTCGTTTGGAGCAACGAGTAACCAGACAGGAACTTGGCCGCGCCGCCCACGAGGGTTTGACCCAAGATCACGAGCCGACATCCGAACATCACGAGCTTCCCACAAATCCACCTCCTAGGAGCAGTGATACGACGATGACTGAAGACGATGATGGTTGCGGCAAAGCAAACGAAGATGATGGTTGCAGCGGAGCAGACGAATATGATGGTTGCGGCGGAGCAGACGAATATGATGGTTGCGGCGGAGCAGACGAAGATGATGGTTGCGGCGGAGCAGAGGAAGGTCCACCGGATCTAATGACGGTCGTGATAGACATTCCGGCGAAATAGATGAAATAAAGCCCATGTTAGTCATTATGGGCCAAGTACATGTGAAGATACGGTCCATATATACATGTATTAAACTACCGTCCATCTTTTTCTTTTGTAATTGTTTACAAATTTTGTGAATTTAGTCGTATATACAAAAAGAGTATATGCTATATTTTCATGTCATTAATTTTGTTTGACAGCGAATCTAGTAGTATAATTTTAAAGTCCATATATTTCAACTTGCAAGAAAGATACGAATTCGAATGATACTGTGAATGTTTTTTTTGTTTGCAAAGATAAATAATTGTAAATAATAAATAATTGGGAAACATTTACATATCTCAACGCTCTCTTCTGACAAACAATTTTAAAATAGATAAAACTGGTGTATGTGCAGCAGCACGTTCGAAGCGTGAGCGCAGACAAATCTATCTATCTAACCCAACCAACCAATGTGGACCTTTGTGAAGAATAATAGGCAGTCTCGTAATTGTCATAAGATACAAATACGAATGAGTTTTATAAAAGTACATAATTGTGGAGTTTTGGAGAATTAGTTTTTTTTTTTTTGTGTGTGTAAACCCTAATATAGAAATGTACATACGAATTATGATCTTTCTATTATTTATAAACATACTGTATATGGTATTTGATCGTGGTAAATTTTCTGGTGTTACTTGTTTTCAAAAATGAAAAATCAGTGGAAAATACTTTAGATAAGTCTCTCTCGAGTCTCGATTACTGCATCATATGCCCTGTATTTGCAACTTGTTGTAAAGGATTATGCAAATCGTAGCTGTCAACAAAAAAGAGAGTATGCAACTTGTTTATTAAAAAATTATTTCTTTTAGAAAAATATTAACGTTAAACGATTTTTTTCATTCTGCTTTCCTAGTTTTTTTCTAGTATAAAAAAAAAGTAAAGTTCCCCACCTTAATTAGCTACTTTAAATATACAGTATATATAATGAAAGATTAATGATAAAGAAGGAACCAAAATATTCACATGAAGATTATAACATCAAAGACACAGGAAAGATCGTCAAAAG
Source organism: Capsella rubella (assembly GCF_000375325.1). Classification (NCBI taxonomy): domain Eukaryota; kingdom Viridiplantae; phylum Streptophyta; class Magnoliopsida; order Brassicales; family Brassicaceae; genus Capsella; species Capsella rubella. Next base: position 4,899,156 of record NW_006238921.1, on the reverse strand, counting down.
CAAAGTAAGAAAATGAAAGGAAGCATGTGATCATTACGAGTAATACTGTATGCTTTTCCAAACAAGGGGAACCAACTTCATCTTTATATGGGATTTACTTTAATCGATATGGTTGGGGTTATTTTGTAATCCAATATTATTAGCATCTTTTATTTTTGTTTCAAAATATTAGATGTTTTCAAATTTTTATTTTAAAATAATACCAATTTATTTAAAATACTGAAAAAGAGATAAAATGATATGTTTAAAAAAATAATACCAATTCATTGGCTTGAATTGAGTTATTTTGTTGAAAATAATAAATTTTATATATATATAAAAGTATAACTTTTTATATAATTTAAAAGGGAGTATATGGTATTAAATGATATGGCTGGGATTAATTTTGTAAACCAATATTTTTATAGCTAAAAAAAGAATTCATATCTAAAGTTTCTACTTTCTTTGGTAAGACCCAACAAATAGTCAATTTCCTGTATCGGATGCTTGAATTTAGGGTACAATATTACAAATCTATTTATTTGAAAAGTGTTTCTTGATTTGGCCAATTAAACTACCGACACTGAAATAAACATTTCTTTATGTGGATGGCTTCTACTGAAACTATGTTGATTGTTGTAGATGACAACTACTGAAATGACGTTTACAATCTTACTAAACATATGACATATAGCTAAACTACGTGTTCAATGAAATCAGAGAAATGGTTGCTTATAGATGTTACATGTAATATTTGTTAGTTACTTAATTATCATTACACAAATTAAAGTTATTAAAAGAGAGCTAGAGGTTGAGTTATACCCAACAAAACTTGTATTCAATATTTACTGTCATCGTCTTTGGTGGAATAATCTTTTTTTCCAAAAAAAAAATCTGGTAGATGGACCCATGACAGGCTTGCAGCTAAAGGCCATAGCCATCGGCCTAAATACTTTACAGTTTATTTGTATTATTATTATTAGCTTCAACAATAATTTCGGTGATTAATCGCTATGTAACACTTTTGCTTTGCCTTAAATACATACGAAACATACTATAATGTTCTGACACATTATTTATAAGAAACATGAATTAATTCATTTTATTTCTGATTACACATTTACGATTTTGATAGGTAAACAAACAGTCCTTTACAACCAGGATTTAGCATAATGGCCTATTTTAAATAAATAAAAATTGTTGGTTACATACCTATCAGCATTCAAACGCAATTATTTTTATACGTAATGAATTTGTTTTTTTTTGATACACGTACTATAGTATTAAAAAAAGTTTGAATACTTTTTGAATAATATGTATATATGGTGATATTGTATACCTTAAAGAGACACAAACGTTAACAAATCAAATTGAAAATAACTATTGTATCTGAAAACGACGGTCCAGTTACACACCAATTGAATCCAAAATACATATAGTTTTTGTATCAACTCGAGATTTTCCATATACAAATTCAATGAAGAAACGAATATTAAAATCACAAAAAGAAGAATATGCTTTTAAGTAAAGGAAAAAATGTACATTTATTTGTCGGTTAATGATATTGTGTAATCCTAGATATAGTGTCCTAATATGTGTATGAGGATAAACGTGGACAAAGAAAAAGTCATGGACTCATTGGTGGTGAGTTGAGTTTCACTGGCCAAGCAAAGTAACGAATATATTGGTAACAAACTAATCGAATATATAACACTAGTCACTAAATTACAGATTTGGCAAAGCGACAATAGACTCTAGCCCCTGTCAATTGGCAAATAATATTATTTATATTCTAATTGAAAACATGACCAAAAATAAAAACCTTATCTTTATGAGCGTCTGAGCACCCAGTGGAATTTATTTATTTATTTTTTTTTCGGGAAAATTCCATTCGAATAATAATAGAGTGAAGAAAAGTAAGCAGAATTTTTTTTTTTTTTAAATAATATCTTTGTTTGAATTTTAAATTTAATCAAAATATAGTTTATATAAACACCAACTCTGACGAGTACATTCATCACTCACACCAGTGGCACAAAACAATGGCACCATCAATGAAAGAAATCTTCTCTAAAGATAATTTCAAGAAAAACAAGAAATTTGTTTTGCTATCCGCCGCCGTTGCCTTGCTCTTCGTAGCCGCCGTCGCCGGCATCTCCGCCGGAGCTTCAAAAGCCAACGAAAAACGACCTCTATCCCCTTCGTCTCACGCCGTGCTAAGATCCTCCTGCAGCTCCACGCTTTACCCTGAGCTATGTATCTCCGCCGTGGCAACTGCCGGCGGCGTCGAGCTAACGTCTCAAAAAGACGTCATCGAGGCATCGCTTAACCTAACAAAAACCGCCGTGGAGCACAATTACTTCACTGTGAGGAAGCTGATCAAGAAGAGGAAAGGGCTGACGCCGCGCGAGAAGACGGCGCTTCATGACTGTTTGGAGACTATCGATGAGACGCTCGATGAGCTCCATGATGCTGTGGAAGATCTCCATTTGTATCCAACCAAAAAAACTCTCCGGCAACACGCCGGAGATCTCAAAACCCTCATTAGCTCAGCCATTACCAACCAGGAGACCTGTCTCGACGGCTTCTCTCATGACGGCGCCGATAAGCAAGTTCGTAAAGCTTTGTTGAAGGGCCAGGTACGTAAAACATCATGAGTTCTTTATCCTTTGCAGTTCACATATAGAAATATGTGAACTTTAATCTAAATACCGCAAATGTAAGACAAATTCATTTGTTTTCGTTCATTAAACTTTTTTTATGGAATAGATAATGGCGAACATAAATCACTAGTTCTGAAAATGTATGTAGTGGCAAAAATTATATTGAGTTACTAGCATACTACAAAACTAGATATATCATACCTCACATCATAACTGTTAACTTCATACGTCACATCACGTAGACAACTTTTTAGAGCTTGTTCATTTTTTACATTGAGATATTGTTAGCTAGTGCTGGTCCATGTGCATGAATAGTAGCTATCTATCGTTCTTGTTAGCTAGAGTATATACCTTCAATTATTTGTTGGTAACACAATTTTTGGAAAATATAGCTTTATAACAAAACGATTAAATGTAGATTCACGTCGAGCACATGTGCAGCAACGCACTAGCAATGATCAAGAACATGACTGATACGGACATAGCCAACTTCGAGGCAAAAGCAAAAGTCACTTCAAACAACCGTAAGCTCAAGGAGGAGAATCAGGAAACCACGGTGGCTGTAGATATTGCCGGAGCCGGAGAACTAGACGCACAGGGATGGCCGACTTGGTTATCCGCTGGAGATAGGAGGCTTCTTCAGGGTACGGGTGTGAGAGCCGACGCCACCGTGGCAGCTGACGGTAGTGGTACATTTAAGACGGTGGCTGCTGCGGTTGCAGCGGCCCCGGAGAATAGTAACAAGAGGTATGTCATACATATAAAAGCCGGAGTTTATAGAGAGAATGTGGATGTTTCTAAGAAGAAAAAGAATATAATGTTTATGGGAGATGGTCGGACGAGAACTATCATCACCGGAAATAGAAACGTCGTCGACGGTAGCACCACTTTCCACTCCGCCACCGTTGGTAAGCAATTCGTTTAACTTTTTGAAAAATATAATTTTAAAAAAGAAGCAATTATGCACGATTGTGGTCCTTTATTTGGTGGAAAAATCTTTACTCTTTTCATGCACATTAAATATACACATGTAGATTCTTGTCTTAGTACCCCCACTATAACATATATTCGCACATGTAGCACCTACTAGTAACTAAAATGTGAATTTGAATTTGCCGAAATGAACAAAAAAACTTAGTTAGATATGAGTCAGGAGGGAGTCTTGATCCATTATGTTCTTGGCTTTATTCATATGCTTTTCCAAGTCAGTAGTCACGTTATGTTGGATTGGTTTTGATGGCTCATCCACTCGTGAAGAGAGCCGTTTGTGTTTATGGAGTTGCCACCTTTATTGACTTTTCTATCTTACTTTGGGCCCTTAATTAATCTGGTTTCATCATTTCAGTACAACTTTAGTATCATTGGCATGGTTTCTTTATTCCCTTTATAATTTATAAAATATTCGTTACACTTAAAAAGGTCATATTCTAGAAAATTAATTAAGTACTGTATGTCTTAATTAGTCTTTTAGCTAATGATATGTCGTTAAGTAACCGTTGTTTCTTTCGTTGTCCACAGCTGCTGTCGGTGAGAGATTCTTAGCTCGTGACATCACTTTCCAGAACACGGCGGGTCCGTCAAAGCACCAAGCTGTAGCTCTCCGTGTGGGTTCTGATTTCTCAGCTTTCTACAATTGTGACATGTTAGCTTACCAAGACACTCTCTACGTCCACTCTAACCGTCAGTTCTTCGTCAAGTGTCTCATCGCCGGAACCGTCGACTTCATCTTCGGGAACGCCGCCGTCGTGCTCCAAGACTGTGACATCCACGCCCGCCGCCCCAACTCCGGGCAGAAAAACATGGTCACGGCTCAGGGGCGTACGGATCCTAACCAGAACACAGGGATCGTTATCCAGAAATGTAGGATAGGTGCCACGTCGGATTTACAGGCGGTGAAAGGTAGTTTCCCGACGTATCTTGGCCGGCCGTGGAAGGAGTACTCACAAACGGTGATAATGCAGTCGGCTATCTCAGACGTGATCAGACCCGAAGGGTGGTCCGAGTGGACGGGGACGTTTGCGTTGAACACTCTGACTTATAGAGAGTATGCGAACACGGGAGCAGGGGCTGGAACTGCAAATAGAGTGAAGTGGAGGGGCTTTAAGGTAATTACGGCTGCTGCTGAGGCTCAGAAATACACGGCTAGTCAGTTTATTGGTGGTGGAGGTTGGTTATCCTCGACCGGTTTCCCCTTCACGCTCGGTCTTTAATTTGAGATATATATATTGTTGTGTACTTCCTAGCGTATTTATTGTTGTTGCTTAAATGTTATTATTGCAGTTCGTGTTTCATTTTTGTTTTGTGTTGTGTTGTGCATTTTTTTTTTATGTTTCTTTCTCTAGATCGTAGTGTATTAGCAACGAGATTAAATAATGCGGATTTTTTCGCCTTTAGAATATGGATTTGAGAGAGAAGCAATGTTGCCTATTTTGATGATGATTGATGTCACAATAAAAAAAAAATATGTCTTTTCTAACTTCTATCTCTTTTAATATGTCCATGTCCATATTAACCATTGAATTATATATCAAACAATAATTCCCTGGTTTGGGAATGCTTATGTTTACAATATTATTGATTAACCGACCGCTAAAGGGTTTTATGATTATTATTGATTTTTTTATTTAAATAACATGATTATTATTGTTATAAACTTACAGTTAAAGGGAACAAAGCAGAGCCATGATAATTGTGTTAGAGGATTATTCAGTAAATGGTGGAGTATAGAAAATTCATGAATGGTAACGATAATTGCGCAAGTTTCGGTTAATTTGTACGGTGAACCACGATTAAGAAGAAAGGTCTCATGGTTGACCTAAATTAGAATAAGCTGGCCAAAGTTGACTTCTCCTCCATGATAACATCATCATTACTCAATTTCGTATCTCGAAGACTCGAACTTTCCTTTCTACTTGTAACGTGTAACGTGTTTAACATCAAATTCAAAATGATGAGCATTGGCCTTTTGGCAATGGTAGCGCGCCTGGTTATATTGTCCGAACATGGTTCAATCTGAACGAATGTCATTGTAACAATGAGTACCACATCCTGAGCTTAAATCAGATTAGTTTAGCAATCCTCGATTAGTATTAACTACTAAGAAGTACTTACTAACTATACCAAATGTAAGTATGTAACCATATCAAGCAAAACCACAAGAGATGTAAATGATATGCCACATGACAAGAAAACACATGGCGGTATTCGAGTTCGTGGACTGTAGATGCCCGATGGCCTTTTTACACATGTAGGCTTATAGTCTTCTATATTTTCATCCCTTTATATATAGAGATGTATTCGTTTGGGTACGAATGGTAATAGTTAATATTATGCAAAAATTTGGCCGATTGATCTAAGTGTTCATTAATTTTAGATAAAAAAAATAATCTCCAAGTAGACTCCAACTCATACTAGTTTAAAATTTTCTGTTGCATCCTTGTTAACCCACTTTTTTGGTTCATCTTAAGGGGATTTTTTAGACCACAGAATCACTCGATGGCCAGAGATATAAAATACATCTTCCAATGAGAGAAATGAATGGATCAGTTAACAACCTCATTAAAACCAAATATTTTTTGAATATGATATTTTAATTCCATAAACGACATTTTCTAGAACTTAGACAACTGTCTTAGTATTTTGCAAGAAACCGATCTCCAAAAGGCCACAAGTAATTTGAAATCACTACAAATATCTAAGCAATCATATCATTAAACTCGTAATCCTAAACTTCCATAGTTTCCATAAGAAAAAACACGCTAAGCCAAAGCATTAGTATACCACGTATTAAAAAGATCTTCCAAGAAAATCATAATGCAAACATCAACCATGCGTCTAAAGTTGTCAATTAGATACAAATAAATAATCAAACATATTTTGAAGATAATTTCGTGCATTAAAAAAAAGACTATTCTAAATACTTTAAGCACACTATAAACAACCTACCAGTAATTATTTTAATCCAACACTTTAATATTTTAACCATGTAAATCTTTTGTATTTGACAATATACGTTGACAATTACGAAACAATGTGTTCTACATCGACTTTTCCTTATATGCTTGTTAGCTTCGTTGGAATGATTTGCATGTGGTTATCGAGCAAAGGACTTGAATTATTTATAGTAGTCTCTCTAAAATACATGTGCAGAGTGTGAGTTTCACTTTCTATGGGCCGACAAGTGAAAATGATATTTTAACTTGATGTGTACAAAAAAGACAAACATCTGGACTTTGACTTGCAACTAGTCTAGTCTTAACGGCTTAACGCTCATAACCAAACCCGTAGACCCAATTCGTGGTTTTCTTCTACTAAACCAGATCGAATATTTTGCAATAATCGTACAGAATATTCAATTACTATATGGTGAAAGACCGTGAGAGGAAACTACCTAATGAAGATTGATTTGATTTAAGAATTAATTAGTGACAGTAAACGACCTCATGGATAATCATGAAATGAATTAGTGACAGAAGATGATGAATCTTCCACATGCCTAATCCTAATGGACCATTTAACTCACACTTCCTTAAGAAGCATCACAAGAATAGACGCGTCACGTTAAAATAAATATTCACATTTCCCAATTCCACCACTTATATAAAGCCATCCATCAAAACACCAATTCTTATTCATCCCCGTTCAAAAGTAACTACAACAAAAAAAGGTATAAACCCTAAGAACTTAGTTTGAGTGTTTTTTTTATTTGTTATGGATACTGTGAAGTCAATCAACAAAGGCTATGGCAAAGTAGACGAAGCTCAAGATTTAGCGTTGAAGAGAAAGACAAGGAAGCGGTTGATTTACATAGGCGTTTCCGTCGCTGTTCTTGTGGCGATTATAATCAGCTCCGTCGTCGCCGTCGCTGTTCATAGCCGGAGAAACAATTCGCCTAAATCAACACCGAGTACAGTCCCTGAGTTGACTCCAGCCGCTTCACTCAGAACTGTGTGCAGTGTGACTCGTTTCCCCGCTTCTTGTATTTCAAGCATCTCCAAGCTTCCATCGTCCAACACGACGGATCCGGAGGTTTTATTCAAGCTCTCGTTGAAGGTGGTGGTCGACGAGCTCAATTCCATTTCCGATTTGCCGAGGAAGCTCGCGGAGGGGACTGATGATGAGAGAATCAAATCGGCGCTGGGTGTTTGCGGAGATCTGTTCGACGACGCGATTGATCGCGTTAACGAGACTGTTTCCGCCATGGATGTTGGAGACGGGAAGAATATTTTGAATTCGACTAAGATCGACGATCTCAAAACGTGGCTCAGCGCCGCCGTTACAGATCACGACACGTGTCTCGATGCGCTTGACGAACTCAGTCAAAACAAAACGGAGTACGCCAATTCAACAATCTCACTGAAACTCAAATCCGCCATGGTTAATTCAACCGAGTTCACCAGCAACAGCTTAGCGATCGTCGCCAAGATCCTCTCTACGCTAAGCGACTTCGGTATCCCGATTCACCGTAGACGGCTCCTCAATTCGAATTCGGCCGATTCGTTTCCGAATTGGGTTAGCCCAGGCGTGAGACGGTTACTCCAAGCGAAGAAATTAACGCCTAATGTCACGGTTGCGGCGGATGGCTCCGGGGATGTGAAGACGGTTAACGAAGCGGTGGCGAGAGTTCCGAAGAAGGGGAAAACGATGTTTGTGATATACGTGAAAGCAGGTACGTATGTAGAGAATGTGCTAATGGATAAGAGTAAGTGGAATGTTATCATCTACGGTGACGGCAAGGACAAGACCATTATCTCCGGTAGCAAAAACTTCGTCGACGGGACTCCCACTTTTCAAACGGCGACGTTTGGTAATCTCTCTCATCTTATTTATACCCTCTCCCCTTTACTTTCTTTATTTCCTGGTCTAGAATAAAAACTTCTTTTACTTTTTTACCCGATTGAGTAAGTGATACTGGGTAGGCTGGTACTGACAGTACTTACATGGATTTGGTAATTTATATTTACCTACCTTTAAGGACAAAACGCTGTCGTTTTTAACACTAACGAGTTTATTTACCATTCACGCAGCAATTCAAGGCAAAGGATTTATGATGAAGGACATCGGAATCATAAACACGGCCGGAGCAGCGAAGCACCAGGCCGTTGCATTCCGATCAGGATCCGATTTCTCAGTCTACTATCAATGCTCCTTCGACGGTTTCCAGGATACGCTCTATCCTCACTCCAATCGCCAATTCTACCGTAACTGTGATGTCACCGGAACAATCGATTTTATCTTCGGAGCCGCCACCGTCGTCTTCCAGGGATGCAATATCCGACCGCGTCAGCCGCTTCCGAATCAGTTCAATACAATCACCGCCGAAGGTAAAAAGGATCAGAATCAAAACTCTGGTTTGTCGATCCAACGATGTACAATCTCCGCCAACGGGAACGTAACTGCTCCGACATATCTCGGCCGTCCGTGGAAGGAGTTTTCGACGACGGTGATTATGCAATCGGTGATTGGTCCAATCGTGAAGCCGGCTGGGTGGATGTCGTGGGTTTCGGGTGTTGACCCACCTGCGAGTATACTGTATGGAGAATATAAGAATTCGGGTCCTGGGTCGGATGTGACCAATAGAGTTAAATGGGCCGGGTACAAGCCCGTTATGTCTGATGCTGAGGCAGCGAGGTTTACGGTTGCCAATTTTCTCCGAGGGGCTGATTGGTTACCGGTGACTGGAGTGCCGTATCAACAAACTTAATGGCTTAAACCATCTTCATTGCAAGGATCTTAGGGGGTAAGATCATTGCAATGAGGATGCCCTATAAAAAAATACCATTTCCTTCGTATTATTTAGATTATCTTAAAAAAAAAATTAAAGATGCTTTAGATAGATATTCTTATGTTTTAAAATGCAATATATTCTTTTGTTATTTCAAAAAAATATATTTTATTTTTAATGTTTCATGAAGAAGCTCATCTATTTTTTTGGTCGAGACGAAGAAGTATAGTTAGTATTTTAAAAAACGGTCTAGGCATTTAAAAAATATTATTATTGGTTTAAATTAAAGTACATTTAATTTAGAAAATTTGGATAAATAACACATGTACCTATACTTTTTAAAAGTACTGTATCACTAAAGGAGAAAATTGTTTTAAATGATAATCTGTATTTTTAAAACTTTTAAACATTTTATAACATATGTTAAGAACCTTGTAAAACTATATAGAAATATTTTATAACGTATATATATTATACAAATTTAAAATGCGTAGTTGTGATAGTTTTCAAACTTGACATATTCCTCAACTCAATGGATCCTCTTCTTCTTGCGATCGGGACCTTTGGAGACTACAAAAACCACGGACTGGTTTCCAGCGTTACTAACCAAGTCACGTGGCTTGGATAACATCAGTGATGACGGACGAGGAGGCCAAAAAATATAATAAGACAGCAGTTTTAGCAGTATAACTCGTTTAGTATAACTTAAACTATTTGTTTACGTTTTATCCAAACTTAGGGGGGTGTATTCAAAGTAGCATTTTAAGAGATTTGAGTTTTAATGAGATTTTGATGATTTTAGGGAACTTTATATGATTTATGTAAAATCCTTTCAAATCCCACATAAAACTATGAGATTTGGATTCTTATATTTTTAACTAAGGAAGTTCTCTAAAATCCACTAAAATCCTCTGAAATCATTTAAAATCAAATTCACAAACTGTTTTAAATAACAGTGGATTTTAAGGTGGATTTTAAAATGATTAGTTCAATAACACTGGATTTCATGAGACTTTTTAAAATTCATGATTGAATAACACTGGATTTGTGAACTTTTTACAAATCACTTGAAATTCCACTTTGAAATTTTTCTTTTAACGATATGTAGAATGTCGATATAGACATATAGTGGAAAGATTTGTGTGACACAATAAGAAAAACAAAGAGGCAAAAGTTACATATATTTACTATTTTTTAATTTCCATCATTTAATATAATTTTGTTTTCTAACTTAATTTTATATTAATTGTAAATAATACTAAATTTAAAAATGTATGAACTATATAAACACTTTATATAGACTTTTAAGGTTGATTTTTTTTTTTCTTTTGTTTTTGTGTACACTTTAGAAAAAGATAAACCTCTCTAAATATATGTATATAATTATATATATAATAATTTTTAGTTTTAGGTATCTCTTAACCATTAAAATCAAGGACTATATGATGTAAAGTGTGAACTTACATTTGTTATCAAGCAGCTTTTTAATTTGTCTGTTTCTACTTTTTAATAAGTATATGAAGCTAAGATTAGATGAAGTCATTAATTAAAATGGTTCATTGGGGGTTTCTTATAAGTTGTCATATATACGTAACGAAGACATCTACTTCCTTATAAGAAACTTTACACACAAAGAGAAATGAAGTAAAAATGGAGCCTTGTCGTCGTTGCCAGAAGTCGCAGCGATCATGGATACGGTGGTGTTTGGAGGTTGTGGAAAGTTTCTCAATCATCTTAACTGTGATGTTTATGCTTTTGGTGGTAAAGGCTCTGTTTTGGAACAGAGGTTGTGAAGTGAAGTCATCATATAGACGGATTTTGACTGATAAGTCAACGAATAGTTTGGGAGCAATCTGCAACGTGACGTTGTACTCAGATCAGTGTTACTCGACGCTCTTGTCGGTAAATTCTACTGAGCCTAGAGTTCTCTTTAGGGCTTCTTTGGTCACAGCTGTCGAAGACCATGTGAAGATTCTCGGGGTTTTTAGTAACCTGGTTTCATCTGATGAATCTGTTTTGTCTAGTTTGCAAGTGTGTGATGAGATGATCGTTGATTCGTTGGAGTATTTGAACGAAACAATCGAACGTTTTGATGAGTTTGGGAAGATTATGACCAATGCGGAAATCGATGAGATAAGAGGGAAGTTGAGTTACGTGATCACTGATCACGACACTTGTTTGGAACGTTTTGATGAGATTATGGAGTTTGATTTCTCGAGTTACAAGAGAAATATTGGGAAAATTAAGAGACTTAGAGATTCTATGAAAAAAGGGAGAGAGCTTGTGAGCAATAGCTTAGCCATTGTGACTAAAATCTTAGGTCGATTAACCAAACAAGATGATAACAAGAGTTTACTTGGCTTTTTAGAAACAGAATCGGGTTTTCCAGATTGGTTTGGTAATGAGGACCGTAATGCACTTTTGACATGCGACTTGACTCCTAATGTAACGGTAGCCAAAGATGGGACTGGACAGTACCGAACAATCAGCGAGGCTGTGGCTTCTGTCCCTGAAAAGAGCAGTTCAAGATTCGTTATACACGTAAAGGAAGGCCTTTATGTTGAAAATGTTGAGGTGACGAAATACAAATACAATGTTGTAATGTATGGCGATGGGAAAACGAAGACGGTCGTTTCCAGTAGCCTTAACAGGATTGACAAACCTAACATCGATACCTTTCAAACCGCCACTTTCTGTAAGTCAAGTAATTTCTGGTTTTTTTACACGTTGGGTTTGGTTCTAATTGGGACAGGTCATGTTTTGGTTTTGCAGCGGTTAGTGGAAAAGGGTTCATTGGTAGGGATATGAAGTTTGTTAACACAGCTGGACCAGAAAAGAAGCAGGCTGTAGCGTTTCATTCAAAATCATGCCAGTCCGTGATGTACAGATGCGCATTCGAAGGATACCAAGACACGCTTTACTCGCACGCTGGAGAACAATTGTACCAGGAATGCGACATTGTTGGTACCGTCGATTTCATTTGTGGCCAGGCTGCTGCCGTGTTTCAGAACTGCACCATTCGGCCTCGAAAATCTATACCAACTCAACTCAGTACCGTGACGGCTCAATCTGCTAACGATCCAAACGTAAAATCCGGTTTTTCGATAATCAACAGTAAGATTTACCCCTTTGAAGGAGAAAATCTAACAGCGACCACGTATTTGGGACGACCGTGGAAGAGTTATGCTACAGTGGTGGTGATGAAAAGCCTAATCGGGATATTGATTAACCCTCAGGGTTGGGTTCCGTGGGACACAATGGTGAATCCTCCAACGACACTTAACTATGGAGAGTACATGAATTATGGACCAGGTTCTGGTGTGGGTAACCGGGTTAGATGGATTGGATATAATCCGAATATGACAGAACTAGAGGCGCGCCAGTTTACGGTTGATGATTTGATTAACAAACATGGATGGTTAAAGGAAACATGTGTACCCTATAATGGTTCTCTCTAGCAGAGTTTCTCTTGACTATAAATTGTAGTCCCCGGTTTAAGGGTTGTATAAACGATTAAGACAAAAATTTGTAGACTCAAAGCTCAATGAAACTCAAACTCGATATAATTCATAATCTGACTAATACAAAAGTGAGAGGTTTTGTGCCATTTGTGAAAGAAAGTCTTTTTGGTTTAGAGAACAGGAAGCAGACAAGCCTGATAAATTACCCAACCGACCAGGTAAGGTAAAATGGAAGCGAATGCCGGTTTAGTTCTTCATAGACGACTGATGACGGCTTCAACCTCCTGAGGAGTGTAGAGGTGATAAGCTGGTGCAACTTTGGCAATGTCGACGTTGTTTGGTGTCACCTATACCAGAAATGTAGAGTATCATCAAAATGACTATACAAGAGTTGGATTCAATAGGCTTTTAGTAAACAAGCTTGAAATCAGTTCAGTACCTTTTCTTCCATTACTTGCTTTAGGATAGATACAGCGACTGTTTCAGCTTCTTGAAGAGTTAAATCCTGCAAAAGTTGTAAAATTGAAAAACCAAAGAGATTCTGTAATGTACCTGGGATTGTGAAACAATCAAGTTATTTTTACCTTGTTGAATTGCTCTTGGAGAGAACTATCAGCTCCTTCTGAGCCTGACCCAATTGCCTTTGCATTGCATTGCCAGAATGTTCCCGATGGATCTGTGTAGTACCTGTACAAAATTGAGTTGTTTTACATTGTTGTACACCAATTTGAAATCATATAGACTGTTGGAGAAGGAACTAAGCTAAATGAATAATAACTTACAGGCTCGGTCCATTTTCATCATGCCCAGCAATGAGAAGGGATACTCCGAATGGACGAGACTACAAAAATTCGTGAGACTGAGCATAAGTACATTCACATAAAAAGGAGATAATAAAGAACCAAAGATTATTTGCTAAAAAATTATGGAAGAGTTAGGGAATGTTATAGTGGTGCTTGCAGAGCTAGATCTATCAATTCATAACTAAAACTTAATCCCCAATTCAAGGGTTATCTCTGGTACTTGATCATAAATTCCAAGCAGAAAGAAGTGATATCCACTAAACATTTACTACGTTATCAAGAGAAATGGAGCAATTGATACCATTGACTCTTCTTCTCCTTCACCAAACCGTAAAGCCAGATCGCACAAAGCTTGAGTTGTAGATTCTACAGTCATTGGCTCACCATACGAGAACCTGTGGTTCTGCACAACATTAAAAACCAGTTGGTAACAGAAACAACTTTTGATGTAAGAAACAAAACCGTGAGAAACAGAAACTGAGATCTCACTTGAGTCTCTACTCGTGCATGCTCAACAAGTGTTCGTGCGTCAGCAATGAGACCACTCATAGCACAACCTATATGGTCATCAATTTCCATAATCTTTTCAACACTGCTCGGCTCCTACTTAAAAGAAAAAAAGAGACTGAGAAAGCAGTCACAATTATAGGTAAACTCAAAACGGTTTTACTTTGTAATACCGCCCTTCAGATTCTATCACTCAGTGCCAAATCAAGACTAAATTTGTAGTGAAATTAAAAGTGTGCTGAATCATAAAGGCACAAAATAGCAAAGAAAATAGTACTTCTTAGATGCTAAGCTACTAACAAATCAACCAGTTGGAATTGCTAACATAACAAATGTAAATAAAAACAGGGGAAGCTCGCATGAGTCTCAGAAGTAAAACAGCAGGAGAGAAAGTATACCAGCAAGGTCGAGGTGATACGCTTCTCGACTGCAAGGACAACTCCTTCTTTTGTCTTTACACCAATCGCAGTGGAACCAAGCTGCAACCAAACCATTACAAACAAAACCTCGAGGTTTAGTGGATACACAGTCTAATAGTTATCCCCAACATAGCTCACTAACTCGAGAAAGGATTTAAGAAATCAAATCCCAGAAAAATGCCAACTTTGTTTAGATTCTAGGAAAGCTAATAGCAGCTAGAGTAATCGAGAAATTACCTTGATAGCTTCAATGGCATACTCCACCTGAAACAGACGGCCTTCAGGTGAAAAGGTATTGACTCCTCTGTCATACTCAGTCCTTCGATAGCCAAAAAAAAAACACACACAAACTTGATCAATACAAACACAATAATCGTTGGATTCAAAAGCGAACCCAGAAACGATAATTCACGATTATATCGAAATCGAAGGAAGAAATGTTTAGCTTTTAACCTAGTGAGAAACATCTTCTTCTCGATTTCGATCTGAAATAAACCTCAATGTCTGCACAAAAAAGCTATAAACCCTAAAATTTTCACAGATCGGAGAAGAATATGAAACGATTACAGAAACTAAGAACTTGAATGGATGCGAGAAAGCTTTACCAGCTGAATTGATCTACGAATCGAAGAAACAACTCTTCTTCCCAGCTTGCTCTTTTCTAAGCTTCCGAAGAAGCACTCTTGAGTAACAAGTTAGAATCAGATGAACACTTGGGCCTTAAATGGGCTTCAAATTCTTATCAAATAGGCCTGAAGCTGAGTTAATATTATAAGTTGTTAAGCTAAATCAATTAGCCTAAACCCATAACCTATTTTCTTCCACTCGTATACGTGTGTACGTATGTTTCTCTATAAATCATCATCATAATAGTATATAAAATTATATGAAGATAATATTGATAATTGTACTGTGTGAAATATTATAATCCTAGTTGGTTATTATAATAAAACGAAAGTAATTATAAAAATTCGAGTGATGGTACGATATTTGATAAGTTAGGCCACCACTCCGGGATGATATAAGTGGACGACGATTCTAGAAAATTTGATAAATCAAAACTGTAGTGACGTATATTAACATCCCAACCCAACCTCCTCCTGAAACATGACCACAACTATATAAATAAAGAATTTATATACTACTGATCGAGTAATCAATCAATTAATTAGCATTATCTATCAACACTTATATTTTTAATTTTGGCTTAAGCGACAAAATAAAACAAAAATTGATTTGTGGAAGTGGTTTTTTTGTGTT
The DNA here is from genome assembly GCF_000375325.1 of Capsella rubella. NCBI lineage: Eukaryota > Viridiplantae > Streptophyta > Magnoliopsida > Brassicales > Brassicaceae > Capsella > Capsella rubella. Next base: position 4,883,340 of record NW_006238921.1, on the reverse strand, counting down.
TTTGTTGTTGTTGGTTGGTTAAGATAATTTGGAAGTTTGCTCCAAACGTTTCGTGGCCTAGCCTTGTCTATGATTCCACCATTTTGTTTTAAATAATAGTTGGTTAAAAATGGTACATGAACTATTGAGGATTCCAAAGTTGTTGATGACTCAGAAACATGTCAAGATTTGTGTAGTTTCTTTTTTTTAAGAATACACAAAGAAAAGAAAAAAGATTCGCATAAGCTCTAATTAAAAACTGATGGAAGAATATTCGTTATCATGTATAGTTTGGTTATACATAATTAAACCAGCGAGATAATATTAACATATATAACAACAACACCTTATTGAGCTTAGGAAGAGACAAGACTTTTTCCGATAAACTCTACAACGACGACGATGTCTCCATGTTTAAGCCAACACTTTAATCTTCTTCTTCATTGTCTAATCATAAACATTAGTTTAACAAGTCACCAATTATTTGACATTTGCAATAATTATTTGTCATGACTTCATAGATATACCGACACGTGCTACGATTGATTATGGTATTAATCAATTTCATTGTCACCCGGACGGCACATATAGGTAAACTTCTCTAATCATAAACCAAATTGGTCAAATAACCCCAAAGCTTGATGAAAAATAATTGCACTATTTTTTCTTTAACAGAGTAGTGATGTTATTACACGTACTTACAGATGATTTGACAACTGAATACACTAATATATATTAGTGTTAGGAATAATGTACTTAAAACAGACCTAAATGACTAGACATACACATGTATACGTGTAGATAAAATTCAACGGTTTCACAGTGTTTGGTTCATTTATAGATCAAACGTAAGAAGAAAAAACGAAACAATTTGAAGAACCCCACGAAAATGACAATTAAACAAATGATAACACTCTTATTGGCTATTATTTTATCTGCATCTTGCTTCTTTAAAAATAAATATTATTATATATTATAGTATAATTAAACTCAGATTCAACCAATTATAGGAATCCTATATAATAATTATTGTTTTTCAAGTTCTTGAGACCTATAAACCAAACATTTTGTCCAAAAAGAAGAGATTCAAAGTTTCTTCAGTAAGAGAAAAGAAAAGAAACACAAAGGGCTATAATATGGCCTATTCAACTAAACTTTGTCTTCCTCTTAGAACACCATGTTTAGCTCCAAAAACAGTGAGATCAAAGACTGTGATGATTCTTCAACAGAGTCAAGTTCAAGTTCAAGTCAAACATGTCACAGTTTCGCAGCCTCAGCCGATCAGATACTCCACCAAGAACACTGTATGATCCTCTTCTTTCTTTTCTTTTCCCCTGGAGCTGGTTCTTGATTTCTTGCAAATTTATATACAACCTATTTGGTAGGCAAAATATGATTTTTGAAATTTCGGGTTTTTGTTTTTCTTGAAACAGGTCTTTGAAGATCCGACGCAAGGGATCATATGTTACACAGATGATAATGGAGAGGTTATATGTGAAGGATACGATGAAGGTCCTCGTTGTCCCACACAGAGTCCAATGGTAGCTTCTTACTCAAGGTACGATTAAATTCTTAATCCTAAAATTATACTATATAATCAGATAGATCTTGTTGAAATGTTTATTAATCACTGGATTTGTTAAACAAACACAGAGAGGTAGAGATTCTTGATCTCCTGCAAAGAAGTTATCAAGAACTGAGGGGTGCTGAGAAAGATGGTCAAACACAGATGATTGCTTCACAACCAGAGTTAAAGATGATCGAATGGAGCAGCTTTGACTTTCTCTAAATCTCTTTTCTTTTTTTTCCTTCTAAAATCAAAATCTGTTCTCTCTTCAGAAATAGCCTCTTGAATAAGAATGTACATACATGAAAAAAAAGGCTGTGAAAGAAGCAGCCATTTGCTTCTTTCTTGTTTCGATATTTTGTAAGAACACAAGCATGGATATATATATATGTGTCAGGATTCTGATTTCAATCTTTTCTCAAGCTTTCAGACAAAGAAAAGGGGTGCATGGATCAAACATATAACAAAAGAATCTTTAATAAATCATGTAACACATTGAAGCAAAGCTATACACAAGAGAAAATGTCTCTTTTCTTTTTTCTTTTTTTCTTTTTTTTTTTTTGTACAGAGGATAAAAATGAAATATTCTCACTTTTTCTGAGGAATTTTTAAGACAATCTCCTAATTCTCTACATTGACGACCCAAAATCTAGAAAAGACAGCAAACAAAATCGATATCTGACAGCAACCCAATATTCCAATAAATGAATAATATATATTGTGTTCCCAAATGCCAAAATCTATACAAGACCCAAAAACACACTTACCATATGGGATTCTTTATATCACTCTGTTTGTGTAATGGCTTGAGAGGTTTCTTCAGGTTGATCAGATCTGGAGTCATTAGCAACGACAGTAGATGGAGACCATTGATCAGGGACCATGAGGAAGTAAGTTGTCATCGCCTTTCTGAACCTTCTCTTGTATTGCTTTGGAGAAATTACAGTTGGTGCTTCGTTCTTTGGTCCTCCCAAGATTCCTGTAAATTTTACCCAAGACTCTAGATGCTTGTCCCATGTGTACTGCCTCAAAAAGTCGATAATCCCGAGAACTAGCTCATTATTTTCTTCATCCACGCCTACTAGTAACGAATAATCCATCACATCACCCAACTGCAAACACGTTAAATTTATTTATTGACAAACCTTTTCAAAGAGTAGTGAAGAGTAAATGGTTTGCAGAAGAGTAAAACTCACTGCAAGAAAAGCAGTATCATTCCAGACTGCTCTTTCCAATAATCGTTTTGCTTTGTTACCGACGAAAATGGGAGAAGTTGGCATTGCTTCAATCAAGTTTTGATCCAACAAAACTTTGTTGCTCCCACTAGAGTCAGGATTGTAGCGCGCCCGGGATGATCCTTTGAGGTCATAAAGCCGTTTTACAGTTCTTCCAAATAGAAGATTCTCCATTATCAGAACATCCATCTTTGTTTCTTTCCCGCTCTTAAGTTGCTTTGTTGTGACCTATTAACACAATACAAATTTTCATCAAGAGTGAATCAAACCTGACCAGGAAATCTCCCAACTTAGCTATTAATACCTGATAGATTCCCAAGATTTTTGCCAGGCAGGTTGGACTTTTCGTGCTGATAGATTCAGATAAGTATTTGAAGTAAGCAGGTGCAAATTTGATAAATGATTCCAATTCTGTCTTGGTGACTTGCTTGATGATAAATCGATCATCCAGGGTTTTAGCAAAGAAGACATTGCTTTTGCCACCTTGAGCTCCCCATTTTTTACACCGGCTAAGGGACCTTATAAACTCAAGTTCCGAAGGGAGACATATACCCCGCAGTGCCTCAAACCGTTTCGCGTAGTAACAAGTAACTGTGTACTTCACTTTTCCAAGAGTACCGTCCTCTCCATATGAGACTCGAGCATGTAAGGCTTTTGTATATAATAGTGGGTCCAGAAGCAGTGAGCTAGTTCGAGATGAGGACATTGAAAGTATGCTCTCATCAACTGAACCATTGCTTCTGCTAGGGTCAAAAATAGTGTCATCAACTGGGCGAGGGATATTCAGTTCAGAAGGATATGAAACTAGAGATTCCCCCTCAACAGATGTTTGGCGTTGGTATTCAGGTGACATCAAGGCATATGCAATCATACTCGTAGGTTCATCATCATAAACTGGAACCACAATATCATTCAAGCCTACAGGAAGAAGTAGCCTTGGTCCACCTTGAAGCTCTGCCTCTCTAAAAGATGAAATATAGATAGGGCTATGCTCGCCAAATGTATCAAGCTTCGTAGAGCTAAGCAAGAAATTCTTGTTAATGGAACGGTAGAAATTGAGGAATGGCACACTTAACCAGCTTACAGAGTCTTCTGAATTCTCATACTTCTTACTCAGCAATGCAGGGGAAACTGGATAGGACACCTTGAATTCGTTTTGCTGTTCTAGGAGATCTATAGGCTTTAGGCCCTCTGAGATTGGAGGGAAAGTTGAGGAGTTTGACATGGACGAAGGAGGAAGCAAGACCTTATTGTTGGTTGGAATTTCCACAGATGTTTGACGTTCGCCTATCCATGCTGCATCAAGAGTGGCTGATAGATTTTTCATAACTATCTGGCCATCAGACTGCGTTCTGCGAACATCAAGTTTATTTTCCGGAGGATAAGTTGTATCTGGTAAGGTATTGCTTGGAGAAACTTCTCCCCCATCATTTTTTTCCAGATTCAAATCTGTATTTGTATTCGCTTCCTTCTGAGTAGAATCACCATCTGGATTCAAATTAACCTCTGAGCTAGTAAGAATAGAATTGGTCCCATCATTCATCTCGGGGAGCGTCTGGCTCTTAGCCAAGGGAGATTTCTCAATGTCTTCTCTCCTTATTTCATCACCATTTTCGAGCTTATGCAAAGTTGATGCACTAATCAAGCGGTGATCCCACATGTATGACTGAAAAAGCAGTTGTCTGCGAATCCGGTATAGCTCCAGAATATCCACGAGGGGTTGGCCTTCCTTTACCTCCCTGTACAACATCTTTTGCATATTATCCTGGAAGAAATGTAAGAATAATTACAAAACGGACATCGTCTTATTTTGGCTAATTTAGTCCATTTCCTAAAATACATGAAGCCAATTTATGTTCCATCGCCTAAGTAGACTCTTTAATATATAGCTATTTGAGAAAAAGATACTCTTTAGTCCCTAATATAAAAACACAACTTATCACCTCAAATTCGGCTTTCTCTCTTTGCAGCACTTCTTCGAGCTCACCAATTCGACGTCTGAAACCTTTCTCTGCAATTTGACTAATAGCATTTAAAACTTCAGAAAACAGAAGCTCTGCTCTCTCTATCACCTGTTTAAAATAAATGAGAGAGAAATCAGTCAAGTCAAAGTTTTTATTTCAAATCTGCGTCCAAGAGAATCACAGATATTTTACCTCGTCTATCTCTCTCTGTATCCAGTCCTGATTCTCATAGTTGAAACTAAGAATTGATGGTGGAAGGTAGACGGAATGAACATCTATTGTAGCGTACCGGAAGCAAGCAACCATGCTCCCAAATCTGCACGGGCCCAACTTGTTAGAAAAAACACAGACTACTATATAAGACAATTTTTAACACTTAAACTATCTGGACGCAAGAATAGAAGTACCCATAGAAGCGAAGACAATCTCTATGCAGAGAATGGCCACAACAAGCTACTCTACTAGCGGCTGCGTGATTTGAGAAACTGAGCTCCAGAAATTTCCCAAACGATAATCCCCATGCAGCATCAGACATAACCACTCGTAGAGTCGCTGGAGGGAACCCGTTAGGCCGCGGGCATCTCAGGCATCTATGCCACATCCAGATCTTCCCCTCCTTTTCACCAGGTAAGAGATAATCTTGGAGCTTCTTGACAGATATAGTAAGGCTGCCTTGTCGATGAGTGTAGCAGTGAACGTGAGCTTCTGATGGCATCTCACATGACCGGCATCTGTAACTCTGAAAAAGTTTTGAGCATGGATTTAGTAAAACCAAATTACAATGTAAGCTGTAACTGAAATGTTAAACTAAGAAACAAAAATAAACTAGAAAAAAAGCTCACCTGATCAAACAAATGATCTCTCAAGAACCGCCCCAAGGGTTTATCAAAACTACCATAGTATTTTATTCGAAAAAGGTGAGACCTCTCACACACAGTTCCTTTCCACACTGATCGGGACGATAGAGAAACCAAAATGCTCTGATGGTCAGAGGGTGACGGAGGAAATTCTTCTTTTTGAGATTGTGTTCCCTTTGGTTTCTCACTGTTTTGTTGTTGGACCGCTGTATGCTCTGAAATATTGTCTTGGTTTTCGACCATAATGCTGGTACCACTTTCAGAAATTTTTCGCACAAAGCCTTGCTCAGATGAATATAAGGAATCGTCCATTTTGTCATCTGCCACAACAATTGGATTGCCTTTTTCAGCTGGTGTATCCACTGGTACAGATCTTCCAGACAAATCTGAGTTTCTGCTCTCTATCACACGGTCAGGCAAATTCAATGAAACATTATGGCGTGAAAAGACGAGACTCGAGTTTATTTCTCTAGACTGCCAGCCTGAACCATTGGGTATCATAGGATTTATTTCCTTCTGGTTGGATGTATCGGCGGTGGTCGAAAGCAACTCTGATACTGGGACACTGTTTGCTCGTTGTGGTTCATCACAAGATAGCATTCTCGGAGATTTTTCATATGTTGAGACTGTGAAACCTGGCACAGTAGATATTGAACGTTCAATACTTGTAGATTTATCTGGAAGTGCAACAGTAATCGGGGAATTTAACGGTAGTTCAGGTGAGGCTCCCTCATCAGCAAGAAATGATGTCTCGAGTGCCAGATGATAAGCTGCAAAAACTCCATACTGGACCACATGCTTCACTTTTTTCAACTCATCTTCATTTGCACCCCTAAGCAATATCTAAAGAAGAAAGGACATACAAAATAAAGTAATGAGGTAATTAGATTAAAAAATTTGTTTATGTATATTAAATTATAAAAGTTGGGAGTGCTTACTGTAAAGCCTAATGGCTTTGGACAATTCTCAAAATACATCAATGTCTTCACCACTTTCTTTCCAACTTGACCAGTTGAAACATGTTCTTCAAGAAACCTATCCACCCGAAAATTCTCACAGTGGCCCAGTTTTTGAGAGGAGAGGTGATCTACTGAAGGTATTATTTGAGCACCAGTGCACCGACCAATGCGGTCTAAAAGTGGCCTCTTGATATTTAAAACAAGAGATATGTCTTTGGCTAGAAGATACTCTTGCGCAAATCTAGAAACTGATTTTTCGACTAGTAGAATATTTGGACGTTCAGCGTGAATCTTTGCAACAGCCATCTTTAGATGATCCTTTTCCTGAGAACCAAAATATGTGTCAGTAGAAGGGTCTAGGCATAGATAAGATAATCCATATCTAGCCACCAAGTAGAAGAAAATAAATATGTAAGTGGCAGGCAAGATTACACCTGCTGCAACAAAGTATCAAAACTTGATAACTGGTTTGAGACCCTTTGATACTCAAGTCCACCGCCTAGAATCAATATTCGAGCTTTCTCAATTTTCGTACTCATTCTCCTATGAGCTACATTTTTCTTACAAACAATTCCCTTAATCACCATGCTGTAAAGTGAAACACGGGATGGATTACCAAAGAATGAAACTTCAGAAATATCCAGATGACATGATGAAAATACAAAATGCGTGAAATGAACTACGGACTCGACAGCAGTATTTTGGGATTAAATGTTTTTGCTTCTATTACCTATCGTGTCGGAATCCAGAAGCTAAGCACTTTACTTTGACATAGCCACCAGGATCCATTCCTCCACTTTTGCTCATATCAGGCTTCAATAAGTTAGCAGCCTCCCAAGATAGAGAGGTGATAATCTCTAACCAGCTCTCTTTTCCCTCTTCCTCGCTCATGGGGATGTTCTCAACTTGCAACAGTTGTGCAAGCAAAGCCCTAAAGTGTCCATCAACCACATTCTTCATAGCCTTCTTGTGCTCTTCAGTTGTTCGATCCTCGCTACGGAATTCTCCACTTCCAAAGCTAGTGGAAGGCCGTAAGTATCCCCACTCACCTGAGGCATCTCCTTCATTATCTTCCTCGTCAAACAAAGCATTTTCTCTCTCATCTTCTTCATTTTCTGGATCAGGTGGAACCCACAAAAGTCCATTATTCTCGAAATCCACTGGTTCTGCCACTTGATCATCTGAAATATCTGCTGGGGAAGGAGCTTCACATTTTTCACGACCATCATGCTCATCTTTCTTCTGGAGCTGCTCTGCTCCTTCCCGAATCAGTGATTCAAGACACTGATGAATGAGTGGAGAGCTGCTTAAACTTTTCTGGTCAGCTGTTTCTCCAATACGATTCTTATAAGGGCCATCATCTATGCTCATCTCATCATATTCCAAAGGACCATAAAATTCATTAGCTCGAGGAGAATGACTCGTCTCAATATACTCGTCATACTCATCATCACTCCTGATGCAGAAAAGAAAAAAGAAATAAGTTAACCAAACACGAATGTGAATCTAATGTACTCTGATTTCCTAGTTTTGACACATAAAATAAGTTGCGGTTACATACTTCACAAGCAGAAGAAATATTTTGATCGACCTCTACCTTGGAATTGCATAAAAGCGTGGTCAAAGGCCACATGATCTACCCTAAAGCCCGTCTGAAGAGTCTAATAAGCTTCAGTCTTACCTATGAGACCAAAGAGAGAAAAAGAGTACCTATTTAGAGCAAAGCGAGATGGATCTTCCACATCCGTGGCAATGCCGCTATTTCTCCTTGGAGGTTCTTTGCCTTGCCTGGTTGTGCTTGTCTCCATTGAAGATACTCCGTGCAGGCTGACATCAGAGCTATGTTGAGTCCTTTGATAAGGACCAACCAGTCCTGGCATAGAGCCAAGAGCAAAGCTACTACTATTGGCAGTTGTACTAGTCTTTGAGCTAAGAAGGCTTGTCTCTGAAGGTGAAGTGCTAAGCTCCGTGATATGTGAAACATGTGGTCCACCATCACCTTGCTGCCATTGCCTGAAACAATAATTGCAAACACGGATCCTCTCCCAGTCTTCACGGGGAGTTCTCAGGTCGTTGGGAGAAAAAGGTATTGAGTTTGCAGTACACTTGCCACAGAAAACTCTGCCACAAAGACGACAATGGTGCCTACGATTGATGAGGGTAAACTGACTATCACACTCGTAACATACACGACAGCTCTGATCAGGCATCCAAAAATCCCTGGACACGGTAGCTGGCTCGGATCGCCAGGGGAGCCAGGATTTTACCAGACCCACTATCTCAGAGAGTGTCTTATTACTATCTCTTGTACCCATCTAAAATCTGCCAAACCTTCCCAACCATCATGCTACGACGGTCATGGAAGTCTAGAATCCAAATAAGCAACAACGCTCAACACACTAACAAACGGAAACCCTAAAATCCAACAGCAGCTACTAAATCTCATACAAGGGACTCCAACACATGTAATATAGATAATCAATCAGACGGCTCGTATCGATTCATCCTTCTTCGAGAATACTCAAGCACAAACCGATGGTCTATCATCCTCCAAAGGCTGATTACAACAGGCAATTCTGAAAAGCCAATCCAGAGACCCCTGAGCTTAATTAACCTCTCCCTGAAAAAAGGATGAAAAAACAAAACAACACATCAAAGTTAAACGCTAAAAAAATGGTTTTTTTTTTTTTTGGTAAAAAGCTAAAAAAATGGTTTCAACATGAAGAAATGATTCATGACGATCTAATCCCCAGGATAAGACTGTATCCAATCATCACCAGATTAACAAGAAAAAAAAAACAAAAAAATCTGGGGATCGAAGAACCCTTGGTTCTGTTTTCTAAAACTTAATATTTCATGAACGAGCTAGATCTTTCCCTAAAACGCAACGGCGACTTAAAATCAAACAATTATCATGAACTGATCATATGCAAAAATCCTTGAAAAAATCACGATCATGAATCAGAATAAGAAGGCGAATCGTTTCAAAAAAAAAACTCATTTTGAATTGAAGGAATCGAATGATTACCTTCGTAGCAGAGAAACCTTGTTCAAGTCACAAGAGGATCGTCGTCGTCTTCAATACTCAAATTTTGAGGGATTTAGTTTCCCCCCTTTGATTTCCTTTTCAGGTTTTTTTAAAACATTTGAAAAAAAAAAAATATTGGAGCTATTTGAGTGATATGATGAAATTCATGTTTTTCTGTGGCAGAGAAAGCGACATCGTCGCGTCAATAATCTCAGTCGCACCGATCATGAACTACACCTGCACGTACCTAATCCTAGCTCCCTATTACTTTGTAATTTTTTTTGCCCCACGGAATGAAGAATATGGTCCCAAAAAAAAATACTCTTTAACATTACATAATTAGGAATTTATATTATGAGTAGACACTATAGACGCGTTTTACTGAAATAAATACTATACACTTTTTGTATAAAGGAAATCCAAACAAAATAAATGAGAAATAAATAAATAGATTTTTAAATTTATGTAAAAATTCACATCAATATATATAGGTACATATATATTTGTTTTGAACATTTATTGCAATCTAAGTTATTTAGCGATGTTTTCCCAAAAAAAAAAAAAAAGGTCAATTAATCATAGAAATATCCTAATTTTTGGGTGACCAAACAAACAAACAAAAAAAACCCTCACTTGAGATTTGTTGTTTCATTGTTGGTCTAATGAAATTTTTGTAATAAAAAATTAATAATAAATAAGACGGACACGGCATTAGCTTAACTTTAAAATAAAAATGCTCTCGTGAGTATTTTACTTGCTTCGAGAAGCCAATCAGATAAGCCTATGTGTCTTTTCTTTCTTCACAAGTAATTTAAAAAAGGAACAGTCCTTCACACCGATTTTAAAAGAACATTATTTTCGATTAGTGGTTAAAATATCGACTAGTCATTGTCCGTTTCCTTAAGCAAATTTCTTATTCAACCAACCTGTCATTATTATGTGTTTCAACTTATATCCATTTCAAGGTCGGAACTATCATCAACCCAATTTTGAGTTATTGTTAAGATTATAATACATTTTGGTAAAAAATATAAAAAATTGGTTGAAGGTGACAACTAAAAATATATATAAACGAAAAATACGGTGGAGATATATTTATATATTATGATTAAGAAAACAGAAACACGCCTTTGGTCAACCATTTTTGGAAGGCAAACCAAATGAAATGAGCAAAATGCAATCATTGACAGCTAATAAAGTTAGGACTAATTTCATGATTTTGGTTTGGGTACAAAGTTTCCTTTTATATACTTATCTTATATGATACATAAATTTGTATGTGTTCTATTTTTTTTTCTTTGGATAATGCAACATGAGCCTATTCCTGCATGGGTCCATTGTATTATATTCATGTTTTTACTTTTTCTTTTTTAAAAAAATATTAGTAGAGACATGCAGATTATACAATGGTGGTATTTGATATCTCGTAATTGGCCTTTACTTTGTCATATTTTGAGTTTGAGTCGTGGTTTTGGGCCATCTAGAGGAAGCTTGCAATTTAGTGGACTCAGTGGGTCTACATGCCCAATTCGTTTTGTATGCATCTGTTTATAACTTTCAAACATGTCTATTTGCGACAACAACAACAACAACAAAGAAAAAGACAAGTACATAATCCGTTTTGGAGTTGGCTAATAAGTGGCATAAAGCAAGGTGTATTGTGAAAATGTTAGGCACTGTTTAATTTTCATATCTAGTTTTCTCTTTTATACATTTATTATAGTGGGAAACGTTTTCTTTATTCGTGGACAGTGGTTGATATTTTTCACTTGTATGTTTCTTTTCATATATATATTTCATGATTTGTTGTTTTATATTCTTGATTTACGTGTACGTAGACAAGCACTAACTAATACAGCCTCCCAAATCTATGAGTTTTATCTTTATAAACACATGCTATATATTCTTTTCTTTTTTTTCGGGGGAGTCAATCTCAACTTCTCAAGTCTCAAGCATGCTAATTGCTAACCTTATAATATACAGTATGTCTCATTCCAAATTTCTTAAAATGTCCCCAAAAAAGTGTCGATTTTAATAATCCTATAAACTCACACGTATAGAAGACTAGCTAGAAGGTAGAATAAGATGTATCACTAATTGGCTCTTTGCACACCAGTAGAGATATATATACGTGCTTGCAAAATAAAGATTAGGCTACCTAATACTTCAAATAAAGTACTTCATACACTAGATCATAGTTTGGTTTAATTAATCTAACGATTAAAAAAAAAACTCGTCTCTTTTTTGTCAGTAATCGATATATGGACCTGGTTCTTATCCTAAACACGAAAAGGGCACAAAAAGTACCCCCAAAAAAGTTAGATATATTGGACCCTCTGTGTCAGCTAAATTGGATTTGTAACTGATGATGTACACTTAGGAACAAACCCACCATTTATTAATATTTTGGTTTTTTAATATACATACGTTAAAAAGTGTCATTTAAACAATGAAAGCTCTTCGACTTATGCAGTCTACATGGATATACCCAAAAAAAAAAAAAAACGAGACTAAACGGTCAATATTTGCTTGTATAAACAAGAAAAGTGTCTTTGACGAGTGTTACTGTTACTAGTTACCACCATGCCATGACTACAAACATTTCCAAAAATATTAGGTTTTGAACTTTATAACTAAAATGATCGAGAAACATATATATAGGTTTAAGACATATAATGGTAACTGTAAGATGAGATAAATGCAAAATTCTTCAAATCCGGATTCGTAATTTGTGTTATCTGGTATAAGAAAAGCGTTTCTGTTTATATATTATCAAAATGTGTTTTTTTTTTTTTTGGTGATCTCATCAAATAATATAACTCAACTTGCTGTTTAGTATCCTTTCGCGTATCCGTCAGCTACGAGAAAAGTTCAACATGAAAAAGTTATGATATTATTCAATTAAAGTGTGTGAAATAATACGACAAAATTAAAAACCTAACTTTTACTTCATATATATGATTAAAGAACGAAACTAGAATTATGTAATATAATTAAGACATAGACAAACAGGGTAATGATGTCTGACGCTTATCCGCCTAAGACCTAAAACCTGTGACACATCGATGATCGATCATCGTCGACTTCTACTTCAAATAGAAAAACAAGAGTGACGACCAAATTTAATTTTATAATCATCGTCGACTTCTACTTCGATATCACAACGTTTACATTGTTTATAATCATACGTACATCTTTTAACCCTAATGTAAAATGATAACATTTTTTTTTTTTAATAACTCAATCACGACGATATATATATATCAGTTCAGTATAGTCTATATATATATTAGTTTAAACTGCGTCTAACAAATTATTCAGTTGGTGTGATATATTATAAAGCATTGACTCAATTTTCTTATGTGGTTGCTGATATTGTGTGATCTAATTACAACCAGAAAAGTGACTATTTTTAATTTGAAATCTATTAATTATGTTGAACGAGATCTGAGTGAATATTATTAAGAGGTTTTTCGACTTATTAAAATTTTCAACTTTTTTCTAACATAATTTTCTATATTGCAATTTATTTCCTCCATGTTATAAAGTATTCTATCGTATATTCAAAGCAATTTAAAAAATGCTCCATGTGTATTTTCGTTTAGTTAAATCTCTAACTAATTAGAGAGACTAAATTATATAGTGGTATATTCAAACATAGTTTTATAGTATAAACTCTATGGTTTTTGCTTGGTACGTATTTCTATAATTAGCAACGGTGTGAGTGTGACCATACGCACATGAGGAAATACAACTCAAATTTGATTGGGCAACTTCTCAAGCTACCTAGAGAGCTCTCTTACTTGTTTTCTAAAATAAAAACTATAAATGCAGTATTGTTTATATATTTTTTTGCGAAAGATTGTGATGATTAGTATCTCGCATTAAACATGTGGAAGAAGACCTTGATCAAATCGATATATTAGTAGTTCACATATCAATATACGCAAATAAATCTATAAAATAATTCGACATCACATGCATTATGCATATTATTAGCATATATATATATATATATTATATATATATATATATATAATTTAGTCATCATTATAATTTCAAGATTCAAACATATAACGAGACCATTCTCCTAAACCACGTGGATTAAAAAAATGTGATAATCAAGAACTTAATTGCTTTGGACATTAAGTTGACTTAAATTAATCACATACGAACAAAGTAAGTAACTTCCACAAATCGGCTGTGCTTATAAACCCAACTTTTAATCCATTTGTGTCGACCAAATCGAACCAACCAAAAAAAAAAAAAAAAAGCCTCTCATCATTGTCTTGATATAGATATATATGCAAATATACCGACGACCTTTTGAGACAAAAGCTTGGCAGAATCGAATCTGTCCAGCGGAGACTATGGTGAAGATTCATCCCGATCTGACAACCTCCGGCGCTGGAGAAGAAACAAGTTCGCCGTACTTGACGACGGAGAAAGAGAGTTTCACGATTTGGATGAAGTCGTTGGTGTTCAACACAAATGGCTGCACCGTCTTCAATTCCAAAGGAAGGATAATTTATCGTGTTGATAATTATAACTCTAAGAGCTGCCGTGAAGTTTATCTCATGGACTTGTCCGGTCATGTCTTGTTCACCTTACGTAGACAGGTATGAGCACGTCCCTCTTCATGCAGTTATTTACTATTTAAAGACATATATAACACATTTGATTATTCACAAAACTAATTAAACTGTTCTGTTCTTTTTTATGTGTGCAGAAATTTGGATTATTTAAGACTTGGGAAGGATATAGATCATCTTCGGGAACAGCCGAATCAACATCAAAATTAGAATATTTTCGAGTGAAAAATAAAGTTTTTCAGATTTCGAATAAAGACTCATCTTCTTCGTATAGAGTTGTTGCGGGATCGTGTAGAAACGATGAACAATATTGTTATAAGATGGTAAATCGCGGAGCAAGTTTGGCGATTGAGGACAATAGTGGGAAATTATTGGCAGAAGTGAAGAGAAAACAATCGAGGAATGGTTTGAAGTTAGGGGAAGATGTTTTGACGATGACGGTGGAGTCACAAGTTGATCACTCTTTCATCGTTGGACTTGTTTTAGCTAATAGCCTTATCAATTGTATTCTGTAAAAAAAAGCAAATACTTTACTTGACCATTGCTAAAATAGCAAAATTGATGAGATTTTTGAGTTGTAAACTAGCTTCTTCTTCTTTCTTTTTTAGCTTTTACAAAGCTTTTTGTAGTTGTTACTTATGATAGTATATTACGATGGTATACTATGAAATATATGTAGTACAACTGAAGTTAATTACTTGTTGTAACTTGTTAGGTAGAGTTTTAATAAAGCGAGTGTAAGCTCTCTTTAATTTCTATATTTTTGAGAGTTGAAGAATTGATTTAACAAAACAGAACAAATTAATCTCTATATGATAAACTAATAATTATTTTGGAGCTGAATTTAATAATTTTCTATGATAGGAGCATACTAATTTTATACGCCACTAAATTTAAATGTTCGAGGACCCAGCTAAGTCTGAATTGCTATTCGGTTTTGCAGCGGTTCTTAAAGATAATTTTGAGGCCAAAGATATCAAATTCATCAATGTTGATGGAACGACAAAGCTGCAGACAGTTGCATTTCACAGCAAATCAACATACTCAGTGATGTAAAAATGTAAATTCCAAGGCTTTCTGGATACAATCTACGCACATTCAGGCCAACAACTGTATCTCAGTTGTGATATCATTGGTACCATCGACTTCATCTTTGGCGACGCGACTGCGGTATTCCAGAATTGTTTGACCAAGAACCCCACTTTTGGAACAGTTGATTACCGTCACAGCGTAGGTTGTCGTTGATTGGAAAGGTAACACTGGTTTTTCCATCATACACAATAAAATCATGCCGTAAAATAGCGGTGATAAAATCTGACAAAAGTAAACAAACAATATAATAAAATAAGCAAAACATAAGCAAACCATGAGCAAAACATTAGAATTATATGAGCAAATTTTAGATGAATACAAAATATTATAGTATGTCTTTAACTTTTGAGATTTTTCTTTCTTTTCCATAGTATAAATTAGGAATATTATGGATTTTGTATAAATTTTGGTTGATGAGGAGCCAAGGAGGTAATGTTAGATGTTTTTTTTCCTCTTCATCTAATGCTATCATGCATTATTACTATGATTTTGTTTTGAGTATGCATAATACGATTATACGAAGCACGTTTCATCTTTTTAATTATCACAATTTCATCGAGATCAGAATAATTAATGTCATGTTTGTCAATTATCACATGATAAAAACGTTTATCTGCCGTTAGTTATATGTGGCCAACTTCATTCTTCATAGTACTATACCATATAACGGTTCTATGTAGTCAAGTTTGCCGTAACTCAAAGACAATAATATATGATGTAATATTGTTTCATGGTTTTTTAAGTTGTTATATATATCTCGTCGTGAACAAAGCAAACATGTATACCGTATAACGGTTCTCTATAACAGAGACACTCTTGTTAATTCATCGTAGTTCCCGGTTTACGGGTTTGTATATACTAATCACTGAAGTCGCAATTTATTTTTGTAAATGTAACTCCGCAATTGAGTATTGAATACCACAAATTTACTAGTAATCCGTTAAATAACCCTCTTATATTTCGTTGTGCAATCAACTGTTTTAAATTTGTTTAGCTGTTTTGGTTTTGGTTCAATTGGGATTTTCCAATTGGTGCTTCCGGTTAGAAAGTGGGGTTATTATTGTTGGTTAAGCTTCTAGATGACCTGAGGCCCAAGATATCATTAACAAGAAGGTTAATGACAAGATAGGCTTAAAGGAACTTATCTAGATATAGAAATAGGAAGAGGAAGTTTTCTATTTGTCAGAGAATTAGTAAAGGGAATTCTAATTCTATAAATACCTTGATTGAGTTGTGCTCAAAGGTATGAATTTTTGTGTTTAGTTTTAAGCTATTTTCTAAACATAATAAAGAGAGATATTCTTTATACAAAGCTTAAGTGTTTGTCTTTTTACTTTAACTTTCACTATTTCGTAAAATTTGTGTTTAATTTTCTTTAATTATATGTGTTTATGTTTTTAGAGATAACCAAAAGGCATTTGAATACAATTCAATTGCTCAAAAATTCATTTTCCAATGCTATATTCGTTAACAGCTACTTAAATTAAATGTTTGCATTTATCTAAAAAGACCCTTCGAATTCAACATCCAACGCCATTATTTAGCGTGAATATGCACCTTTTGTAAAACTAAGAGACAGAGTAACTAAGATCATAGAACAAGATGAATGATGGTTCGTCGTCATCATCATCGTCAAGCCCAAATATGGACTCTGATGTTCTGGTAGACGAAACCTACTTCTCCGCTTTATTCGATTACGATGAGGTTTTCCCAATCTCCGACGAGAACTACGCTACGGAGCTCCATCTCCAAGAAGCTCTGTTTTCTTCCTTGGTCGCTTCTACTGTTGGTGTTAATCATCATCCCCAAGTCCAAATTAATCTTTTCACTCAGGTTAAGCAGGAACCGGATATCAAGCAGGAACCAGAGATTGATCATCATCCCCAACTCCATATGAATGTTATCACGCAGGTCAAGCAGGAACCAGCTGAGATTAAGATGGAACCTTTCGAACCATCAAGAATGCTCTGTAATATCTGTATGGACGAAAAACCTTCCTCTGACATCTTCCGAGGAACCACCAACTGCACTCACTCCTACTGCACCGACTGCACCGTACGTTACGTGGCGACTAAGATCAAAGAAAACGCAGCGAGGATCAAATGCCCTGACGTGGAGTGCACGAGCCTGATAGAGCCGTACGCTTGTCGAGATCTGATCCCTAAGGACGTGTTCGATCGCTGGGAGAAAATCTTGTGCGAGTCGCTAATCTCCTCATGGGAAAAGTTCTACTGTCCGTTCAAAGACTGCTCGGGGATGATGGTGAACGATGGAGGTGGAGATGCTAACGTGACGCAGACGGAGTGTCCGTCTTGTCACAGACTGTTCTGCGTGCAGTGTAAGGTTGCATGGCATGCGGGGATTGGCTGCGAGGAGTTCCAGAGGTTTGGGAATGCGAAGAAGAAGAGTAGTGATGAAGAAGATGCTTTGTTGATTCAGATGGCGAAGAATAAGCAGTGGAGAAGGTGTCCTAGGTGCAAGTACTACGTTGATAAGGTCGATGGTTGTCTTCATATAAACTGCAGGTTCGTGTTCTAATCATTACAAATCTTACGTTTTGTTTTTGCTTAGCAAGTGTCTCCAATACTAATGTCATTTGGTCTTGGGATGTTTTGTAGGTGTGGGTTTCAGTTTTGCTATGGATGTGGATGTGAGTGGGTTTCTTCTCACGCTTGCCCTATTCGCACCTAAAGAAATAAGTCCCAATCTTTGCGTGTTATTCTATCAAATTTATTAAGGATATTGAGTGTGTTTTTTTCATGTTTCTTTTTCTTGTGTGTGGTGTGTTAAACGGTCTCCTTCTAAACCAAGTTTGTTGAGCGTAAGACTGAGGCCCATCATATCTACTTTAAGCCTGTTAATCCCCATTATAAATTTGCAATAAATGTCTTTTTCTTTTTTTTTGTTGAACTATAAATGTCTTTTTCTATGGAAAAAATAAAATGTCTATTGGAATTCTTCCCGGTGAAATTAATTTTAGTTTCGTATATTAAATAAAAAATTAAGGTTTTCAAAAGGTCGATTCGACTTTGATAAACAACTTAAAGCTAAAGCGGAAAAAAAAGAGTAATTAGAGAAAAAGGTCCATAGTATGTTCCACTTTAGAGAGCTTCCTACTCATTACTAGACTTCCTCCATAGTCAATAATAATTGGTTTTTACTCTAAATAAAAAATCTATAGCCTCTCTCTTTTTTCATACCCCCAAATAAAAAGAATAGTCTTATTTTACAATAACGATAGATGAAAAATTCAATGATCTTAATGTTGCTGAAAAATTTGCCTGAAAAATTCTGAAAAAATAAAAGTAAAGAATAATACACTAGACCTATTGTCCGTATTACCCGCCAATACAGTTGAATGTGTACATTCTATATTTTGTTACTATATTATAGACTTATTAAACTCTTGTAAAAAATAATAAAAAAAGAAAGTAGAAAAGAACAAAAACACGTGAACACAACACACTGCTTTGGTCTCTTTGGTTTGTAAAAAAAAATTGAGCATTATACTGTCTGTAGGAAAATAATAACAAAGGCTCAATAATAGAATAAACATCGACAATACTAGTCAGGTGGATTTCTATGGAACTTAAATAAACACATCGTAACTCGTATTTATTATGCTTCCAAAGGTTTTTGTTTCCCCTAAGCGTCAAACTAAGAATTATAGAGTTTTTCTATTTTTGTAGTATATACATTCATATGATCAACACTTTCGTTGGACAATTTTATCCACACAAATAGAGTTATTTTGGTCAAAAAAACATTTCATTTATCTAACAACTAAATCTAACATTGGACAAAAATAATCAATAATAATGCCTTATCCTCATTCTGATTAATAATAAAAGTTTAAGTTATCCTAAGATTCTTACACGAGCGAGTCGGAACACATGTGGGGGAACCAAGCAAAGACCCACATCTGTTTAGTCTCTAGCTTTACCAAATATCCCCAAATGACATGAAGATCCTTATACTTTTGTTTGACGTGTAGATATGGAATCAAAAACTAGATATATAGAGTAATAATAACTCGACAAATATCCCAATCAAGGTATATAGAAAACTTTATAAACAAATGAAAACCCGTGAACGAGACATATGAATCTGTCACCTGAAACATAACTGCAACTAATGTTTTTATCTTTCCTCTTCGTGTTCATTCAATTTCTTCTAAATGGACAATATCTATGTAAGAGAATTTAGTAAACAAAAAAAAAAAATCTCATCTACTACTCTAGTTTCAATCACTTAATGACATTTATAAGGGTATTTACGTCAATAAGCAAAGCAACAAAAATAAAAAAAGAAAAGACAGTGCCTCCAGCTCACAGAAACACAACTTCTTCTGCTTTGCTTTCTCTGTACACACTTAGGGTAAACCACAGTCTCTTCCTCTCTTTCTCCGCTTCTGTATCAATGTGGTACCCTCTACCTTCTTCTTCTTCTTCTTCTTCTTCCTCCTCCACTCACTAACCAAAATCCACAATCTAACTACAATAACAAAAAAACCCTAACTTTCTCCGTCAATGGCTTTCTTCTTCTTCCTCTTCCTCTTGACTCTTCTTTCCCCATCTTCTTCTTCCTCTTCCAACGACCTCAACTCCTTGACTTACATCGTCCACGTCGACCACGAAGCTAAACCTTCAATCTTCCCTACTCACCGTCACTGGTACACCTCCTCGCTTGCCTCACTCACATCTTCTACTCCCTCCATCATCCACACATACGACACCGTTTTCCATGGCTTCTCCGCAAGGCTCACTTCACAAGAAGCTGGCCAGCTATTAGACCATCCTCATGTCATCTCTGTTATCCCAGAGCAAGTCCGTCACTTGCACACCACTCGTTCCCCTGAGTTTCTCGGGCTCAGGTCCACCGACAAAGCGGGTCTACTCGAAGAGTCTGATTTCGGGTCGGATCTTGTTATCGGAGTAATCGATACGGGTATTTGGCCAGAAAGACCTAGCTTTGATGACCGTGGTCTTGGTCCTGTTCCCATTAAATGGAAAGGCCAATGTATCTCTTCTCAAGATTTCCCTACCACGGCTTGCAACCGTAAACTCGTCGGAGCTAGATTCTTCTGCGGTGGTTATGAAGCAACCAACGGTAAAATGAACGAAACGACTGAGTTTCGCTCTCCGCGTGACTCCGACGGACATGGAACCCACACTGCTTCAATCTCCGCCGGCCGTTACGTTTTTCCGGCTTCGACACTCGGCTACGCTCGCGGCGTCGCTGCTGGGATGGCTCCGAAGGCTAGGCTCGCCGCGTACAAAGTCTGTTGGAACTCCGGCTGTTACGACTCCGATATCCTAGCTGCTTTCGACACAGCCGTTGCTGACGGTGTTGATGTCATCTCTCTCTCCGTTGGAGGCGTTGTGGTTCCGTATTACCTAGACGCCATCGCCATTGGAGCTTTCGGAGCTATTGACAGAGGGATCTTCGTCTCTGCTTCCGCCGGAAACGGAGGTCCCGGTGCTTTGACGGTGACGAACGTTTCTCCGTGGATGACAACAGTCGGAGCTGGAACAATCGATAGGGATTTTCCGGCGAGTGTGAAGCTCGGGAACGGGAAGATGATATCAGGTGTTAGTGTTTACGGTGGACCGGGTCTGGATCCGGGTCGAATGTACCCGCTTGTCTACGGTGGTAGTTTACTCGGTGGTGACGGTTACTCTTCGTCTCTGTGTCTCGAAGGCTCGTTGGATCCGAATCTGGTGAAGGGGAAGATTGTTCTTTGTGATAGAGGAATCAATTCTAGAGCAACCAAAGGTGAAATCGTAAGGAAAAATGGAGGCTTGGGGATGATTATAGCGAATGGCGTGTTCGACGGCGAAGGTTTAGTCGCTGATTGCCACGTGTTACCGGCGACATCTGTTGGTGCTTCTGGAGGAGATGAGATACGGAGGTACATCTCTGAATCGTCCAAGTCACGTTCATCGAAGAAACCAACGGCTACGATTGTTTTCAAAGGGACTCGACTTGGGATCCAACCCGCACCGGTTGTGGCATCATTCTCCGCGCGTGGGCCTAATCCTGAGACGCCGGATATTCTTAAACCGGATGTAATCGCACCTGGTTTGAACATTCTAGCTGCTTGGCCTGATCGGATTGGTCCATCGGGTGTTCCTTCTGATAACCGGAGAACCGAGTTCAACATTTTATCAGGCACTTCAATGGCGTGTCCGCACGTGTCTGGTCTTGCTGCTCTGCTTAAGGCGGCTCATCCGGATTGGAGTCCTGCGGCGATAAGATCAGCATTGATGACAACGGCTTATACGGTTGATAACCGCGGTGAGCAGATGATGGATGAGTCCACTGGCAATACGTCTTCGGTTATGGACTATGGTTCGGGTCATGTTCACCCAACCAAAGCTATGGATCCGGGATTGGTCTACGATATAACACCTTATGATTACATCAACTTCTTGTGTAATTCTAACTACACAGGAGACAACATTGTGACAATAACACGTCGTAAAGCGGACTGTGAAGGTGCGAGACGAGCGGGACATGTTGGGAATTTGAACTACCCGTCGTTTTCGGTCGTGTTTCAGCAGTACGGAGATAGTAAAATGTCGACGCATTTCATTAGGACAGTGACTAATGTAGGCGACTCGGATTCGGTGTACGAGATTAAGATAAGTCCGCCGAGAGGGACTATGGTGACGGTTGAGCCGGAGAAGCTATCGTTCAGACGGGTCGGGCAGAAACTGAGTTTTGTTGTTAGGGTGCAGACCACAGAGGTGAAGCTGTCACCAGGAGCGACAAATGTGGAGACTGGTCATATAGTTTGGTCAGACGGGAAACGAAATGTGACAAGTCCGTTGGTGGTCACTCTTCAACAACCTCTGTGATGGGTTTAGGAATTTTGGTGGCCGGGAAAATCCTAGTCTCCTATGTTATAAATGAAGAAGGACGATCATATAAGTAGTTGTTCTTGTCGTCTCGTCTATGATCGTTGTTGGGTATTGCTTGTAATATAAAATATGTATCTTTTGTTGTTAAGTACAAGATACAGCATCTAAGGAACATCCCATATTTTTTTGTATGTAGAGTCCATTAGTCCAATAAGCCAAAGAATACCTTGCACTTGTGATGTGGGCTTTGGATGAGGCTTGTAAAACTTAAAGCTCCAAACCCACATTGACGCACTTCAAGATATTTTCTTTTTTTCTAGGCGAGTTGGTGAAAGTAGCAACAAAATATTGTGGTTTGACTATTCATTTTACTTATAATGGTACCAAAGTCACTTGCAAGTTACAACCAAGAATCAAAAATATACTTATACGCTATTAGAATACGCAGAATATTTTTTTTTTAAAACTAAATTAGTGGTGATGCTGATTTTAATCTTACCATTTATCATTATTTCCCGGTTAAGCCAAAGTTGAAATGATGTTGCTTCTAAATTTTGTATGCTCAGAAATAGAGGGATATATTACACAGATAGGGAATATAAAAAAAAAGGATTATATAGAATAATTAGAGCCTAAAAAAATACTGTAGAAGTTACGTGTCTGCAGGTGTGAGTGTGTAAGTTTACTGGTAGTAGTGGCAGACAGCAAAGATTTATGAGTTACAAAATAAAGGACTCTTGTTAGATTTTTGAGATTGAAATATTCGATTTGGAAGCTTTCTAGATCTTTTTTTACAGTCACCTAAAATAAATGCAGCTCACCTACCAGTCAAGTAACTTCCTAACTTTTAAAAATAATTGGAGTGCGTATATATATAGATTATATTATATATAAATGATGACAAAATAAAATAAAATAATATAGACTATATATATATATATAGATGACATTCAATAACGAAACAAAAATAATTGCAGGATGGGGGTAGCAGCATTCAAAAAGCTTTAGAAGACATCATCTTTCTGTTTCTTGAGATCAGCTATTTTAGGAGCTTTGTCTCAATCGAACCAATAACAAGATAATAATGGTCCTACCTCCCTCCTTTATCTTCTTTTCTTTCTTTCTTTGTATGTGTACAGTGTACGTACTATTGATACATTACCGACGTATACGAGTTACTAAAATACAATCGGTATACAATTCTCCCCGAAGACATATTCATTCTTGAAAGACACATTGAAAAGAGTGATTTGCTTTTTAAAGACTTTGGATCATTTCATTTAAGAGCTTGAACTGATGGTGATATATATGCAATTAACAATAAGTTGAAGAAGTATATATAATGAAGATGCTTGTCAAGTGTGGTGTGGTGGTACAAGGGGTGGGACAAGGACAACGCGAAGCCTTGTCGTAAGTAAAGTCCCACTTGCGAGCTCTCAACTTGTCTTTCTTTTATCTTTATCTCTTCGCCTCTTTTAAAGTCTCAAGAAACATCGTCTAACACACAACACACACACGCATCTCATTTTTGGACCCTTTCCAGTTTTGCCAACTCCATGATAATCTCATCTAGGGATGGGGTTCATTTATTTTTTGATGCGTCAACTCAAAGATAGTATTATAAAAATCTCAACAAAGCTCGTGGACTCTGTCTAACGCAAATGATTGATTTGTAATCTTTGGCAATTATGTGGGAACTACGACAAGTATTAAACTCAGCATTTTTGTTTTTCTTACTGTTAGAAGTAGAGAGTATCAATCTCTATCTATTTTAGAAATATAGTTAGACCGTTCGTGTTTATTGTTCAATTATGCGGTCTACATATATAAAAGTAGCTTGTCATTTTCTTTTGTCACTTTAAATTATCATTCCATGTATTATCATCTCTGATTTATTGTTATTTTTTTTTATATAAAAAATGAAGATAATAATATTAAATAATGCATGCACCTAGTTATCAAAACAATGCATGAACCTAACAATTATTTTGCACTATGCACAGCCTCCTTTATTTACCGTGGCATGTTACGCGGTTACACTTGGTCTTCTCCTCAACCGCATGTTATCTTTTTCTCTACTTTTCCTGATTTGCATGAAAGTTTTGTATGACTTCTCAGTTCTCACATCAAAGTGAAATATATATAGGAATAAATAATTATTTAAACATCAATTTAGACCTCATCAAGAAAAGTTCCGTTATCACTTTTTGGCATTTGTAATTACAAAATGATTATCAGTATTCAGGCAGTTTACTGGAGACTTTTTTTAAGATAAAATATAATTTGTAGTTGTTAAAATTTCTGTATAAGTGTCACTATTCTTTCTTGTTTTTTTTTTTTTTTGAAACTGGTTTTATATATGTAAAAGTAATAGTTTTGTAAACAAAATAGACACATATCGAAAGTCAAAAAATAATATTAATGAGAAAATAATAGTACATGATGAACAAAAATTTTCATTTTTAATGTTATTCATGATTATCTTCCATATACAGTGATTACATCCAATAGAATCTACACAAAATGTAATGCTCTAAATTGTGAAATTATATTCACCCACCTAGGCCATATGACAAATTCAACTTAGCCATTACGAGTGGCAAGTGAGGGTATAATAGTAAAGAAACAATCTATATAATATACGACGCACCCTTTCTCAATCTCTCTGGAGAGAGTAACACAGACTAATATAATAGAAATCAAGAGAGAGATAGAGAGAGGAAATTAAAAAGAGAGAACCCCGAAGAAGATAATATTTAGAGTTTGGTCCGAAAGATTCTATTTCTGATCATTTTACACCCCCTGAAAGAGTTGAGCTTTTGTGAAAGCCGCCATGTGTGGAGGAGCTATAATCTCCGATTTCATACCGCCGCCGAGGTCCCGCCGCGTGACGAGCGAGTTTATATGGCCGGATCTGAAAAACAAAGGGAAAGTATCGAAGAAGAGATCGACGAAGCGATCAGATTTCTTCGATCTGGACGAAGAATTTGAAGCTGATTTCCAAGGGTTTAAGGATGAGTCGTCTTTTGAGTGCGATGATGATGTCTACGCAAATGTGAAGCCTTTTGTCTTCAACGCAACTACCAAACCTGTAGCTTCACCTGCCTCCGCCTTCGTCTCTACTGGTAAAATACTTGGGGGATTGATTAACTTTTTTTTTTGAATGGGGTTTTATGTGTTTATCTCTCTCTTTCTCTATCGTATGTTGAGTGTTAATTTGGATGTTTATTGATGTATTGGAAATATTCTAGCCAAAAAAAGGTAAAGATCTTTGCAACTTTTCAAGGTTTCTAGGGAAAGGACCTTCTGTTTGGATTCATTTTTTTACATGATTGTTGCCTTATTTGAATTCCAAAAAAGGTAAAATAATATTGAGAATTATGGCATCTATTGTTATTTGACTTTTTTTTATATGTTCATGAAATGTTTTAGATCTTGGTTTTCAAAGGCTTTCCTTAAGTGTCTAGCGTGGATTGTTGTTTGTTGTTTGAAGTCTTTGGAATTGGTTGATCTAGTTAGTCTTTTTTACCATCTGCTGTCACTATGTTGATTATTTACCAGCTTACCGGGATTTTGGAGTTGTCAGTTTTTCCAGATCTTATCTCCTGAAGAGTTGCAGCTATGTTTATGTATATTATTGGCTGTGATTTGTGAATTGTAATCTTCTATTTGATGGTTTCATGTTTTGGGATATTAGCAAAGTTTTGTGTGTTTGTGGGATATACTGTCTGGTATGAGTCTCTGATGGTTCAATTCAGCTAATGATTGATCTTGTGTGTTTGGCTCCAATAGGTTTTACTTCTGCCAAGAAAACTGTAGAGTCCGATGGCCAAGCTGAGAAATCTTCTAAGAGGAAGAGGAAGAATCAGTACCGTGGGATTAGGCAGCGCCCATGGGGCAAATGGGCCGCTGAGATTCGTGATCCCAGGAAAGGCTCCCGAGAATGGCTTGGAACGTTTGACACAGCTGAGGAAGCAGCAAGAGCCTACGATGCTGCAGCACGCAGAATCCGCGGTAGCAAAGCTAAGGTCAATTTCCCAGAGGCGAAGATCCCTAGCATCTCCCAGAAACGCCCTAGCGTTAGGACCAGTAATCTTCAGAAACCAGTTGCTAAACCAAACCAAAGCCCAACATTGGTTCAGCAGCCAACATATCTGAGTCAGCAGTACTGCAACAACTCTTTTGACAACATGGGACATGAGTCTTTTGGTGATGTGAGTTTCATGGAAGAGAAACCTCAGATGTACAACAATCAGTTTGGTGTAACAAACTCGTTTGATGCTGGAGGTAACAACGGATACCAGTACTTCAGCTCTGATCAGGGCAGTAACTCATTTGACTGCTCTGAGTTCGGGTGGAGTGATCACGGCCCCAAAACACCCGAGATCTCGTCAATGCTAGTCAATAATAACCAAGCTCCGTTCATTGAAGAAACCAATGCAGCCAAGAAGCTTAAACCTAACGCCGAGGACAGGATGAACCACAATGATGAGTCTGATGATCTCATGGTATACCTTGACAACGCCTTATGGGACACTCCACTAGAAGTGGAAGCTATGCTTGGCCCAGATGCTGGTGCGGTGACTCAGGAAGAGGAAAACCCAATGGAACTGTGGAGCTTAGATGATATCAGTTTCATGCTGGAAGGAGACCTTTGAAGTGATTGATGGTTCCTTAGTTTGTAAATAAAGCTGTGTGTTGGTGAGTTTCAATCCCTTCTGAACTAAATCATTTTGAATCGTGAAGACAAACAACCTTAGTGCTGTTTACTTAATTCTTAAATCTTGTTTTTCTTTTATGTACAGGATTTTGCTGTTGGGGGATGGTACAAGTCACGCCTAGCTCTTGTCTCAATGGTATCTATCTTATGAGTCTTCCTTTTCCCTTGGGAGGGTCTCTTTAAGTTTTCTGAATAAAAAAGGTGTGATGAAGTATATAGAGGTATGATATATCTAATGAGTCAATGTATGTTCCTTCATTTTTGTCTTTCTTTCTATTTAAATGACAGTTTATTAATCTTCTGAGCTCTCTTGTCATAGCGTATCATCACCCTCGAATGTGTTTTTGTTTTGTTTTGTACCCCCTAAACATATTTAACATTATAATAAAATTATCTTTGGAACCTCTCTGTTTGTTCTCTGAATCTTCTCTCCCTGACAGAACTCTGCTTGGTTGATGATATATTGAGGAATGCTTTCTAAATAAATCAGTTTTGTTTTAAGCGCAACGAATTAAAGTTATTTGCTGAGAAGGTTAAGAAACCCTGAGCACCTATATCAAAAGAAATACCAAATAGTGACTCGAAACGTTTGCTTCACTAGATCTCCAGAGACCATCATTTTCCACGATTCCTAAAGAACTACTTCAAAGCCGGTCAAGTAGGTTTGGAACTATATTGACAAAAGCTTTTAAAACGGGTTCACAGTAAAGTCATCAAGTTGAGGGAAGATGGCATGTTGCGGGAGCGGGCCGTTGAGGGTAATCAATACATGAAGATTCCGAAATGGAACGTCGCAAGGTTATGAGCTTGTGAAAACGCTGAAGATTACGTCTTCTTTGATCCCTCTCATTTGATGGAAAAGGCTCAATAACAGATCTTCTTTGGTCCCTAATGTCACTGCACCTTACAATCTTAAAACATTGTTTCAGACTCTAGGCTTTTCCCACGTAAACGGCTTATTAATTTGTTTCTCCTCATTCTGGTATGAAATGGAATTAGAGTTTTACAGCTTACAACATCAACAACCATTTACTTATTTCACAAAAAAACAGAACATGACTGGGGGTTTTCTAGATTGCTTGCGCTGGAAGATCGGACACGGATCTAACTACGAGATCCCTTATATTCACAGGAGAGACGACATTTTTGTCTCCGGAATAAAACAGATTAGCGATTTCTCCATTGGTTTTCTCGGTGTTGTGACGCCCGTCGAAGAACAGAAATGACTTCTGGTAGCTGCAGAGCTTCGAATGCACGTTGTTATAACCGCACCCGAATGCATTTCTCGATCCAGTACCACAGCAAGAGGTCGTCGCATCAGTATATCCTAACCATCACAAACACAATCTTCATTTTAAATGATAACTAAAACAACTGAATCCAAACGTTAGAAGGAGATCAACTTTTTGCTATCTATAATCTAATTACCGTGGCGTGACGGTTCACTGATCCTCCGAAGGATTTCACCGTTGAAATCGAAGAAGCTGTACCGAAAGCCACGGTATGGTACGGTCATGGCACGGAGCAAATGAATAAGCCTTTCATTGTGTGTTTTCACCATGAAGTTAACCATCTCCAAACAACTTTCACCTGTCTTAAACTCTTGTCTCACTATTGGTAAGCAACCAAGCGGTCCCAAGTTCTGTACCGCAAACTTCCTCGCCCCACCTGACCGGTATAATTTCTGCATATATCCAAAAAATACAAATCAAACTTGTAATGGCTTAGACCAAACCCGCATTCAAAACCACAGACCCGACTAAAATCTGGACCAGATTAGTCAATCGCAACATTGTTTTCTAGTTGGATCCAGCTATAATCAAGTTAGGAGACATGTAAATAAGTATAATACATACCATGAGCTCTCTTGATATCCTAGTGAGAACGCTGGCAACTAGAGCAATCTGCTCTGCAGGATTAGCATTTGGATGATCCTTAGCAAAATTCAAGTAATCATCAGCTCCGATGTTGATCATGTATACACCATCAGCTCGTTCTTCATCAGTCCAGTTCTTACGTATCTCTACAAATTTCGATATCTGTTCTCCAAAATTCATCTGCAAAAAGCCCAAAAAAATTGAACACATAAGAGTTATACAAAACCCCTCTTACTAAGTATGGTGATTGGTGAGCGAACAATGCTTACAGCTACAGTCTTAGATTGAGATCCAAGAGCAACAGCTCCAGCCATAGCGAAGCTTGCTCCTTGAGAAAGATCGGCTTTTGGATCAAGTACCGGAGGAATTGGTTCCTGTTGACCAATCATTCGACCTAATTTGCAATTAGATTTGGAATCAATTACAAGAACACTTAAAATGAATTGTAAGACTTTTTGTTTATATCTTGTATATTTTACCGACGAAGTCTGGGACAATGTGGCCGTCCGACCAACGACCGGTTGGATCATCGACGGAGTCGCCGTAAGGCCACACGGTGGCTGGATCGAACACTGAGGAGAAGAACTTCGTGTTGCCCACATCGTAGGAAGAGTCGCCGAAAGTGAATAAGAGAGGAGGCTCGCCGGAACCGCTCACCGGGAGACTGGCGAGTGTAAAGGACGTTAATACCCCTAAGAAGAAGAGTGAGTTAGTGTTCTTTGCCATTTTTGGAAAGGTTTTCTTAGCTTTTCAGTCTTTTGTCTTCTTTACTCTGTTTCCATGTTTGACCTTTTTAGTGTTTATGCTTTGTGTTTTGTAGTTAGGCATGTCAATTAGGGCTAAAGCCCGCGGGCTAGTTTGGCCCGGCCCTGAAAAACATCGGGCTCGGGCTTAAATATATATGTCCAGAAAAAACCGGGCCTTTTGGGCTAAGCCCATTCGGGCTAAAGGGTTTTTTGGGCTTAGCCCGGTCGGGCTCGGGCCGACCCGAAAAGCCCTTATACAAATATATTTTGAATTTTTTGAATATTTTAGTTTGATTAAAAGATTTGATTAATGTTATAGTTTTCATATTTACTTACTAGTCTTACTTATTACTTTTAAAATATTTATACAAAGCTAAAACTAAATATATATAAGTATCATGATTTTGAAATCATCAAAATATCTATTAAATTTTGACTCTATGTTATACTTTAAAGTATTTTAGTTCCATGTTTTATTGGGTTAAAGTGTAAATAATTTATTTGGCTTTTATTTTTTTTTCTCTTAAATTAAGTTAGTTTTATTGAATATTGATAAGTTATTTAAAATTTGATGCATTATTTTAATAGTAGACCTTTAAATATAGTTTTTAAAAAACTATTATAAACTTAGAAATTGAATTTTTTATCGGTAAATAAAGCTCGAAAAAGCCCGAAAAGCCCTGTAGCCCTGTTAGGGCCGGGCCGGGCTTTGAAATATAGGCTCGGAAATTTTTCGGGCCGGGCCGGGCCGGGCTTACATATATGAGGGCTTTACGGGTTTCGGGCCGGGCCGGGCCGGGCTAGCCCGATTGACATGCCTATTTGTAGTGATGCTCTACCAAACCAATTAATCATTTGCTCTACCAGACCAATTAATCATGTGCTCTACCTAACCAATTAATCATGCGCTTTTTCAAACCAAACCGAAATTAATTCCGGTTTGATTATCTTTTTAACTCTAGAAGAAGTCAACTGGAACTAAAACCAAAAAGATATTATAAGTGTGTCAGAGATAAATCATAAATGTGACGAGCGATCCAATTTAGATGTGGTTACCGAGGTGGGAACATATCAGAGATTTTTACTTGCAAAACTTCCAACCACCCTTGTCTGGTAAATCTTCCCAAGCGATACTGTCTTTAATAATCTTGGCACAAACTATCTATCTTGTAACAAAAGTATTCATTAAGATTGTTTTTGAGTTAATGATGTCGTTAACTCAGCAAGAATTGTACATCATGTAACAACAGTAATCACAGTCGTCTCTGTATATATATCTATATATCTTATGAAGAGAAATTAGTGTTGTATTGTATGAGAGAAATCGATGAAACATTAAAGTCAACATGTCTGAAACCACCCTCTTGTTTCAGTTGTTTGGTTTGAATTTTTAAAATATCAGATAGCGAACAGCAATTGGATATCCATAGTACTTCAGTGGAGAGGAAAACTCAAGAGTTTTAATATGTAGCACCAGAGACTGCAATATTTCATTATTTTAATTTCCATAGATTACATTACGAAACATGATAATACGTTTGTAGACATTTGAAAGCAATTTTTATTCGGCGGCATAAGTAGAAGTAGGACGTAACGATATCGATACTTTACACGATAGTAGCTCGTGTATATGTAACTTAAGATTCTTCTCAAAGTGATGCATTTGACTAATAGGTAGAGAAACCGGTGTAGGAGTCGTCCTGAGGTGGGCGACGACGAATCGAAATCTTGGTAGGTTCCCAAAACTCACGCATCCTCTCTCCGGATGGGTAGACAATGAGCTCACGTACGTTCAAAGGTTGGATCACGTTAAGGTTGGCTGCGTAGAGAAGATTAGCGAATTCTTCCTGCGCTTTCTCTGAGTTGTGACGTCCATCGAAGAAGAGGTAAGATCGCTGGTAGTCACATAGCTTTGAGTGCACGTTTGCTTTTCCACAACCGTAGGCATTATGTGTCCCAACACCGCAACACGATCTGTCTGATACGTAGAATCCTATATATATACATACATATATTGTTGAGGTATTAATTTGTATATCAAACAATTAAACGAACTCTTATAAATTTGGTCGGAGGACGTTGGATCTTACGGAAGTTGAGGTGTCTCTCTATTCTACGAATAATAGCGTCGTAGAAGTCGAAGACAGAGAACTGAAAACCGTCAATGTCGGTGGATTTAGCAAAATCGTTTAGCATTGGACCGATCTTTTCGTTGTGTTGTTTGGCCAAATCGTTGAGTAGCTCGTAACAATCGTTGCCGGTCTTGTAGTCTTGCCTCGCGATCGGTAAGCAGCCCAAAGGTGCTAGCAATTGAACCACAAATTTTCTCGCTCCCAAATTGGCTAAAGACTGTAATCATATAACCTTAGTCAATTGAACATATTTAAAGTAGATAAACCAAACTTTCGAATGTTTCTATTAGGTTTATCGACAACTTACTTTAATGTCAGTCTTTAATTGGCTAGTGACGGAAGTGACAAAAGCTTGCTGCTTAGTAGCGTCTGCACCGGGATGTTTCTGGACGTAGTTCAAGTAATCTTCCGTGCCAATGTATATCATAAACAATGACTTTTTGATGTAATCACTGGTCCAATTTGATTTCATAGTTTCGAATGTAGCCACTTGTTGACTCAGTGTCATCTATACTCACAGAAACAATCAAAACAATTTCACTCTTTTTTATTATTATTGATTTGATTTTAACTTAAAATGAAGACCTAATTAAAGTTCTTAATTACTACATACTACTCCTATGCAAGTAAAAACCTAAAATCTATAACTTATAGTCTTAAATTAATGTTTTAGAAAAGTAGACTTACAGATTCCGCCGGACTCCCAAGAATAGAAGCATCGGCGACAGCAAAACTAACTCCACGTGTAACATTAGCATCCGGTTTAAGCGCCGGTGGGACTCCGTGCGGAATAGACATGAAATCAGCTATAACAACAACATATATCGTTATTTATTATATCTTGTTTCATACTAACATATACAAAATACGTACTATTATAGTGCATGCGTGAACCAAAAAAAGAATCGGGAATCTGAAGGTATAAAATTCAGAGCGTACCGATAAAGTCGGGGATGATGTGACCATCGGAAAACTTGCCATTAGGGTCGTCACGGGATTTGCCGTAAGGCCAAAAGGTTTGGGCAGGGTTTTTTTCCTCGCTGAGAAACACTTTGTTTCCGGCGTCGTAGTAAGAGTCTCCGAAAGTGAACAACGCTACGTTGGGAACACCCTCCCCGGCGTAGACGATGATGGGATGATTGTACATGGCTAATACCAATAACACTCCCAGAATTCTCACAAAACTATGATTGTTTGCCATCTCAATTATTATTAGTCAAGTGAGCAAAAATAGAGGAAGATTGCTCCGGTGATGAACTTCACAGTTCACTTGGTCCTATTTATATTGCAAAGGTTGGTAAGTTATAGAATTAGAGTGAAAATAAAACACAACTAGAACGTAAAATACCATGCACCTTAATTAAATATGAGGACCCCCCATAGCATGCATGTTAGGTCCGAAATTCATTATAATTTTATTTCTGAAGTATAGTTTGTATTAGACATTGTTCTAGGCTAACTGATCAGTACTTATTTTGCCAAGTGTTCATCGCCATACTCTTTCTCTTGGTGGCCTAGCTAGCTTCTCGCTTCACGCGAAGGTTGCTGAAAGAGCGAGATTTTTTTTTTTGCATACAATTATACAAATATGTACAACTTATTAAAATATTAACAACCAATTCTTATATAGTAAACAAGCAATATATAAACACACAAAAAACTGTGTAATTTCTTTATAATTTTTTTGTAATTTGTATTTTAAGTTGAGTGAGTACAACTTCAGTTAGAATTAGATAACGAAAATTTGGTGTGAACCTCTCCGTCTTGCCATCGACTAATGGTTCAATCTAAGATAATACACCTAAAAGATCACGAATTCGATTTCTTTGGAAGAGACTAATTTATAAAACATTGGTCTTGGCTCTAGAAGATGTATGAATCGAATACTGAAACTTTCAGATTTCCTTGGGAATTAATCACTTTATGTTTTGTCTTGGGATTCTGAACTTCAATATATCAACACCATATATCTCAATAATCAGTCCTCCAAACACTTTAGGATCCATGGCTTCCATTAGAAACACCATATCTCATATCCCTAAAGACTAAAATACTTCTCACCAACACTATTTGCAATAATAGAGACAGACTAGGGAGGACTTATACTGTTCACAATATACATTTTGTACAAAGTAAAAATAAGGTTTGATAACTGTAATATTGCAAACGAAAAAAATGGCCAACAAAAAAAAAACTTAAACAAGGTTAAAAATGATACGTAGTTATATAAAATAAAAGGTTCAAAATCATATGACATAATTGATCAATAAGGCAAAACAAAGTTGTTTAGTTTAAATTCTTGAAACAATATTGAGTACTAGACCAAAGCAAAACTACCGATTTAGTTCTTTCTCGACAAGCAACAAATTAGTTATTGCAGGTCGCAATGTGCATTTAATTTTCACCAAGAACCCCAAACGGTCCCTTCAGTTTAGTTTAATGTCTTTCTCTGATCATAATAACACATTTGTTGTCTTCATCGTCATACGAAGTACTTTTACGATGATTTTTTATTTATTTTTTGATTAAAAACTTATACGATGATTGCTATGGTATAATGATGCGACAAAAGATTGATTGAGATACATTATTGACTACGTACGATAGGGAGTTATAATGGTAATCGATTGATTCAATGGTCCCTTTGAATTAATGTATATGCAGGCAAATTAAAGAGCTATACGTTACTATAGTTTACACTAACACTCTCTTAATAACCCATGTACTATATGATTTATGATGGTAAAAACAGAGAGTCGTAAAAGATAGGTGATATCAATCAAATATGTTGTAACCAACTTTTTTTCATAAACCAAACTATTTAAATGTTGCATGCATGTTTATAATTTTAGGATGTTATCCTATCAAATCTTCTAAGTTGTGGCTACTATAGAAAAGATAAGGACAAGGCCTTAAATGGCTTTTGATGGCCTGCATGTACGTATGGTCAGGGACGACTCTGGTGGTCCTGGAAGGAGAAGCAGCAAGCTAAGCTAACCTTAAATAAATCTTTATAGTCTGGGGCCTGTTGGTACATATTTTAGTTGATCTTCATTAAAAATGGGATGTGTTGCTTTAAATTTTGATTTCGATCAAATAACCAGACCAGACACAACTAAAATTTTGGTACGCTTGTTAATGAATTGTACTAGAATTCGACAACAACACAGAAAAATGGTCCCTATTGAGTTTGTGTTGTGACAATCAAAAAGGCAGTGGGTCTGGTGCTAAAAACACACGTGACTAAATACATAGGTGAAAATTAAGATTCATGGTGGTCATGATTACCATTTTTACCATATATTAGGGGTTAAATATTTTTTTACATAGAAGTCTATCCAGATTATAGTCGAATTAAGGATTTTTGGTTTTTATGCTGATTTTTTTTTTTTTGTATCAACAATATTTATAAAAAATGCTCATAATCTCTTATGGATGCTAACGAAACTATTTTTTCCATCATCAATTATCATTATTCCAACTCATATCTTAAAAACTCTTTTTCCCCAAAGGTATGACATATTGCAGTTGAGTTAGCAACACCATATTGGTTACTTTAATTTTTAAAAGTATAATTTTTCATTTGTTATTGAACGGCCATGTTATCCATGGAGAGGGTAAGTATTCCCAAAGTCATTTGTTACAAGATTTAACTAGCTACCGACGATTTTTATTTTTGCATGGTACTCTTTTTTTCAGACAATTCATCAAACCCTCATTCCTAACTCCTAAAGGTCCTTCTCCTCTCAGAAACTTCCTCCACTCTAGTCTCTCCAATGGGGGATCCTAATTCGCTCATTTTATCTCTTCCTTGTTTACTACTCACTACGTTAGCTCTTCTCCACTACCCCACCTACTCCGTCGCTCAGACGCTCTTCGTCTTTGGCGACGGCTACTACGACGCCGGCAACAAGCAGTTCCTCTCCGGGAACCGTGTCGACGCCAATTCTCCCCCGTACGGAATTTCCGTAGGAGAAGCTACTGGACGGTGGTCCGATGGCCGTATCGTTCCAGACTATCTCGGTAATATATTTATGATAGTGATCGCTTGAAATCTATGAATAAGGTTAATTTTCATCGTGAACCAGAATGAATATAAATCTGAATTATTGTGTTGTGTTCTACGCAGCTGGATTCATGAGTATCCCAAGAATCCCACCGATCCTCCGCAGCTCTGCGGATTTCAGTCACGGAGCTAGCTTCGCTGTCGCCGACGCCACCGTCCTCGGTTCCCCTCTCGAAACTGTAAGCTTTAGTATTTCTTGAAAATTCCCATATTCTCTGTTAGGTTTCTTCTTTAGGTTATGTTTGTAAATATTAAGCTGAGATGTTATGCATAATCTGAATTTGACAATTTTTGGACATATATTTTGGTTAAGGAAGAAGATTAATTTACGTAACCTTTTTTTATCAAAAAACATTAAAAAGTTAATTTACGTATGCATTATATGGTATGAATGATTTACAGATGACTCTGTCTGAACAAGTTAAGAAGTTCTCTCGAAACAAGAACAAATGGACTGATAAAGCTCTGTCAGAAGCTATCTACTTAACTTACATTGGCTCTGATGATTACTTGAACTATGCCAAGAGTAACCCAAATCCCTCTGCTGATCAAAAGCAAGCCTTTGTGGATCAAGTCATCACTTCCATAGAAGCCGCAATAAAGGTAATACAATGTTGAGCAGCTACATGATGCTTTCGATTTATTAGTTACATCTCTCTCTTTCTTCTCCAGCTCGTTCACGAAGCGGGAGGGAGGAAGTTCGCCTTCCAAAACTTACCACCTTTAGGCTGCTTACCTATGGTTAAACAAGAGACAGGAAACGAGAAAGACTGTGTCAAG
Organism: Capsella rubella; assembly: GCF_000375325.1. NCBI lineage: Eukaryota > Viridiplantae > Streptophyta > Magnoliopsida > Brassicales > Brassicaceae > Capsella > Capsella rubella. The sequence continues at coordinate 4,846,883 of NW_006238921.1, read as the reverse complement.
TTGCCTTCAGAAATGGCAGCATTGCACAACAACAACTTATTGAAGCTCATAGAGAAACTAGCACAGGATCTTGAGAGTTTCCAGTACTCGTTCTACGATTTCTTCAGCTCAGTCCAGAACAGAGTTTTCGAGCCCGAGACTTACAGTAAAGTCCTTATACAAATCATCATTTCTTACGTTTTCAAGCCCGGTCCATTTATGGTACTTTGTGTTGGTGCAGTATTCGGGACAGGAACAGCTGCTTGTTGCGGGACAGGGACTCTAAAGGGGACAGATTGTGCAGCCAAAAACGTGTGTGTCAATCCAAAGGAGTACGTCTTCTTCGACGGTAAGCATTTGACGCAAGAAGCGAACTTTCAGGTAGCCCATTTGATGTGGAATGCAGACCCTCAAGTCAGTGAACCCAACAATCTCCGTGAGCTTCTCGTATTTCCTCTCGACATACCATTCATCTACAATGTCAAAAGGCTTGACCAAGTTGGTAAAACTGGCTCCTTTGTGATATAAAACCTAATAAGGTTGTGTAACTGAAATAATCAAGGCCAGGGTTGTACGCATACTGGCACGTCTTAAGATGCTCTACTGTTTGTCGAGTATATATACATATATGGGCAACTTAAGGAAAATAATAAATATTTGATTAATATATTATGGTGATGTTGTGGAACTACAAGTTGATTAATAGGCCGTACGTATTAATAGCTAAGCCTGTGGCCTCTTATGTAAAAAATCCACGACTTGTTTAATCAAAAAGTTTGGTAATTTAGTGAAATTCCACATACTGTAGTTTTATCAACTGTATTATAGTTTACTTACTTCTACATTAAACTAGTCACGAAAGTATAGTTTAAAAAAACGCCGTTTTAAAATATTCAAGCCGGATATAGTATTTATGGCGATATTTTTTTTTCTGTAATAATTTTTGCTAATAGCTATCAGCCGCAAATCCTATAGTAATACATTGAGGAGAAGGAAAACATATTCATGAGTATAAACAAAGAGAGTACGTAATAATGTCAATAGTTAGTTGGAAAAAAAGGTCATGAAATCAAGAACAAGAAAAGAAAAGATGAAGAAGTAGTAGTGGTTAGCCAAAAAGGGACACCTGTTCTCTCAATCATTGAAAAGTTTCACTAATTTCCACATTATCGGCTCTATGTTAATCTTTCTCTCCCTTTCTTCCTTTTTGTTATCTTTAATCTAACCTTTTTTTTTTATCTGTACCTAAAAATGTACTTACTTTAATCTCATTCCTTTTAACCAATTCGGATTAATGCAGAAGTGATAGGTTGGTTTAGGGCTCTTTAGACGATCGATAGCGTTAGAGTATACATGTTCAAGTCTCAATCATTTGCCCTATATATAAAACAAAGAAAAGTTTATATTATCAAACAATCTTGAAATAAATTTATACAGTATATAAAGTAAAGGCCAAAGGGGTCATTTGGAAATCCGAAAACAAATTTACAGGAGTTAAACACTGATTTGATTTTCATGAAATCTACAGGGCCGTCTTACATCTGCCAACATATGTAGTTATGTATTATATATTATGATTATTGTTTCAACATGTTTATTTCTAAAAGGAGAAAATAAGATACAGTAATGTCTTAGAAAGACCCCTCCTAGCTGAAAATGTTAAAGAGTGGTTTCATTTCATGTCATAGGATTGTGTTGCGTGATGTGATGAGTTCCATTTTTTTTTTTTTTTGCTTAACAGCGAATAAATATACTAGTAATTACGTACAAAAACAGCCGCCAAGGTGTGGTCCAGACAAAATCCACGTGATGCTCGTTGTGAAAGGACGAAACGCCCACGTTATGCCACGTCATCCGTGCCAGCTGTTTCCAGTTTCTCGGGTTCAGGGTCTTTCCCATGTTGTTATCTGTACAGGTCACACTTGACATTGACACTACTTCTCCCCCCCCCAAACTTGGTCGTCTTTAGCCGTCGGATGTACATTATCCAACGGCTCGGGGGTTTCACATTCACGTTCTTCCTTCTCATAAACGATAATTAGGTAATTGAATTACCGTAATGCTAGTGCTAACTATTTCCAAGTCTAGCATGCATAGAGAAGAGAGTAGCTAGGGCCGATTTAATTTTATATGAAACTATGAAAGTGACATAAGTTGAAACTTCTATTACAGTATTTTGCAAATCTTTTGACTATGTAACGGAGGAATTTTATATTATAGTTTTGGCAAAGGGTGGGCGATAGAGAATGTAACAATAAATCAAATCAAATCTCCACGTTGAGAATTTTCGAAATTAGATTATGATTAATGGAATATCAAGCTGACGATGGAATATGAGCATATTAGTATATTCTTCTTTTTGTTTATCCTAATATTCCATTCGCTAGTTGATTTTTTTGCTTCTTCTAGTGATTCTATTCTCCAATCCACAACTTTTTGAGAAGCCAATGGCCCGACGCCAAATCGAATCCAACTTACATATTATTATACGAGAGTATACCAATTCATTTTTGCCCACATGTTATTTGTATATTTTAGCTTCGGGTGGTGGTTTGAGATTAATAATTTTGAAATCACTCATCAATGTGTCTAATGAGTCATTCATTAATGTCCGTTCATCCATAATTTAGAAGTTATTTTGATATAGTCTTCGAGTAGATTTATTTAATTCACTTATTAGAAACTTCGTACATAGTTTCACGAGAACACTGCTTACTGTTTTTTTTTTCTTTCTGTTTGGGGTCAGACTTCGTCTTTTAATGTTATCTTTTGAATGGACACCTTATAGCATATACAAATATAAAAATCATTTGGTAAGTTAATAGAACTGACTAATTTAATCACGCCAGAAAAATATCTCGAGAAAGGTTCACACAAGGAACGTTGTACTCCCGTACACGTTTTGCTTAATCTTCTCATCGCTGTAAGAAAAGCACGAATTGGTCTTTAATTAATTATTTTGTATTAACATATATTACTTAATGTAAAGTGAAAACGAGTTTTGACATCATTTGTAAATTACAGAATCAACATGCCCGAAACTGCTGACAGTGTTTTTTGTCTTTGACTTGTATACTTCATAAGTAGCATGCAAAGAAAACGTTTTGTGGAAACTTTATCTTTTTGGCTTCGGGTGGTGGTTTGAGATTTATAATTTTGAAATCGCTGATTTGTTTTCTCCTATCACGAGTTTAGCACTTTGTTTTGTCATATTTTGAGTTTGCATGGTTCCGATGCTAACAAAGAAACCGTAGGCTTGTTCTCTTTACAGATTTTTTTTTTTTAAATAGTCTAATAACTCCATTTTACAATTAAGTGTGTATTAGCATTATTTTATTAATTTCATTTTTTTTTTACTTTCATCAAAGTGTTTTCCAACTTTTTTACTGTGCATTTTGTTCTCCATTAATTTTAGTGTGTTTGATATAAACTCTACTTGTATATCTATATTAGTGTTGTATTAGCCATCTAACTACTAAAATTAAAAACATTTGTTTGTTTATTCTTTAATTTTCTTTTTTTACTTTATGAAAGTAATGTGATATTTGTCGCATTCGATAATCGTAGGCAATAACGGTGTTATGATTTTTTTTTTTTGTCGTTTTACATGACTAATATAAATGTTCATTGACGTAGTATGATAATTTATTTTTTAAAAACAAGCGTTTGTATTTAACGTTGACAGTTCACAAACGATCGTGGTAGTTATAGTTTTAACGACCTCAATTAATTATATTATAGCGTAGATCGTGGATTTGACAAAATATATATGTTAAATGTCAACGTAAACAGAGCCAATCGAGGTAGTTATAATCAAACACTTCAATCGATTTGTTTTGACGCTGAAATTTTATCTATCTATTAAGATATAATATATTATATGCAAAATTTATAAGTGAACTATTTTTTCTTTGATCATATATTGGAAATATACATTTTTCTTAATTTGTTAGGGGTATATTTCCTTGATCATTTTTTAATTATGACTTATATTAATATCAATATTGGTTGGAATTAAAATACAAATCTATATTTATTTATACTTGTATAAGAAGTAAAATAAGAATCTATATTTACATTGATTTCTGTTTCTGATTTTTATATACCATAATAAAGTTACAAACTTATAATGTCTTCATTTGTAAAGAAAAATAGTAGTTCCTTATTTTTGTGTGTAAATGATTTAAGCTCATATAAGTGCTAATTTTTTATTCAGCCAGCTCATATTAGTTCTAATTTTTGACCAAGAACAATATAGTTTTCACTTTCAATAACACATTAGGACAAGTTCTACAAAATTTTGAAACATTAAAAAACTATTAAATATTTTTTACTAATGGAACAAGTTACAAACATTTTACTAGTCAAACTTACCTTTTCGAAATATTATTTCTAAAGAAGCGTTTTTTTTCTTCTCTCTTTTGTTATTTTGGCAAAGGACAAAATATAATTACAGATTTAGGAGATATTTAAACGAGCGCCCAAAGTTAAAAACTTGAAAGAAAAAAAAAACACATCCAGTAAGCAAAAAAAAAAAAAAAGACATTTTTATTTTTTCTCGTTAAATTTTTCTGTGGTTCCGGTCACCGCAGCTCTGTCATCATCTTCTTCTTCTCTCTGCATCTTCTTCTTCTTCTTCTTCATTTACCAATTTGAAATCTACTCAGATTCTCTGTGATTTTCCCCCTCAAAATCTCGATCTGTATATCGTGTAGCGAATTTAGGATCGTTGTTTGTGTCTGTGTTTTTGGTAACAGTTGTAAATTTGAATTATTTGAGCTTTTGTGTGTGAAGTCAGATTCAGTTTCCTGTGAGCTGTAAAGATCTGGTTTGGGGGGGGGGGGTATATCGTTCTGTGATCTATTTGGGGCTTTTGTTCCCTTTTCTCTCTCTGTGATTTCGTTTATTGTTGTTTTCGTCGGCCCGAGTTTACCGGAGCTCCGGGTCTGACGTGATTTTTTCAAATGGCGGCTTCAGAGAGATCAATTGATAAAGAGGTCGACATGAGTTCTTCGTTTCTCCAAAAATTCAGGCTTTACGAGACCCGCTCGGTGATGATTCTCATCTTTCATCATTGATTCTCTCTTTTGTGTGATTTCTTATGTGTGTTTTGCTGATTCCAGGGTTTAGGGCGATTTTGATTTCTCTTTTTGATAAAATCCATAGAATTGATAATCTGATTAACCTATGTTTTGTGCAACAGAGCTTCTACATGATTGGCAGAGATAAAAACCGAACGTCTTGGAGAATCCTGAAGCTAGATAGGACAGAGCCAACAGAGGTTAACATTTACGAAGATTCAACGGCTTACACAGAAGCTGAATGCTTTGAAACTTTGAGAAGGATACATGAAGGAAACAGGTCATCTGGTGGACTGAAATTTGTCACCACTTGCTATGGGATCATCGGTAATGAATGTCTTATAGCATCAAGCATCTGATTCTATAATCGGTACTAGTTTGTTTCTTCTTCTTTTTATGCTTAACATTTCTTACCTCGATTGTTTCTTGGTTTAGGATTCATAAGGTTCTTGGGACCCTATTACATGCTGATTATCACTAAAAGAAAGAAGCTTGGTGAAATTTGTGGGCACACAGTTTATGGTGTAGCAAAGAGCAAGATTATCACCATTCCACATGCCTCTGTGCTATCCAATGTGGCTTATTCTAAGGATGAGAAAAGGTCTTCTTATGTCACTTCTGCTTGTAAAATGGAAAACCTGTACCTTCCTACTTTTATCCATACATCACATTTCGGAACTATTCAACTTTACCACTTGTATTTAGATTTTAAGACCATTCTGTTGACATTTTTCCTCTCCATTGTGTCTCTCTTTGATCTGCACATTTTTAGTGTCACAGGTTTCTATTAGACAAGTTAACAGTGGTTGAGGTAACTGTGATTGAATTCGTCACAGGTTATTTTCAATTTGTCCATTGCTGTTGGAGATAATCCAGCAGCTTAGAGTTTCATTAATATCCTTTCCATTTGTTAAGTATTTAGTCTTTGTTGCACTTTGTGCTTTTCACTATTTCTAGGTATTCTTATCCCTGTCTGTACAGTGGACACATTTCTATTTGTTGTATTTGTTTTGATATGTAATTTATGACCGAGGTATTATCAAGAAAGGGAGACCTCTTTTTTACTTTCTTCCAGTTTCATTTATCTCTTATATTTAGAACTTTGATTGATCTTGTACCTTGCTTTCTTTTTCAGATTATTTACTGATCCAGGTTCTAAATTATTTCGTTTTTTGTTTTCTTCTGTCTTCCTTGGAATCGTTATAGGTACAAGAGGCTACTCTGCACTGTTGATCTCACAAAGGACTTCTTCTTCAGCTATTCCTATCACATCATGCATACACTTCAGAGGAATCTGTCTGACAAGGTGGAAAGACACACTTACTACGAATCGATGTTTGTCTGGAATGAATACTTAACTCGGAGGATTCGGAATAATGTTAAGGACTGTATGTGGACAGTTGCATTGGTTTATGGATTTTTCAAACAGGTATTACTTGTACTAATTAGTCTAAATGTTTCTATTAGCTTTTCCTAACAGTCAGAGATACGCATATTACAAGTGGGTTTTGTGATATTTTAACTTCATATTGAAAATTCTACTGCCCATGTTTCATGATTTCGACTATTTGTGCGCCATGAGAGAAGAAATTCTCTTGAAAATTAGGACTGAACTCTATCCCCTACTATGTGGATACCTTCTCTTCTTTTGTCTTCTGATGCAAATTAATGTTGTAAACCTTCGGAATTGCTTTTTTGTTGTCTAATATATAGGTTAAGCTATCGGTTGCTGAGAAGAGCTTTAAATTGACTCTAATTGCTCGCCGATCTCGACATTATGCTGGCACAAGGTACAATTTCTCCACTTGAGCTTGTTCTACCCTTGATATGGCTAAGCTGTAATGGGCTAAGTCTTAGTTGGATCATAATCTGCTATCTTTTCCCCCAGATATCTGAAGCGTGGTGTGAACGAGAAAGGCAGGGTAGCTAATGATGTCGAGACAGAGCAGATCGTTTTCGAGGAGGCTCAAGATGGAAATCCCGTCCGAATAAGTTCTGTAGTTCAGAATCGGGGTTCGATTCCTTTGTTCTGGTCTCAGGAGACCTCACGCTTGAATATCAAACCTGATATTATATGTATGATCTTCTTTCTCCATCATTATGTATTCATATCAATTCAAATTATTTTTTATTGCTTTTTTGTGCTGATATCTCTTATATGTGAAAAGTGTCAGGGAAGGATCCCAACTTTGAGGCAACCAGACTGCACTTTGAAAATCTTGGAAAGAGATATGGGAATCCGATCATCATACTGAATTTGATAAAGGTCTGTATGTTTTATTGTTTATTTCTATTTCACTATTATTGGTTAATCCAACCAGACTGCTTCTTAGTTATTTCTAATTCACTTGATTGACAAAAACAGACGCGTGAAAAGAGGCCTCGGGAGACTATTCTGCGTGCAGAGTTTGCAAATGCAATAAGATTTATAAATAAAGGGTTGAGCAAAGAGGATCGTCTAAGGCCTCTTCACTGGGACTTGCATAAACACTCCAGAAAGTATGTGTGGACACAACCTCATATGCTTCTTCGTTTTGTTTCTTTTCATTGCAGTTTCTATTTACAGAATAGTGTTTTTACGAACTGAAAATGGTTCTTTTCTTTTCCAGAAAAGGAACAAACGTGTTGGCAATTCTCGGCAGGTTGGCTACTTATGCTTTGAACTTGACTGGCATCTTCTACTGTCATCTAACTCCGGATCTTAGAGGAGATGGGTTTCAGAGCCAGAATCCATCCACCTTGGAGTGAGTATCCAATTTACCAATAGTTCTTTATCTTCTATGTAGTTAAGCCTCTAAATAATTTATTTGCCCAAAAATAGGCTCTAACTAATTTAACCTTTCGGTTTTTATTGTAGGAACAACAATGGTGATGGTTCTTCTTATGATCTACCCTGTAAAGATGAAACTGCACCAGATTTGGCTGTGGAAAGTGGTAATGATAGTAAGGATAATACTGAAGATCGGCAAAAGGAAGATACCATGCTTCAGAAAGGTGTCCTGAGGACCAATTGCATAGACTGTTTAGATCGCACCAATGTTGCTCAATATGCCTATGGTTTGGTAGCATTTGGTCGTCAACTCCATGCTTTGGGTTTGACAGAGTCTACTAATATAGATCTAGACAATCCCCTCGCTGAAGATTTGATGGGAATTTATGAGACAATGGGAGATACGCTTGCACTTCAGTATGGAGGATCCGCGGCACACAACAAGGTCTCTTTGTTAGCTTCCCTGGCCACAAATTGTTGCCTTTTGTAGATAAAAATTTAATAGATATAATTATTAACCAGTGATCTTATTTCTGTGGACAGATATTTTGTGAAAGGCGTGGTCAATGGAGAGCAGCGACTCAGTCACAGGAATTCTTCAGAACTTTACAACGTTACTACAGTAACGCCTATATGGATGCCGAAAAGCAAGATGCAATTAACGTGTATGCTGGGTTAAAATATTTCTATATTTCCTATGCCTCTGGTATGAAAATAGTATTTGACTTTTGACTTGTATTTTTCTACAGGTTCTTAGGATACTTTCAGCCACAACCAGATAAGCCAGCGCTATGGGAATTGGGTTCTGATCAGCATTACAATGCAGCAAGATTTCTTGCCAGTTCTGTACCAGAGAATTCAAGGTACATATCCTGGCTAACGAGACACTTTTGTAGAGAAGTTTGGAACATTGTATGTTCATTAGAGATACTTACATTCCATTTGGTTGTCTATAGGTCTACGATGAAACGATCTCTATCAGAAAGTAGCATCCTTGGCGAGAGCAGCACATCCGCGTTGGGACCAGTAGCTAGACATGGCTTAGCTGAAAAAGATGCAGAAGTTAAAGGTCTCTCAGATTCAGCACCTGAGATCTCAACGTCTAAAACTGCAATGATAGCTGCTAGTTTGAGGTATAAAAAGCTTATGATCTCTGTAAAATTAATCTGATAAGTTTGGGTTCTTGTCAGCTAAATCTGAGGGGGAGTGGCTTTGTTTTGCAGTGCTCCACCGCCAATATTAGAGGAATTAGGTTTAGATGATATTCTTGAAAACGATTGCTTCTGCTGTGATGGGCATGGTGAGCAATGTACATGTGCAGCTTTTGATATGGATTGGGTATCTTCTTCAGGAAACTCTTGTGAAGATGAGAGTTACGGAAGGTAAGACAAAAATGATATGTTTTTGAATATCTAAATGAGGCTAATGTTATTGTTATCAACCAGAAAACGTCCTCTAATGTCTTGACCTCTATCATTTCTGCAGATCCACAGTGGTTAGATCATTTGAAACCGTTCCTGAAAGTACAAAAGTAGAGTCAGAAATTTGTGTTGTTGAACCAGATTCCTGCAATAGAAAGGTAAAGAATAAGTTTTAAACACGAAGCAGCCATTGATGGATTAAAAACCTATGCTAATACCAAACTCTGCATTCTTCTTCTTTTTATACAACAGGAAAACTCAGAAGCCATTTCCGGAATTCCTGAAGGCTATGTGAGGTGGGTGATGGATGAAGAGGGACATTTCTGGTGAGAATAGAGCTGCTAAGAAGAAAAAAAGAAAAACCAAAAAAAAAAAAAAGAAAAAGAAAAAAGAGAAACATATCTTTTAGTGGTGACGGGTAAAGAAAAGAGTATCAGCGAAGAAAGTAACTGAAAAGAAAATACTAACCGCCGCTAATTTATTATTATTAATCGGATTGAAAGGAGCAAAAAAGGGGTGAAAACGTGAGAATGTGAGAGAGACTGAGAGAAGAGGATAGAGCAACAATCTTGTAAATAATTTTAAGAAGACATTGTTGAAGTTGAATTTAAAAAGAAAATATCTCAGATCTTGTTCCATCTTTCTTTTTCAACTTATTTTTTTTTATAAAAATTTATGTGAGGGAACTCTCCGATTCGATTAGAATAAAACAGTGCAAGTACCTTAATAGTTCGTTCATTACTCCGTAAACTAGAACGTTTTGTACTCTTAACTTATTTAAGATACGTGTACATGTTATGGCTTGAGCTAGGCATTTTAGGTACTTTATAGGAAGGAGATCAAGTTTTGGTTTAGTTTCGAAGCTTGGTAATCATCAGTGTATCATTGCACGATAACAATAATGAGGTAAACTTGCAAGTCTAGGACAAAAATGTGAGAACGATTCGTTTTGGTCTCACCTGGTTCAAAGCATATTTCTTTCAACAATTGGATAGAATAATCACACGATTTGGAAACGTCAAGCACTCACTGCCTCAAACTCAATGGCCATACAAATCAAAATTATGTGTGAATGATTTTAATATTTAAGATAACGAAAACACATGTGTTCAAAGATGGTTTTTATTTCATGGCATTAATAATATCAAAAGGAGAAACCAACCACATGACATGACCTCTCTCCCTCTACAATGGATTCATCACTTATCGTTTATAACAACAACAAACGAAAGGTTTCTTGGGCTGCCTATATGGAGGACGGCAGTCTCCTGTATCGTACCCCTTTGTTACGCAGTGCGAGGTGCAATTATTTGCTTGATATGTGATGCTGCATAAAAGATTATCATAGCATTTCATCTGGACTTCCTCTTTATTAGCTTGGATCTCTGCGCTCACACACACATATACAAAATCAAATTTATATTTTCACAAATCAAGATCCTTTTACGATTTCTAAATCTTTTCCGACTTATGAAATCATCTTCCGATATAAAGCTCTTAACATTAGTATATAAAACAAAACAACATACCTGATTCCATATCGTTTTGGGTGGATAACGAAACAACCATTATAACCACAAGAGTGCAAGTCACTAAGATCTTTGTGAAACCCATTGCTCCTTTTTTTGTTTGTGTTTTGTATAAAGCTGTGTACTGAAATATATGAAACAATCTCGAAAAAGCTCTATTTAATCATCTTGGTACATAAAAGAAATCCCATTATTATAACATTTCCAGAAAACAATCTCAACAATTAATGTGATTTTATTTAATTTTCTTACCATAAAGAACTTGCTCTCATTGGTCAAAAACACTATATTTGGGTAAAAAATCTGACTAAGTATTAACATTTAATTAATTATATATATATATATTTCTATCATATCAATATTCCTACCCAAAAAAGTGAAAATCATATCTAATATATTTAATTTGTTTCTAAATTATTTAGTGTAAGTTTAAGGAATGTAGGATATTAAGACATTGTTGAAGTTTAACTGAAGAATATATCTCAGATCTTTGTTCCATATTTCTTTTTTGACTTTTGACTTTTTTTTTTTAATTAATGTGGGGGAACTCTCTGATTCGATTGAATAAAACAGAGCAAGTACCTTAATATAATAACATTTCATTTATTACTCCTTAAACTATAACGTTTTGTACTCTACTTATTTAAGATACGTGTACATCACTACATGTTATGGCTTAAGCTAGACATTTTAGGTACTTTATTGGAAGGAGATCAAGTTTTAATTTATTTTTGAAGCTTAGTAATCAATCATCAGTGTATCACACACTAATGAGGTCAGCTTGGAAGTCTAGGACAAAAATAGGGGTGTGTGCGGCAAAAATGTGAGAACGATTCATTTTGTTCTCACCTGGTTCAAAGCATATTTCTTTCCATAATTAGATAGATTTCAAGGAAAGATTATACGTTCGATTTGGAAACATCAAATCCCTCATTGCCTAAAACTCCACCAATACCAGTTCTGAAGTGAGCTTGGTACAACAAACGTTTTGAGAATCAGATCCACCTTTAAGGAGGAAAACGATATGATATAGCATGATTTTTCTTAATAACTAAGAGATTTTGGGTTGAAATCTATACATTTTTCAGAACATATTATATAGTCTCGTCCCAAGCGCTGCTCGAACCGACGACTTCTAATTTTTTGCCAAAATTCTATACTAATTGAGCTATTAGCATTTGGTAAAACACAGAAACATTGTGATCGGTAATTTTTTTCAGCAAAAAACTTTCTTCTCTAATGCTGATTTAACAATTGCGGTCTTGGAGGACAAAACAATATTTTAGAAACCACATGACATTTATAGGATAACAAAAACATGTGTTCAAAGATGGGTTTTTATTTCATGGCATTAATAATATAAAGAGAAACCACAGTGACCTCTCTCTCATAAAAGATGTAATTTAAAAGATTCATCATTATATATAATAACAACAACAAACGAAAGGTTTCTCAGGCTGCCTATATGGAGGACGGCAATCTCCTGTCTGATACCCGACTTTTAAGCAGTAGTTGGTGCAGTTATTTGCTTGATATGTGATGCTGCATAAAAGTTTTTCAAAGCATTTCATGTGGACCTCCCCTTTGTTAGCTCGGATCCCTGCGCACACACATATACAAAAAAAATCCAAATTATATTTTTTACAAACCAAGATTCTTTTACATTGTCTAAATCTTCTCCGATCCATGTTGTATGCTCTATAATATATTTTGGTTGCTCTTATGAAACAAATTACCTGATACCATATCGTTTTGGGTGGACAACGAAACAACCATTATAACTACAAAAGAGCAAGTCACTAAGATTTTTGTGAAACCCATTGCTCCTTTCTTACTGTATGTTTTGTGTAAAGCTGGCTACTGAATATATGAAACAATCTCGGACAAACTCTATTTATAAATACTCTTCATCTTGGGGCACATAAAAATACCATTATTATACACTTCCAATATAATCTAAACATTAATGTGATTTTGTTTTAATTTTCTTATAGTAAACAATTGCCTTTATTATTCAAAAACACCGTATTTGGGTAAGAAACTATTTAACTAAGTATTAAAAATTTATTATATATATATATATATTTCTATCATATATTTAATTTGTTTCCAAATGATTTATTGGAAGTTTAAGGAATATAGTATACCCAGTCAAATAATTTTGTTCACATCTCATAGTCAAATCTTAAATGGATACACAATCTCTTATACAGTAAAACCTCCATAATTAATACTCTATAAATTAATAAATTCTATAAATTAATAATAAATTTTGTTGTTTCCAGTGTAAAAATTAACCAAATTCGATAAGATAATAAGATAATAAGATATACATATATATAAGTAGATATATTAATGTATGCTTTTAGTTTTTTTTTTTTGTAAAAATGAATTTCTTAAAACTCATCTCTATAAAACAATTTACGTTATATTTTAAAACTACAATTATGTAATATACTCCATAACATGTCATCAAAATAACTAAACTAGTTTTTATGTTCCCAAATTCTAAATATGAATCATATTTATTTTTTAATTTTATAAGATGTTAAAATATAACAACTGATGTCATTAATTTGAATTTGTGTATATCATCTGTATAAGTGAGTATATCTATAATATCTAAAAGTCTAATCTTATTTTTGTAAATTTTGTCCTAATTTATATTACAAAAATCCTTCAAAGAAGATGATGATGTTCTTATATATATATATATATATATATATTTATTTT
>NW_006238921.1:4660122-4833270 GCF_000375325.1 Capsella rubella | reverse complement strand
ACACTCTCTCTCTCTCTCTCTCTCTCTCTCTCTCTCTCTCTCTCTCTCTCATCGTTTATAACAACAACAAACGAAAGGTTTCTTGGGCTGCCTATATGGAGGACGGCAGTCTCCTGTATCGTACCCCTTTGTTACGCAGTGCGAGGTGCAGTTATCATATGTATATGTGATGCTGCATAAAAGATTATCGTAGCATTTCATCTGGACCTCCTCTTTATTAGCGTGGATCTCTGCGCTCACACACACATATACAAAACTCAAATTTATATATTTTCACAAATCAAGATCCTCTTACAATTTCTAAATCTTCTCCGACTTATGAAATCATCTTTCGATATAAAGCTCTAAACATTAGTATATAAAACAACATACCTGATTCAATATCGTTTTGGGTGGACAACGAGACAACCATTATAACCACAAGAGACCAAGTCACTAAGATTTTTGTGAAACCCATTGCTCCTTTTTTAAAAATGTTTTGTATAAAGCTGACTATTGAATATATGAAACAATCTCGAAAATAGCTCTATTTATAGAACTCTTCATCTTGGGCACATAAAAAATCCCATTATTATAATACTTCCAGAAAAAAATCTCAACATTTAGTGTAATTTTATTTTAATTTTCTTACCATTAACAACTTGCTCTTATTGGTCAAAAACACTATATTTGGGTAAAAATCTGACTAAGTATTAACATTTAATTAATCATATATATATATTTAATTTGTTTCTAAATTATTTAGTGTAAGTTTAAGGAATGTAACATATTCAGTCAAAAAATTTGGTTCTCATCATAGTGATAAGTCCCACATCGATAATATAAAAGAGAGAGTATAGGTACCTATGTGGTCATGAACTCCTCTCCTCGTAACCTAGGTTTCGGAGAGACATAAGGGCCCATGGGCCTTATGAAGTAGACCTCGGCTCTATCATTTGCTGCGTTGAGCGTGGACTCGATATGGCTGGTATGGACTAGGGCGTGGACTCGATCTGCCTGTATTGCCCGAATTCGCTATTCGGTGGGGACTGGGGAGGTATTGATAAGTCTCAAGTCGATAAGATAGAGGAGAAGGTATTGGTGTATAACGGGTTCCTCTCCTTATAATCTTGAGAGTATTGATATGATACTTACCACAATGCTTCTACCTGCATTATACAGACCCAACATTAGCTTCAATGCTTCTCTGTTTTCTCCTCTCATGATCTGAACAGTGAAATCAGAAAGTAAGTCCTATCTCATTATAGCACTCTTACAAAAGAGGTTCATTCAAATGTTGCACTATCGACTATCCTTTGTAGATTACCTAACTAATAGATTCCATGAATATATGAAAAGATCAATACCTAACAAAATCAGTACTCCATTAGAACATTTGAGAGGGGGTTTAAAGGTTTTTAAAGCCAAAAAGTTTCATTCTTCTCAGTAGCTTCCCTAGAATAGTAGAATCTAAACAAAGTTGGAATTATTCTTGGATTTGGTTTCTTAAATCCTTTTCGAGTTAGTGAGCTATGTTGGGGATAACTGTTAGATTGTGTATCCACTAAACCTTGAGGTTTTGTTTTGTAATATGTTGGTTGCAGCTTGGTTCTACTGCGATTGGTGTAAAGACAAAAGAGGGAGTTGTTCTTTCAGTCGAGTAGCGTATAATAACCTCGACCACCTTGCTGAGTTGCTGGTATACTTTCTCTCTTGCTGTTTTGCTCCTGAGACTCGTGCGACCTTCCCCTGTTTTTATTTACATTTGTTATGTTTAGCATTACCAACTGGTTGATTTGTTAGCAGCTTTCTAACAAGTACTATTTTCTTTGCTATTTGTGTGCCTTTATGATTTAGCACACTTACAATTTGCTACGAATGTAGTCTTGATTTAACACTGAGTGATAGAATCTGAAGGGCGGTATTAAGTAGGAGCCGAGCAGTGTTGAGAAGATTATAGAAATTGATGACCATATAGGTTGTGCTATGACTGGTCTGGTTGCACGAGTAGAAACTCAAGTGAGATCTCAGTTTCTGTTTCTCACGGTTTTGTTTCTTACATCACAAAGTTGTTTCTATTACCAACTGGCTTTTTTTATGTTGTGCAGAACCACAGATTCTCGTATGGTGAGCTAATGACAGTAGAATCTACATCCAAAGCCTTGTGTGATCTGGCTTTATGTTTTGGTGAAGGAGATGAAGAATCGATTGCTCCATCTTTCTTGCTAGCATAGGACACACTTCTTCTGCTTGATCAATTGCCAGAGATAAACTCTTGAATTGGGTATTTAGTTTTAATTAGTTGTGAATTGATAGATCCAGCTCTATAACATTCCCTAACTCTTCCATGATGTTTTGGCAAATATTTTTCGGTTCTTTACGGTGTCGTTTTTATGTGAATACTAGTTAGTTGCCCGCGCTACGCGCGGAAGTTTTATTACGTAGTTTATGAGTAATTGATTCATATTTTATTTCGTACTTATTTTCTCTACTACATGATATTTTTATTTTCTATCTCATGTTGTGTTTGTATAAAAAATCTATTTCATTTTAGTTTCGATCATAGTTGAGAAATTAAGCGTGTATAGTATAAATCGATGTGTAGGCATAAACGGAAGTGTTATGGAGAGTTGCAGAAAAAATGTGTTATTAAGGCTCCCACCAAATATAGATCTAGATGATGTTAATATTATAGGTCATTTTAATATGTTGGTCCAAAAGTTGAGAATGATTTGTGGATTCGCGCGAATTGTTGTATTTTTTTTTATTGATTTGACGATTTGTTGTTTATTATCTATTTATTTTTGTTTGTTATGTTTTTGTTTGTTATTTTTATTTGTTATATTTGTTATTTTTTTTGTTATGTAACATACATATTAGTATAATCTACTTTATACTAATTTAACATATTTATTTTATTATAATTATTATTTGAAAGGACTTTTCATATTTGTTTTTGAAAAAACTTGTATTCATGTGTATAAATCTTTAAATTAAATGACAAAATGGTATAAATAAATAAATTATTAAAATTAAATAGTAAAATGATGTGGATGATGTTTGAAAGGACTTTTCATATTCCTTTTTGAAAACTTGTTTACATGTGTATAAATATTTAAATGAAAGAATAAAATGGTATAAATAAATTATTAAAATTAAATAGTAAAATGATGTGGATGATGATTAGTATGATGAGGTGACTTAAGGAGAAGAGAGCAAAGTTAACTTTATATATATAGATACTTGTGCTTGGTCTCACGAAATTTTTGCACTCTCGTCCATTTGGACTATCCCTTCTCATTGCAGGGCATGATAAAAATGGACCGAGTCTGTAAGTTGCTATTCATTTAGCTTATTTCATTTTCCAGCGGTCTATATGATCTCAAATTGGTGTACAACAATGCTAAACAACACAATCTTGTACAGGTACTACACAGATCCATCGGGAACATTCTGACAATGCAATGCAAAGGCAATTGGGTCAGGCTCAAAAGGAGCTGGTAGTTCTCTCCAAGAGCAAGTCAACAAGGTAAAAATAACTTGATTCTTTCACTGTCCCAGGTACATTACAGAATCTCTTAGGTTTTTCGATTTTACAACTTTTATAGGAATTAACTCTTCAAGAAGCTAAAACAATCGCTGTATCTATCCTAAAGCAAGTAATGGAAGAAAAGGTACTGTACTGATTTCAAGCTTGTTTACTAAAGGCCTATTGAATCCAACTCTGGTTTAGTCCTTTTTGATGATACTCTACATTTCTGGTTTAGGTGACACCAAACGATGTCGACATTGCCAAAGTTGCACCAGCTTATCGCCTCTACACTCCTCAGGAGGTTGAAGCCGTCATCAGTCGTGTATGAAAAAATACAACTGCCTTGTGTCTGCTTAGGTCTCTAAAAGAATAATAATCTTTCACAAATGGCACAAAACTTCTCACTTTTGTATTAATCAGATGAGGAATAATATAGCAAGTTGAGTTTCATTGAGCTTTTCAATCTTACATTATATTCATACAACCTTATATATTTTCTCAATCAAACATACAATCCACATCATATCGTCTTTAGTTAATCAAACATACAATCTACTACATTTTAATTATATTGTCTTAATTAAACATACAACCATTAATTTAGAGAAAACCATAATTAATACGGGATGCATGTGTTGTTTAACCAACCTTCTTGGTTGATTAACGCCTGAATACTACACGCCTCGGCCTCCTCATCCGTCATAGCCGGGGTATAGCCTACCCACTTGACTCTTTTTGACACAGTTGATCCTGGCCCGTAGTTCCGGTACTCTCCCAATGAGACGGTTGGAGGCGGCGGGTCCAACGACCGGTTCCATGCAACCCAGCCACGAGGATCAATGCAAGGACCTAGCTCACTCTCCATAATAGCAACGGTTGCATGACTCCCCCAAGGCCGTCCGAGATAGACCGCAGCCGTTAAGTTTTCATCGAAAGGGAAAATCCGACTCTTAATTATAGAGAACCCCGTTCTCGCTTTGTTGTCGTTTGCATTTTGAGCTGTGATAGTTATGTACTGTCCGCTAAGAGGTTTCCGTGGCATGATCCGGCACATTTCGAAAACCGCCGAGGCTTCTCCGAATATGAAATCCACTGTCCCAACTATATCACATTCTCTGTAGAGTTGCTTGCCCTCGTGAGCGTAGAGGGTGTCTTGATAACCGTTGAAGGCACACCGAAACATAACCGAATGCGTGGATCTTGTGTGGAATGCAACAACTTGATGTTTTGTTGGTCCCGCTACGTTCACAAAGCCCATATCTTTGACAATAAACTCGTTACCGGTCACAGCTAGTAAAACACCAATTACCAAACGTAACCAGACATAATTAAAACGAGCAAATTAATCAAACGACTAGTTAAACGGGAGATTGAACCACTTACAGAAAGTTGCGGTTTGATAAGTCGTGTAGTCCGGATGGTCAAGTCGATTGAGGTTCCCTGAGACGATCGTTCTCTGCTTTCCGTCGCCGTACATCGTAACCTGATCTCGAGAAACGATTACGTTCTCGTAATAGATTCCGGCTTTTACGTAAATTACAACGGGAGTTGTTTTTTCAGCAATACTGGATATAGCCTCTGTAATCTTCACGAAGTCACCCGATCCATCATTAGCTACAGTAATGTCTGGCTTCAAATCACAGTTAGCCAAAGTTCTACTCATCAGGAGGATGATGATGATGAAGAAGATCATGGCTCACTTCTCTGAATTTTCACAAAATATGTAAAGAGCGATCAAGAAGAAGATGAAGAAGATCACAGCTCACTTCACTCAAACTAGCTAAACAACTTACAAAAGAGTTAAGCACTTAATAAGTGTTAGATGTTAAGTCAGCATCGCATTTTGTTTTTAAGCGATATAAGAAACAGTCCAAAATCTAACCACATTACTTTTTATGGAAATCTTTAACCCATATTACTGCAAATTTTATTAGCGAGTTTACACCATCATATATTTGAAATTTATACGCTATGACGAGTCCCGTGCCTATGAAGTTTGTAGGCAAAAAATAATAAAGACGTTGGCCTACGGCTTGAAATAAAAAGATTAAAGTATCAACTTATTAAGGCTCTTAATTTTTTTTGTTTTTATAGTAATATCAAGTTTCATTATATTGATTCTTCATTTCTCTCATCAACTTCTTCTTCTTTTACATTCATTATCATTTTCTATCCATTGTTTTGTTTAAACTTATCAATTTTCTTTTCCTAATAAATTACATACTACATTTTGTATATTACCGTTTATATATAAAATTTTATCAATTAATAACCAACTTTTTTTTATGGGTTAACAGCATCTGTGCCGGTTGGTTGAAATGTTGGATGATATTAAAAGTAACTATACTACTAATGGTAATTCTAGTTTCTATTTTTTTTTTTTGTAATACTTTATTGAGATTTTAAAAGTTTTGTAGCAAATTTATGATTAGATACTTTAAATATCATAACATAAATTTTTGTACCAAATTATTATAAATTTAAAAACATTTTCCGCATATGGTCTTAAAATACGTACAGTAATAAAGTTTGTTCACAAGAACGTATGTAGTTGAAATATCCAAGGTAAAAATGAGGTCAATTTCGACAAAAGTGAAAAGAACAAAGCCATTCTAAATCGTGATAAGTGTTTTTTTTTAATAATTTTTTTAGATTTATTTATTATTGCCACGTTTAAAGGCTTAAAAAACACATGTTTCCAAAAAAATGACGGCGACGTAAGACCTCGGAGTCTATTGCAGTTTACGGAAACATGCATATGCACGTTCATTAGGACTCCGTCTGGCGCGCACAATAATAATTGGCGCAGTAGTAGTAGTAACTAGTAAGTAGTAACTACAAAACCCGAATAATAAAAACTAAATATCAGAAACAGCATTATTATTTCTTTGGATCCATTACCACATCTGTGACGTGTGTTTATTAAGATTGTTGTATAAAATTTAACATCTACGTGCGCTTATGATGAGTGTACTTGCAAGATAAGGTAAGGGATGCATGAGTATACAATATTGATCAATTTAAATTACCTTTAAATTTTCTCGCATGTTCAATGGTGACACTCATCAAGAATATCTAAAACAATTAATTATTAGATTTTATGTAAATTTAACTTTGTAGACACTCTTAAGTGATTACCTAGCCAGTGAAGATGTCCAATATAAATGTCTAAAAAAAAATATTTATACATTTTAAAACATAATACACATCTTTTTTTTTTTGTAAAAGGGTTTGCAAAATAATAATAATAATATTCATTTTAATTATTCATCTTAAAACTATATATTTATTTTTAAAAATTTATATATTTTTTTAAAAAATAAAAATCTTAAATATTCATTTTCATAATATTTATTCAAAAAATATTTATACATTTTAAAAACATAATACAAATCTTAACTATTCATTTTTAAAATATTTTATTCATTAAAAAAATATTTATACATTTTAAAAATATAATACAAATCTTAATTACTCATTTTTAAAATATTTTATTCTTATAGAAAATATATATTTATTATTTTTTCCACGGCCAGTAGAAATCTGCCACGTCATCGAGTCTTAAGTTGTCAAATGTGCTTTATTTAGGAATTAGGATAGCCCTGTTAACGGAGCGGATATCCGTTTTTTTTAAATCCGCATTATTCGTGATTTTCGAATCTGTATCCGCATCCCAAAATACCGGATATCCATATATAAATATCGGATATCCGGGTTTTTCAAAAAAAAAACATATATCCGTTATCCGTTTTTAAAAACCGCATTATCTGTATCCGTATCCGAATTTATCCATAATTTACTATCCATATCGTTATCGTTTTAAATATCTGTATCGTTACGGATACAGATATTTGCGGATGCGGTTTTTTTTCTCAGGGCTAATTTAGGACACAAGTCTTGATATCCGTACAACATTTACATAAAATTTTATTATTATACTCTAAATTCTATTTGAGACACCCTATAAAATCACCATTGGACTTGCTCTTGTATATCTAAATATAGTTGGTCTATATTTCGCAAAAGTTTATTATTAATTTTTCTTTTCTGGAGGGACCACAATACACAGAGATTTTTTCACATAGAGAGAGAAGGACCACAATACTATTTATATTAGTTGGTAGGTTCTTTTGAAAAACTATGAATGCTGATTTATGATATAAAACAATTCCTACTTATATCATTCATTTTATAATTTAATCTCAAATCGCACAATTTATTCATCCGCGCGCGTCGATGTTCGAGAACATATTTTACTAAACGAAAAGCAATTTTATACTCAAAGAAAATTTCGGTTATCTTAAACCGGGAATCGACAAGTGTAAAATCCCTGGTGGTTAAACCGAAACACTCTCTTATAGTTAGAGTGTGTCTCATTGGAATAAACACTTGATGAAAAACCACATGACTCTCTCGTAAAGAAGTCACTAATCTAATCAAGTTTTTGGAACGATTCGTTTTTATTGGTTTAATAATAAAATAAATAAATAAAAAAAGGGGGAAAGAAGAAAAGATCTAATTAAAACAAGTGGTAAGAGGTTCTGGAGAGTTCCATTCCGTCCTCTGTATACAGAGGAGAATAAGAAGAACACATAAATTATCCTTTTTTTTTCCTCTCTTCTCTTCAGATATCTTCTTTTGATCCTCTTACGACTCCAATCAAAACCCTAATTTTTTTAGCGTTAACTAGGTAGTTTCGTTCGAATCAATCCAACCTCTTTGGTATCTATATACACACTCCATTACCTCCTTAATTTCGTTGGCTCTGTTTTTTTTTTTTTGGGGGGTGTTTGTGAGCTGTGAATTCTTCGAAAGTAGGAGTTTTTATTTTATTTTATTGGGGTTTCAGTGTTTATTGATCTGGGTTTTGTATTTGGAGGAGGAGAAAGGGATTACATATGGGGTCGAATAATAACGAGAATTTGTATGCTGTTCTCGGTTTGAAGAAGGAATGTACCACCACGGAGCTCCGCTCTGCTTATAAGAAGCTTGCTCTTGTGAGTTTTCTTTTCTTCTCCCCTTATTTTTTATATTTCGTTTTCATTTTGTTTTTTCTGGGTTCATTGAAATACAGAACAATGATTGATTCTGTGGAGTATTATTGCATGTAATATCAATTTGGTTTGTTCCTTAGCTTTGTCAGATGGATCCTCTATGCTAATTTGATATATTTTGATTGCCACTGAGATAACATGATGCCTCCTTAGCTCGATTGCTAGATTAGGATTGACAACTTTGAATTTTGGCACTAAATACTGATTGAGAACTTTGATTTTGGAATCAGAGATGGCATCCGGATCGTTGTTCGTCAATGGACTTTATTGAAGAAGCAAAGAAGAAATTTCAGGCTATCCAAGAAGCTTACTCTGGTAAATTCCCCACCAGCTTTTCTCCTAATCTTTGTCTCAATTTGTTTCGAATTCTTTAGTGTTACTTTATAAAAACAGATGGGGACTGGTTATTGGATACAAGACATCTTCTATTATTGCCTTGTTCCTTCATCTCCAACTTTGTATTGTTTAATGTTTCTAATTAAGCTTTTTTTTATGGACACACAGTTCTGTCTGACTCCAACAAGAGGTTCCTGTATGATGTTGGAGCTTATAATACTGATGATGATGATGACCAAAATGTAAACTCCCTTTTTTTTTTTTTTTGCTTCTTCGTATAAAGATTTTCACTTTCTGCCTTCCTTCATAAACTCCGACTAGAGTCAGAGTTACTTTGTTCAATTAAAGGGCAATGCTCTTGTGTGTTTGCCTCTTCTTTCTCTGGCCAAACAGGATGAGTTTGATTTTGTGTTGGGAATTGGATCAAGACTAATGCAACTTTGCTTCTTGACATGCATTGTTCATTTGTCCCAGTTTCTTGTTATTCTCTTCCCTTTGTAGTTACTGAACATATCGATCATGTGCTGTTGATGGTAATTGCAGGGAATGGGAGACTTCTTGAGTGAAATGGCGGCTATGATGAATCAATCCAAGCCTAGTGTAAGCACTAAGCAGCCTGCATTGGTTTCCAATCAATTTATTAGAGGCCATTGGTTTCCCCAAGTGATAATCTGAGATGTTCGTTTGCAGGAGAATAACACAGGGGATAGTTTTGAACAGCTACAAGATCTGTTTAATGAGATGTTTCAAGGAGACGCTGCTGCATTCTCATCATCATCGTCATCATCATCTTGCTCCACTTCAACGTTCACTTCCTCTTGTAGTTTTGTATTTGATACAAACGCACAGCAGTCATCGTCATTCGATACAAGTTCAGTGGGGATGAATGATCCTTTTGGATTTGACCCTAGAGCTCATCATACCTTCTCTTTAGGGGTAAAGAATTCTAGACCCTTAAAAAACCTTCTTATTTCAGTATCACTTATACGTTTTCCTGATGATGAATTGATTTTGGTGGAGGAGCAGGTTGACCATCAGCAGGATTTCAAGAAAGGGAAGAACAATGGCGGAAGAAGAAACAATAGAAGGAAGAACAATGTCCCATCAGCTGGTCACGAGACATCGTCATCAAACAACTTTGGAGTCCCCACCTCATAACTGGACACTTCACTCCATATTTTTGCGAACTCATCTACACATTTGTCGACTAGTCACGCAGACAAGATGAGTGGTTCTAGTCTTCTCAACGAGGATGCATAAGGAAAGAAAACTCAAATATCGTCGTTTTGTGAACCACCCTCCTTCTTTCTCTCGAAGCTTCTTTTTTGTTTCTCTCTGCTTATGTCATTGGATTGTTTTTGTCTCCTAGGATTCTTGAGATCAATGAAATCAACTACTTTATGTTGATCAAATACAACACATGGTCCTTCTGAATTCCTTATAAATTCTTATTGTCATTCTCAGCATTTTATATACATTATTATTTGTTCGATTATAGTTCCGAATCTATCCTACCAAATACCAACCATTGGAAAGCGAGAATTACTGTTTTTTGTTCCATTTTTAATTATGTTATCTATGTGTCACGTTAATTACAGTAAAAGTGTATCTCCACATTAAAATGGTAAAAGACAGAGCAACTATGAAAATTCTTGTAGACCTGTAGTAGATTCACGTGAATCATGTGTATATGGTTGTCTTGTAAATGATGGGATCCATGATGGGATCCATGATGGGCTTATTCGTCAATTCACAAACCTCATCGGAAAATATTCTCACGGCGGTGAACAACTCTCCTCTTTTTCTCTTTCCCCTCCGGCGAGCGATTTCAACTAAGTTATGGAGGAAGATGACGGAACACAGTCACATCCGTCGTCGGGAGATCCGTCAACCGCGAAGTCCTGTGCTCGGGAGGGTTTAGCGATAGTGGTTTCTCCTCCGAGTAAGGCTGCTTCCGGAAGAAGAACCGGCGGAGGAGGGAGAGACGACTGTTGGAGCGAAGAAGCGACGGAGACTCTGATCAATGCGTGGGGAGAGAGATTCTTAAAGCTGAAGAGAGGGAATCTAAAGCAAGAGCACTGGAAAGAAGTAGCTGAGATCGTAGACAGAGACAACGAAACTGCCAAAACTGATACACAGTGTAAGAACAGAATCGATACAGTGAA
This sequence comes from Capsella rubella, assembly GCF_000375325.1. Classification (NCBI taxonomy): domain Eukaryota; kingdom Viridiplantae; phylum Streptophyta; class Magnoliopsida; order Brassicales; family Brassicaceae; genus Capsella; species Capsella rubella. The sequence continues at coordinate 4,822,204 of NW_006238921.1, read as the reverse complement.
GAAGAAATTCAAACAGGAGAAAGCTAAAGTCGCCGCAGGAGGTGGTGATGAGGACTGTAACAGCAAATGGATCTTCTTCGAAAAGCTCCAACATTTGATCGGAGGAGCCACTACGGCGAGTAAGGCTTTAAAGGTGACTCCTTTGAGCAGCCGTTCAAATCTTTACCAACGACAAGCTAAATCCTTCTCGACGGGTGTTAAAAGGAGTGGTGGTGGTGATTCAACACGATGGCATTTCAGGAAAAGAGTGGCTTCTGAGACGGAATCAGAGTCTGAACCTGATCTTTCTGCTGATTCAGTTGATAGTTTGCCACAACCATTGTTGCTGCCATTGCCAGTGGACGTGGATAATAAGACGGAGCCTGGAGAGGTTGCAATGGCGATATTGGGATTTGCAGAAAGTTATGAGAAGGTGGAGACTTTGAAGCTTAAACAAATGGTGGAGCTGGAGAGAGAACGGATGAAGTTTGTGAAGGAGCTTGAGTTGCAGAGGATGCAATTCTTTACGGCTCAGTTGGAGATGTTACGGAACAGTCTAGAGATAGAGAAGGTGAAAGAAGAATCAGGAGTCACCATGACCATAGTGTCAATAATAACGGCAATGTAAGTTAATATGTTAAGCGATACTGAATACGTGTGGGAATGTATAAATGATGACTGCTGTGGAATGTGTTAATGTCAACGGATTCTTGAGAGTATAAGATTGTGGCTGGAAAACATTATTGGTAGATTTCTGATTATGACATGAGTTTGATAAGATTTCTGATTATGACATGAGTTTGATGAATGCACAAATGTGCTTGAAAAGATTCCAACTTTAATTCCTGAAACCAGTTACAAAGTGATAGACACAGAGTAGTTTATGAAAAGCTGAACAAAAGATAGTCGCTACTACTACTACTTCATCTGAAGGATGAAATTTGAAAAACATTTATAAGAAACAGGAGCTCAGAAGAGGTCAGAGTCTTCTGTGAGTGTGAACTCAGTTGAATCGAACCGCCAAGTCAGAGGAGTGGATGAAATCACAGAGCCATGTCGGATTGGGGAGCGCCATGGAGTTGAGCTCTTCAGCCAATCAGTCAGCTTAGGAGATGCAATCTCTTCTGGTTCGTCGTGAGTCAGATTGTTCTGAGCATCTATCTGAAAGCAAAAACACACAAGTTTGAGTCACAAAACTAGAACAAAGACTCATGTAAATGACTAGTCTGTCATGATTCAAGAGTCTTAGACAATATAATACTCCACAGAGAGAGATATACACGTTGAGTTTTCTTTTATAGCAAAGTACCTTTTCCATGTCAAAGCTGAGATGCTTCTCCTTGACGCTTGAATCTGCAAAATTAAAAGAACAAGCTTAGAACAAGTGTAGTTCAAAGATTGGCTATCATCAGAAGTTAGGAGATATCTATAGTTACCATGGTGAAGTAAAATGAGATCATCAGAGAAGTGGTCATCCCACATATTTTGCTGCTCTTTGATGCATTTGCTGTGATCGTGTAAGAATCCTTCCCCAGCTATGTCAATTTCATCTTTCGCAGCAGAAGGGATTGGCTTATTCTTTGAGGAAGCTTTAGCAGGAATCCCAGACTTGTTTGTAATATCATTCAGAGCCTTACGAGCTCCACCAAGTTTCTTCTGACCAAGTGCAGTTCTTTTGGATTTCACAGAAGCAGCAGTAGTAACAGACTCTGCAAATAAAAGAAAATGTTAAATCTTGTTTCAAAGCGTCCATCAACAACACATTTTTTTGTTTTGAAGAGATCGTAGTAGAGAAATAAAGAACTACTTTTGCGATGAATCGGAGCGTTCTCGTCTGGGAAGATCATCTGTTGAAGAGTCGCCATAGGGTTTTAACTGTGACATAAGAAAATAAAAGGGAAAAATCAAATCAGATTCGCGGAAAAGAATCAAGAAATCGAAGCAATTGATCCCAAAATCGACGAACAAGCAGATAGAAACCCTAAAATTGGTGGGTTTGATTCAAATAAACCTAATTCGAGAAATCCAACACAAAAGACAGTTCCTTTCATAAAACCCAGATTGAATCGCAACCTGAACGTAAATCAGAAGGACGAAAGAGATTACCTTTGTAAGAAGTGAAGTAGTTTTCTTGGTGTTGGGAAGAGACGAGTCTAAAGAAGAAGACGAAGAGCGTGTTTCTGGAGATTGTTTAACGGTAACTTCTCAATGTTTGTTCTTTCCTTTTTGCCGATTAAAGAAGAAGAAACTCTGATTAAGGCCAACAAAGTGAATTTGTTGTATAACAAGGAAAAAAAGAAAAGGAAAAAATATCTACTAGCCGTTAAGAGCCGTTGTTAAAATATTAGACTACAGGCCCAATAAGAAGTTAAGCCCAGGCTCGTTGGAAATGAAAATGTCAAACAAGTTAAACTAAAAAGTCAAACATGCCACATTCTATAAAACCTATCGTCGAAGTTATCTTCTTAGATTTGATCATCTATGTTTAATTATATCATTATCCTTGAATAAATCGCCTTAATTTTGGAAGGTTAAATTATAGGTGCAGAAATGTATATAATTAGTCTAACCAAAGATATTCAACGCTTCCTTATATAACCATTATCCTCGCATAAAGAAGAATTAACAAAAACATTTTCAAAACACCTCAGAGACAATTAACGAAAAAAAAAAAAAACCCTTTCTCAAAGTTCGATCAGAGGTATGAGTTTTTTACACAAGTTGTGGGATGAAACTTTCGCCGGTCCAGCGCCACCGCCGGAATATCATATCTGGAAGTTGAAAAACCATATATCCGGCGAAAATGGCCACCGGAAGTTGATTGTCAATCTATGTCGGGTGCCGGATTGTCCTAACGGGTCAAGCATTAATGTGGCTTCTCCTTTGACCCGTAAGTTTGCTTCGTTTTTGTTTTTTGTTTGATCAGATGTTAATTAATTATCTTATATGCTTATGTTGTTCCCTATCACATAGTCATAAGCTTGGTAGTTATATATCGATTTATTATATAATCCATATGTATATATGCAGCTGGAACACCAAATGAAACGCATGCTACAAGTCTCAATGCTTACGATTGGTTTGATCTCCCTCTCTCTTTTTTTCTTTTTCTTTCGTCAAAATTAACTATATTTCATTTTATATAACACATTACCTGTTTAATTAACTTTCATATTAGATTTAAGATGACGACTGTATCTGAACGTCCGGTAATACTGCAGGATTGTGCTAAACGCATTGGATCGTTGAAAAAAGAAGAGAAACAGTTTACGAGAAGAATGATCTGAAACTAGTTTTGGTGTTTACATAATGGTAATACACATATGTATGTACATAATGGTCGCTTTTGTTTAACACAACTTACAAAGATAGTATGAGTTCTTTTTACCACACATAATCCATTGTGTGCTGTGTGCCTTGTGCGTATATTTACTACTAAACAAAAAAAATGGTGAAGTAAATGATGCGACAAGTTATAACTACATATCAACATATATATAATACATAGCCCTCTCGTTAGTTATTCTTGTGGTGTTGGTGAGGGTGAGCTAATTGAAAGGTGCATATCTTAGGACGTAATTTCGCATACATTTCCACTTTTGAACAAAGTGGGTTGTACGTACAGTATATTTGCCAAAATATGTGCCAAAATATCTAGTCACCACCACCTTTCATTCCTGTCGGGTTTGTAACTTACAACTGGCACATTCTTGTAATAAGCCCAATACAAAACCCATTAAGTAGTCCAAAGTAAATGACTTCCACGTCACCCTTCTTATTCTAATTTTAATAATATGGAAAGAAAGGTTAACGGGGAGAGAGACTAATCGAATCCGATTTAACGGATGAAGCAATCCAAAGACAAGTGGAGGAAACTATCGACGGACAATAAATGTCTACGACCGATACTGAAACTGACGGTTAGGCTAAGGGTAGTTTCGGTACATCACCGGAAAAATGGTTGTTCAGAGGAACGGGGATAGTTCCGGTAATTATTGGATAAGTAGATGGGCTTTTCCGTCAATACACTTCCTCATCGGATTACCAAAAAATGCGAAATTACGAGAGAAACCCATCTTTTTACCCCCTAAACCGAGCCGGCAACTTTACCGGTGACGGAATCTTACTCTGACCTACCCAATCACGTCGTTCCACGTCAACTCCCCGTATCGTCTCACGTTCTTCCACGTGTCCCTCCCTACTCACCGACGCCGTCTCCTTCCCGTTTACCCCCCGAACAGAATATTAACCCAAACCCTAACCCTATCTCCTCTTTTACCAACCTCAGATCCGGCGAAATCTAAACTCATGGAGGACGACGAAGATATCCGATCTCGCGGTTCCGATTCACCTGATCCATCTTCTTCGCCGCCGGCCGGACGAATTACGGTTACGGTGGCTTCAGCTGGTCCGCCTTCTTATTCTCTGACACCTCCGGCTAATTCGTCGCAGAAGGATCCGGATGCATTGGCTCTTGCGCTGCTTCCGATTCAGGCGAGCGGTGGTAGTGGCGGAGGAGCAAATAGCAGCAGTGGGAGACCAACCGGTGGCGGCGGGAGGGAGGATTGTTGGAGCGAAGGTGCTACGGCTGTGTTGATTGATGCGTGGGGTGAGAGATACTTGGAGCTTAGCAGAGGTAATCTGAAGCAGAAGCACTGGAAAGAGGTGGCTGAGATCGTGAGCAGCAGGGAGGATTACGGTAAAATTCCCAAAACTGATATACAGTGTAAGAATAGGATTGATACGGTGAAGAAGAAGTATAAACAAGAGAAGGTGAGAATCGCTACGGGGGGTGGCCGTAGCAGATGGGTCTTCTTTGACAAGCTTGACCGTCTGATTGGATCAACAGCGAAGATCTCAACCGCAACTCCTGGAGTCAGCGGTGGTGGAGGTCCTGGAGTAGGAGGAGGGTTGCACAAGATTCCTATGGGTATTCCTATGGGCACTCGTTCGAATCTTTACCATCAGCAAGCTAAGGCTGCTGCTGCGACGCCTTCCTTTAATAACCTTGACCGTCTAATCGGAGCTACGGCGAGGGTCTCAGCTGCTTCATTTGGTGGCAGCAGCGGCGGAGGAGGAGGATCCGTCAATGTACCTATGGGAATTCCGATGAGTAGCCGTTCATCTCCGTTTGGACAGCAGGGTAGGACGCTGCCACAGCAAAGTAGGATGCTGCCGCAGCAACAGCAGCAAGGGATGGTGGTGAAGAGGTGTAATGAGTCAAAACGTTGGCGTTTCAGGAAGAGGAATGCTTCTGAATCAGACTCGGAATCCGAAGCAGCAATGTCAGATGATTCAGGGGACAGTTTACCACCTCCTCCTCTGTCGAAGAGGATGAAGACAGAGGAGAAGAAAAGGCAAGATGGTGATGGAGTGGGGAACAAGTGGAGGGAGCTAACTCGGGCAATCATGAGATTTGGTGAGGCTTATGAGCAAACAGAGAATGCGAAACTGCAACAGGTGGTTGAGATGGAAAAAGAGAGGATGAAGTTCTTAAAGGAAATGGAGTTGCAGAGAATGCAGTTCTTTGTGAAGACTCAATTGGAGATATCACAACTTAAGCAGCAAGATGGGGGGAGATTGGGAAACACCACCAGTAATGATCATCACAGCCGCAAGAACAACAACATCAATGGGATTGTCAACAACAGCAACAACAATGTGGGTAATAACTAGAGTTTTAGTGATTCAGGGTCGTAATTGATATATTTTTAGATTTTGAGTCGTGACTTGTTGAAAGAGAAACTTATCTAGGCTTGATGAGTGTATTAATGTTTTGCATATCTTTGTTAACTTTGGTCAACATGGAACAGATTTAACATCCTTTAATGATCCTTGCATAACTTTTCCTCTGACACATTGAATGAGGACTTTTATGCAGGCTTCTCTGAATCTCTCGTCAGAGTTAGATTGTGTCTCCGTGAGCTGACACTAGAGTTAGGTTAGAAAAAATATGGCATAAACATTCTTCTCGTCACAATCCAAGATTTAAAGTTATGTTTGGTTATTATGACAATGAAGATTTGTAAGTGTACCTAAAAACATGTAAACTCTTTCTTTTTAGTAATTGCTTTAGCTAAGATTTTCTCGTGTCTGAAGCATCATCAACCCACCAATGATCTGCTATAAAAAGTAGAATGTTAGGCAAAAAAAAAGAACAACTTTTCGTTTGTCTGTTCAATACTTAAATGATATTTTAACCTTTTTGGCATCCTTTGGATACCATACAAAAATGGCGGTCAATGAAGAGTATTCATTCATCACGATAATATGTTTCCTACAATATCACCTTCCGCACTAACCTATAATCAACTATTTCTATTCATGTTTCGAAAAGTAAATCATGATAATTGAGTAAGAAGAATACCATCTTCCCAATCCCACCGTAACCATCATTCAAACTCGCACTGTCATTGTGATGAATACAATAATGAATACTTAGAGAAGAATGCATCTTCAGAATTTCCGAAACTTGTGTGTGTTTTTTCTTTTTTTTTTAGAACTGATTCCATCAAAAATATTAATAATGAAGCAAGGGTGTCGTCCACGTGTTTTTAGTCGCATCTAGAGTGATATATTTTGGTATCATCACTAGGATTATCAGTATTCCATTTTTATCCTTTAGTAAAGTTTAAAAAAAAAAAAATTATTTATTTATTTTGGTAAACTAAGTTGGGTAGTAACAAAAGTAGTAGTGAGAAGTAAAGAAGTAGTAAAATATTAGCAAATGAATGAATATTGTTAATTTTGAAAGTGGGCAAGAGAAGATACCAAAAAGAAGAGTTGGGTAGGATTATAAAGCCATGGACTCCATTATTATTTTTGTTATTAGGGTCAATTCTACATTTTAAATTTAAAGAAGAATAAAAGATTGATATCCTATAATTAGATATTTTTCCAGCCTTTTTCAGGGGGTCCATCATTTTGATTTAAAGAGTCTTCAAAAGTTGGAATTATAAAAAAAATAAAAATGGTTGGTGTTAAAAAAATATTAATTTTTGAGCAGAGTGGAATATATTTGGCAACATCTACTTAGTATTTTATTTAATATACACTATACTCCATTTTTGTATATATAATTTTTTTGTCATAACTTCATTTTTGTAGACACACGCAGATTTTATTTACTCTCTGAAACAGCGAATCATTGTGCTGTTTACTCTTTTAAGTCTTAACGTTAAATATTTTGGATCTGAAAAGTAAAATACCAATGTACCCATTCCTTCCTTGTCCCTTTTGTGAGTAAGAGACGAGTTTACCCTTTTATTTAATTATTTATATACTTCAAACAGTAATAAAAAATCGAAAGATAAAGGGTAGTATGGGTAACTAAAGAAAGGTCAATGGGATTAGCCGATTAGGCGAGACCTAATTTTGAAATTTCGCTATGTACTGCCGACTTTTTATTTATTTGTTTAATTTAAAATTTAAAATTTTACGCTCTAATTACTTTTTTTTTTTTTTTACACGTTTACGCTACTTCACGTCAACAATGGTGATTTTGGTCTGAAGAACGTTTTCTCTCTCTTGATTTTACTTTCTCTCTCTAAAATAGTTTTTTTTCGACAAAGATAGATTACGGCGGAAGGAAGGAGACACCAATGAGAGAGAGATAAATCGAATCTATCAGCGGAAGCTTACACCGTAGTGAATTAGATACGAAGTTGACTTGAGTTTTGAATTGAAGCAATAGACAAAGAAACAATCTCCATTTCTAGGGGTTTTAGAAGCTTTGAGAAGAGGATGGTGAATTTAGAAAGCAGGGAGAGAGAGACTTGACAATGATAGTAACTATTCAAATGTGAATCGGGAAGAGACTGATTCATCGGAAACAGACGAAGATCTCTCATTTGCTTCACTTCTCAGGTAAGCTCTGATAATGGCCGATCCGAGTACGACTTCACTTTAATTTCAGAGTCTTCATCATTACAATGGCGTTGTTCTTTCTTCTTCTTCTTTTTATTTTTTTTAATTTGAATTTTGAATTCGAATTCGAATCCTGGGTCTTTGTGGATTCGCTTTTTTTTTTTAATTGATTGGGTTTTTTTTTTACATATAAGTCTCCACCATGATCGGAACTAGATCTAGCAATGTGCTTGATTCTGTAATTTGGTAACTTTGGGGTTTCTATAACTGTGATGTTGCTTTATTGCATCTACATGTGATGGACTATGTTATACACTGATGATACTTCTTTTGTTTCGAATTTTCCATGTGGATCCGTTAGTCACGTTTCTATTTCATATCCCTCTGGACGCTTCAAATTCCTCTATAGCATTTAACGTTACAGATGAACTTTGTTTTGCTTTTTACTCAGAAAAAGCTTTTATTGATGTTGTCTTTTCTTGTGGGTAATGTGAAGGTGGCAAACTGAATACTTTGTGCAAAGGGGGAGAAGATGAGACCAGCTATACCTCTTGATTATGCTGTCTTCCAACTCTCCCCAAAGCGGTCAAGGTTATAATTTTAGAGAGTGATTCTTATCTTCCGTTGTTACACTTGTCAGTGTTAGTGGGTTTTTAAGATACTCTTTCATGTTTTTTCTTTCTGGCAGATGTGAATTGTATGTTTCTACTGCTGGGAATACTGAGAAACTTGCTTCTGGCCTGGTGAAACCATTTGTTGCTCACTTGAAAGTTGCCGAAGAACAGGTCGCCAGGGATGTTCAGTCTATCAGGCTAGAGGTTGAAAGCAACAAAAATGCTGGAACTTGGTTTACGAAAGGGACCCTCGAAAGGTTACATTTAATTCTGAACAAGGGATGTTCGAGTCTTGTGGAGCAGAGCTTATCCTAACACACTATTTTCTTATATCTGCTGGCTTCTAGGTTTGTACGCTTTGTTAGTACCCCAGAGGTCCTGGAACTGGTAAGTGCATTGGATGTGGAAATGTCTCAGTTGGAGGCTGCCCGGAAAATATATGGCGAGGTACTTCACCTTTTTTTCGTCCAAGTAACCAAATACTGTGTTAATTGGAATGCTTTTATTGATTTTTATTATATCTTGCTTTAGGGAACTGGTGATCAGAGATCTAGTGCAAAAGGTATGCATATCGTTAACTTGCCTTCTAGTTGTACATTCTGTTACATATATTGTCCATGAAAAATTGTGCATTGCCTCTGATGAGTCTGTTACAATGAACAAAAATTATGATGCTGCAATTCATTCATGGACGCTAGAAAATTATGATGCCCTTTCTGATTAGACTCTTACACTTGCTGAGTTTACAAAATGTACACCTGCACAATCAATGAGGCACCTCTAGAATCTTACTGGCAAATATGAGAAAGGCATCTACAGGGCAGCGTATTAATGGCAGTGATATTTAGAGTGGAGTCATTTTATTGTCTTTTATTAATCTACAAAGGTCCATCAGATATATTCAGTCATATGTTACTCGTTTCTTTCTTGCCTTACATAATCTGGCTAAACTTTTCTTGATTCAGATGGCACAGAAATTACACCAGCAGCTGATGTGACAAAGTAAAGTTTCTTAGTCTTGCAAAGTTCCTTGATTTTGCAATCCTGAATGTGTAACACTGATTTTTCCCCCTTTGTTGATTTCCAGAAAGGAGTTGCTAAAAGCTATTGATTTACGGCTTGCAGCAGTTAGACAAGACTTAGCAACTGCCTGTAATCGCGCATCGGCTGCTGGTTTCAACCCTAGCAGTGTCTCCGAACTTAGTCAATTTGCTGATCGATTTGGGGCCAATCGCTTGAAGTAAGTATTTAGATATCCCTTACTCTACTCTATATTATCTTCTTAGGTTTTCCCTGTCGTTCTGGCCTTTGTGTCGGAAATTATTTGGATCCCTTTTTATACACAAGATGACAACACATCTTCATTTACACACAAGATGAAAACACATCTTCAATTATTTGGCCTTGTCTAATTTATATGGGTTTAAACCGAGAAGGTGGCTGGTGCTGTATTTTAAGTTCTGGCTTTCATAGTTGCAGTCAATGAAATGTACACCTGTATTTATGCATAGGTAGTCCATACAACCAAGGTTTCTAGGTTTATTATTCTCTGTCAGTGATCCTTCTTTAAAAATTTGGAATTTGTTAAACTAGAAGGTTATTTTGGAACACTTACAATGAATAATCACCTTAACCACATGTGTTTAGTCGCGTATATGTTTTATGTTTATGTGATTAGGCTTTCATTCGTACTCTTTTCCATAAACAGAAACCCATCAGGCTCTGAATTAGGTAGGTTTGGTCTGATGGAGACTTGAGAACTGCCATTAGGTGGATGAACATGATTATAATATGACTAGGATGCCTAAGTGGACTACAAAATTCAGTATCAATTTTTTTTCGGTGATCAATAGTCAACCTGGTGAATATCTCATTTTTAGAATAGGCATTTCTATATCTAGGTTCGAAACATATTTTGGCTTTGAACTTAGTTAACTGCCTGTTATGTGTATATACTGATCTCGCTTGGTCTGCATACTTATTGCAGTGAGGCATGCACCAAGTTTATCACACTTTGCCAGAGAAGGCCAGAGCTTATGAGCTCTTGGAGGGTCAATCAGGAAGAAGAAACGATACGTTCGTCATGGGAATCTGATATGTCAATTGATGATCCCAGTGAAGACCCATCGAGAGACTTGGCGACTAACAGAAGCCAACAACATAGGGAATATCAAACTGGTATGGAAGAGGAAAGGGCAACAGGTATCAACTACCGTCAACAAGAATCAAAATTTAAGCCACAAAGTAGGAATGATGAAAAGGAAGAAGAAGAGGAAAAAGGTACTGTACAAAATGAGCCTTTAGTGAGTCAGTCTAGGCAACTCACGAGACGGCTTAGTGTGCAGGAGAGGATCAGCATGTTTGAAAACAAGCAGAAAGAGAACTCTGGAGAGAAAACAGCTGTGGCAAAATCCACTGAGCTGAAAAGACTTTCTTCTGATTTATCATTTTCTGCAGGCATTGAAAAGGTTGTGGTACGAAGATGGAGTGGTGCAAGTGACATGAGCATTGATTTGGGGAATGATAGAAAGGATGATACTGGTGATAGTCCAATCTGCACTCCCTCGTCATCTTCAGTGTCCAAAGATGGAAGTGGTACATCCTCGAAACTATTTGTCGGTTACAATAAAACAGAGCAGAATGGATTGAGCCATGCCGTGAATCCTCACAGGACTGAGGAAGAATGTACTTCTAACAATGGCAGTGACTGGGGAATGGATGAAGTAGAGTCTCAAAATTCAAGTTCTACTTCCTTGCAAAAAGACAAGGAGGTAGACATGAAGGTGCCATCAAGCACAAATAATCAAGTGGGATATCATGGATATTCTCAGGATGGTTTTCTGGAGACGAATCCCAAGTATAAATTCTATGAGAAGAATTCCCGATCCACTTCGGATTACACAGGGAATGAAAATAGAACTGATGAGGCGGACAACAAAATGAGCGATTTTGAATCAAACAGGCAGAACCAGATGCAGTTTAGGGATTCTCGGAGGCATTCATTGTCTACATTAAAGCGGTTAGGTGGAACTGAACCTAACATCACGAGTGTACAGAGAAATGGAGGATCTGCAGAGTCTCCTAGGAAAGATTTAATGCCATTAGACAGGCAATCACCACTAGTTGAGGATCGCCAGAGAAAGACACCGGTTTATGGAGGTTAGTAATGTAAGAGGATAGTAAAATTTTGTTGGTCGTTCGGTTATCTGCATTTTCTTGACTGGATACATTTCATATGTGGGATTCCTATATAATTTAAGCTGTTTCTTATGCTTAGATTATCATGCACTCCCTTTCTCAGTTGTTATGTACGCTTAAAAGTCTATAGTATATTTTTTGCTTACCTGTGTTCTTATGCTTGAATTGATCATGACCGCATAAGTATTCTTTTTATTATTAAACACTTGAGTCTGAGAATAGAAGAAGGACTAATTCTCAATGTGATAACGTACTTCTCTTCTTTTCTTTTAATATCTTGACTTCGACAAAGGGGGAAATTAAGTAATTTTCTGATAATTTTCTTGTTGTACCATCTTCTTTTAGGTTCTGAACAGATGAAAATACCGCATAGTAGAAGAACTGAGACTAGTTCAGCTGATGTAAATACAAAGCCACCTGCAGCCAGTAATAGTGTTTCAGATTTCTCCGAGAGTGATACTCTGACCCAAGTGTCCCTGACAGAGCAAGTTCAAAGGGCAAGACCGTCTAAGGGAAGTCAAGAGCTGAATGACGAATTGAAAGTGAAAGCGAACGAGCTTGAAAAGCTATTTGCTGAACATATGCTCCGTGGGCCAGGGGATCAACCCAGTTCTGTCCGTAGAAGTAAGCCCGGAAAGCCGAGTGAACAGGCTGTGCCTTCACAGCTGAGAAGACCTGCAGCACAGGATCTATCTTCTGATCAAAAGACTCTGGTAATGCCAACTTTAAGCTCTAACGATGAAGACAAGTTCAAAACTCCACCAACAATGAAGATGGTTGTCAACAATAACTATGGAGATGCCACGGGGCAAAAATTCCCAGAAATCAGCTTTTCGGATAATTCTAGGGGAAAGTTCTATGAAAAATATATGCAGAAAAGAGACGCAAAGCTGAAGGAAGACTGGAGTTGCAGAAGGACTGAGAAGGAAGCCAAATTGAAGGCGATGCAAGATATACTTGAACGCAGTAACACTGAGATGAAAACCAAATTTTCTCAGTCTACAGGGAAACGTGATTCAAATGCGCGACGTGCAGAGAAGCTTGTATACTTCAATTCTAAGTTGAGTGCTAAAAAGGACCAGGTATAGAGCATTTCATTCTTCTGAAAGTTTACCTGTGGTAGCTAAAACTACTGAGTGGGTGAAATATTATCCTTGGTTTCCTAATAGTTTAACAATGTGACGACTTGACAGCATCCAGTTAGCTCATTTCACAGTGAAGAAGAAGAGGATGTTTCCAGGAGCACCCAGAATAAAAAGCTACAACAAAATAAAAACAATTTGACTGCTCGAACTACTGCTACACCAGCGTCACGCTCGGCAGCCAAAGTTTCTACTCCCAGTGCTGTTAGGCGGAGAGGACAAGCAGATAAACTTCTTGCACAGTCAGTCCCTAACTTCTCCGAGATCAAAAAAGAAGGGATGAAACCAGCCTCAGGAGTTGGAAAAAATGGTGTCCGCACCCAGGGGAGAAGTTCTATCCGCACAAAGGCTGTAAATGAAGAAGAGAGGTTGCGAAGGCCGAAAAATTTCAGAAAAGGTGCTGCTGAAGCTACTGAGTTGGCGACAGAATTTTCTCAACTGAAGTCAGAGGATGGTGTTTCTGTACCTCTGAATCTTGAACAGGAGCAAAGCGGGAGAAATTTTAACAATTATGGTACTGGTATCAGCTCTGATAATCCGCAGCTGAAGGCCTCAGAAGGATCTGATGCATCAGATGATATAGAGAAAGAGGGGACGGGAGAAGAGCTTGATGACACGGAAGTCGAAGCTTTTACTGATGCAGAAAACGAGATGCCAAGACTAAGTCAGGAGTCTGAAGAATGGGATAGTACTGGGGTTGCAAATGGTGAATCTACTTCTCAGCTTGACTCTGGTTCAAATACTGAGTTACCTGCTTCTATGGGATCTGGGCATCAAACCATGGGTTCAATTCTGGACTCACCCAGAGAAAGTACTGTTCCATGGAATTCGCGAGTGAAGGATCAATATCTAAACGAGGCATCTGAACTTGATGGTTCAGTGGACTCTCCAGTGGGTAATCCTGCTTTCTGGAACTTCTCTTCTCTCAGCCATACAGAGAACGATACAACTCAAATGAGAAAGAAATGGGGAGCTGCTCAGAAACGCGTCGCTGCTGGTAATCCATCTCAAAATCAGAGCCAACAGGATGTGACAAAAGGGTTGAAAAGGCTTTTGAATTTTGGAAGGAAAAACCGTGCGGCTGAGAGTTTGGCTGACTGGATATCTGCTACAACCTCTGAAGGCGATGATGATACTGACGATGGAAGAGATATTGCAAATCGATCATCAGAAGACTTGAGAAAGTCGAGAATGGGATTCTTACAGAGCCACCCCTCAGGTGATAGCTTCAACGAGAACGAGCTATTCAATGAACAAGGTAAACAAACCATTTCAAATCCCATAGTACTCATTGCCTTAACATTCTATACGTAAATCATCCAAAGATGATCTTCACACGAAGCAAATAAGATCTTCACAATGTATCCAAAATCAATGACCTTAACTCTAGAATATATCAGTAGTGGAGTTTAAACGGCTTAGATTTATTTCTTGGTTTTTCATCTTGATCTGAGTCACGGAGGATGATTTTATATTGTGTCCCTGATTTCAGGCCAACCCACTGGCGCACCATTGAGCTTTAAACTGAAGGAAGATCAGACGTCAGGAACTTCTGCAAAAGGTAAGCAATCAAGTGTTTTCCACTCTCAAAAACTCCTAACCTTTTTTGTATCCACATAATCTGAAGAATATAACTAAGCATCTGAGATTATTTTTTAATCGTTCAACTGAGATCTTACTGCCCAATTCACAGTTCTTTATAACCAAGCTGCGATCTTTAACTCCTTGTCATATGCATTTTACTCACTCGTGAGCTTCATGTTTACTGCAGCACCGAGGTCATTCTTTTCACTTTCCAATTTTCGTAGCAAAGGGAAATGATTCGAAATCCGGATTCATAACAGATGTCAGGATCGAAATGAATGAAAGGTAAAAGACTAAAAGATGGCGACGCAGGCACAACAGACACAAGTATATAAGTGAAATATACTGAGGTATCATGTGGTCTTTGTTTCGGATCAATGTATCATTGAGAATAGTGCCTCTTCTCTTCAATATTTCTCTGTTAACTCTCTGATAGTGGTTTTAAAGCCTACATTGTAAATTGTATCAAACCTGAAAACATGTCCATATCGGTTTGATATCGATGTGATTTTTGGTAGTACAAACAAAAGGGATGGCAATGTGCCAATTTTATATTTATCATTTTGACCTTTCAGAAGAATAGAGTCTGGTGTTCTAGCCTTTAAGGCACTGTGCTAGCGACTTTAAATAGTGTCCAATATTGAAACTTGGAAGCTCTTAGATATCATTTAATAAGCAAAAAAGATTGAAGTAATCGACACAGGTTTAGTGAAACGCATCCAAGTTTCAGTAACATTGTTGCTAACTATAGACTTGTGGAGTATGGTCGAAAACTATTATTGATGTAATGTAACAGCATGAGATAAATTCAGAAAATAAAATAAATAATAAACATATATTTTGACATTTCAATAATCTCGTATTTGTGATCAACAAGCAAAAGTGGGCAAAGTAAGGTATATACTCATTACTCACCTTCCCAAACAACCTTTTTTCTCCATCTTCCTCGGAAAGTGACGTGAGATCAAAGTTGACGTGACCCACTATAAAATCACCAAATAACCCCTCCCCCCTTAATAACCTCACCAGTTCCATCAAGGATTCTCAAGGATATCTTAGTCATTCACCTAAAAAGTAAAGGAAATTGGGACAAGAAATCCTAAGTAACATGATCACTTGACTTCAAAGCCAAGTGAAATTTGATGATGATGTTACTTACCTGACATGCAAAGATAGGGAAGATGCTCCATCATCGAGGAACAGAAATTCCAACCTTCCAAAAAAAAAAAAGCAGGAATCTTTCTTTCTTTATTCTCTTTGTTGTAAAAGTTCAATCTCACACTGTTCAGTTTTCAAGAATGGCTTCTCTTACGCCTAGAGTGTTAATCAAGCTTCTTCAGACGATAAACACAAACATCAAGGTTCGAGGGGAATATCGGTCGGTTCTCTTGCAGGTAATCGGTATTGTCCCTGCTTTAGCCGGCTCAGAGCTTTGGCCAAACCAAGGCTTTTTCATCAAAGTGTCGGATTCTTCTCACTCCACATATGTCTCATTGAGGAACGAAGACAACGAACTCATCTTGAACAACAAACTGGGATTGGGACAGTTCTTCTACGTTGATAAGCTTGAAGCTGGGACACCTGTTCCTGTAATGGTGGGTGTTAGACCCATCTCTGGACGCCATCCTTTTGTAGGAAATCCCAAAGATTTGATGCAAATGTTGATACCTAGTGAGACTACATCTTTGCAAGAAGAAAATAACAGCCAGAAGAAGGTGTTGCAATATCTTTTATTATATAATCATCTGATTCTTGAACTTTTTTATTTTTATAAGAGATCTGTTTTCTAATGCAAATTCTTCAGCAGAAAGATGGTGAGAGATCAAACAAGGTGGAGAATCTAAGAAAACATCAACCTTTTGTAATTAAGGAAGAGAAGACAGGTGTGGCTTCAAGATACATGAAAGGTATTTCAAACCCAAAGACAAATGGATCAGATTCGAGTAGCGGCGGTAGCAACAATGAGAGTGAGACTGGATCAATAATGGCCACTAAGAAAGTTGCTGGATTGGCTAAAGGCAAGCAAAGGGAGCACACAAATCAGGTGAGTCTTCTTCTGATAAGTCACAACAGCTCTTAGGATTAGAACATTCCTAAATTTAGCGTATTGCATTTGGTTAACCTGTTATCAACATATATGTGCATAGGCACGTCAAGCTGGTCCTCCACAATCTCGTCCTTCGACAGCTCTAACAAAGGCAGAGCCAAAGAAACTCTCTTTGAGCTCCACTGTGAATTACATAACTAGGAAGAGTAGCTCTTCCGAGGATGCATCATGGAGCTCTCTGCCTATTAATCTATCAAAAATGGGTAAAGTACGCTTTATATGATCTCTGTATCTCTCTTTTTGTGTTTTGAATCATCCCCCTATGAGCTCATCGCTGATAATCTCTGAATCCAAAGGGAATGCTGAGAAGGAGAAATATTGCTGCTCTAATTGCCACAGAGGTGCAAAGAGAGGCATTAGCTGCTTCACATCTTATCAAATGTATCAGGCAAGTTACATTTGAAACCAAACCTGCTCCATCCATCATGGAGAATTAGAATAGAAAATATGATAGAAATTTTGTTTGTCTATGAAAAATTGTCTTTTGCCTAATCAAGAAAACAATGATTTGCAGTATTTTTGCTGACCTCAGCTCAAATTCTTCCCCTAAGAGTCCACATACCTCTCTCAGAAACTTCTTCACCCTGCAGAGTATCCTTGACCAAGCACAGGTCACAACTGCAGCACCAAAAGATAAACCAATCCAGCCAGTGAATATTAATTCATTATGCTTGGAACCTGACAAGTTGAGAAAAAAAGCTAGTCTAACTTCAAGCAGAGCCACACTGAAGCCTTCTAAAGCTCTAACAGAAGCCGAAAAGCTGGAATGGGTCAAGGGAAATGGCACAGAAGAGATAAAAGAACTGAGAAACACTTTGAAACAAGAAACGAGAAGCTGGTTTTTGAAATTCTTGGAAGACGCATTAGATACTGGATTCCATGCCAGTGTTTCGGAGAAGAAAGGAAAAACCAAAGGAGCACATCCAGCGGAACCAGAGAATCATATTACAGAGACATTATCCCAACTTAGGAAAGCAAATGAATGGCTGGAAAAAGTTAAAAGTGATCATCATTCTAGTGATAGTTCTTTGCTTGAGAATATAGAACGATTGAAAAAGAAAATATACTCTTGCTTGCTACTTTATGTAGATTCAGCTGCATCAGCTATTGGAGTATAGGTAAGCTCGCGTCTGACAAGACAACCGATCCAATGGGAAAATTTGCTTAGCAACAAGAACGAAACAACTTCACAAATCGAACTAGAGCCAAAGTTATACACATTGTTTGTATGCTAATTTATTGTGTATAATAGAAACAGAATCAGACATACAATATGTTAATATAATAAACACGAGTTAATCTTTCAGGTCACAAGTGGGTTTTCTATCTACTGTCTTCATCTTCTGGAGTAGCCGCAAGGCATAGTGAATCTTTTCATCACCAACTAAAAGAACTAATTGAAGTCAAGAGGAATATGAGGCGGCTAATTTCGAGAAGATCAAAGGATAATTATTTTGCCAAGACATTATGATATAACTCAAAATATAATCATAACAAGTGTAGGTACTCAAAATATTTTTTTTCCAAGAAAAAGATATAAAAAGCAGGTTATGAGCCTACAATGTGTACAAGCTCAGGCACCCCAAAACAGCTTAAGATACATTACAAAAGTTTCTAGCTTGTGGTTAATACTTCCTAAAAGTAAATTTCAGGCGACCAGGGTGGGACTTGGTTCCTGAACCAAAACCTTGTGGCCAGTATCTTCAAGAACTGATTTTTGGTTAATACTGCCTAAAAGTTAAATTCAGGCGACCTGGGCGGAGACTTGTTTCCTGAACAAGAACATTAGGGGCAGTATTTTTGGTAATTGATCTCACGCCATGTAAGACATTTCTGGATTTACCACCAAACAGTAAAACATCTCCAGACTCCAAGACTAACGTTTCTGCCGCATCTTCATCCCACTGATCACCATACAAGAACTCGGCTGAATCTCCAATAGAAAATGAAACAACAGGTAATCCTTTCTGAATGGACCTTTCGCTCTCATCTTTGTCCTGAAACATCAAGGATTTACAACTAATGATGCAATTTCCTTTAAGCTTTATGAAATAACAAAGTTGTTTGAAATACTAACCCGATGGAGACCAAGTCTCCCGGTGGATGTGTAGAAGTTAACAATACATATGTCTGGTGACATAAATGGTATTATAACTTCCCCCCTCTTTTCATTTGAATTTGAGGCAGCTAGGGACTGCGATTCTTTAATTGCTTTCTCAACAAACTGATAGAATTCAGCTGGAATTTTTGGCGGATTAGAACCATCAATGGGTCGAACTTCTCCATATCGAGATGTTTCAGGGTCCCAGTTTTTCCCAAGGCACATCATTTTCAAGTGCATTTTCGCTTCATCCCTATAACCTGGTTGATAGAAGCCACCTTCACCCAAACCCAGCTGACGGCATTTGTTCACAATCATCACCTACAAAGTTTCGAGTTCAAAATAAGTGTACAAATGATGCATACAAGATTAGAAAGATAACCAAACACGTGCAGAAAGAGGGAATAGGGACATAGAAAGCGTACTTACTTGATCATCGATTGACAAGTAATTCTTGAGAAGTACCATTCCAGGTCTAATCACAATTCCAGTGTACCCTTTAGCTGCTTTCCTCTTTTCTCTGTTCATTTCCAACCGAGAGGGTTTTAGTCCTATCCCCTTCTTCTCGAGAAAGAGATCAAAAGGTCTTGTGCTGCTTTCATTTGAAGAGTTCTCTGCAGCGCCAGACTGTTGAGCAGTACTACTCTGATCCTCAACACTAGAAAGCTCAGTTTTCTGATCACTTAAGGAAGACAGAGACTCCTGGCAAGATAACGAAACATCTTTCATCCTATTGACAAGACCACAATGCACTTTAGCGCCATCTTTGTCCTTGCATTCGCTAGAGACAAACGACTCTCCACTGAAATTTATGTTCTTTGAGCTAGACGAACCAGATGATTGCAAAAGATCTTTGTTATCTTCAGAAACCTTGAGAGCAGCACCTTCCTCAGGTTGCTTGGTAAAACCTATCTTATCCTCATTGGACTTGTTAGCGTACACTTGCACTGGAGTGTGTTCATTGCCGCCACGCCCAGAAGTATCTCTAGGAGACCATGATGGTGAACTTCTTCCTCTCCCTCGAGGTCCTCTACCCCTACTACCAGAAGAATCATCCAAAGACCTATCAATGGAAACCTGTAGATTACAAAGGAAATATATTGTGCTTACGAACCATAACATTAATAAGAGCACGCAACAAGTAAAGGTATCAAGCGATTCCAATTACGGAACAACACAAACATTCTCGGAAGCTACCGGACTTTCGCTTTTCCGACGGTACTCCATTTTCCCAGGTGTCGTAAAAGGTCCTCGAGAACCCCTACGGCCACCGGAGCCCTTAGCTTCGCCGCGATTCATCGATTTCATCCCCAATCACTTTCAAAAGACAGTAACTTTAGAAGGTACAAGTAGAACTGAAGCTGATATTCCGATGTTCCCTTTTATAATCGGATTCAGTTTCTCAAGGGTTTAAAAATTGCAACTTTGCAAAGAGACTCTTCGGTTTCTGTGAATTGTACTGACAAGTAAAACCCTCCGTTGGAAAGTTCAATCGCCGTTCACCGTCTTCGGCGGTGCTGACTCAGCATGCCATGTCATCACTGGATACGCTGACATGGATAATCCACTAAACAAATAAGCCCCAACCAGAACCTTTTGGGCCAATAATATTCCCCAATAAAGCCCATTGCCAGAACGAGCGGGCAAACACTCTAAGTCTAGACAAAGCAGCAGTATCGACTTATGGGAGAGACTCTGAATCTTAAGGCATATTTAATAATTTATTAGTCAGATAAAAACTAAAACATCTCTTTTCTTCTTTTGCGACACCATTTTGTTCCAGGGATTTGCTCCTACCAGAGACTTGAAAAAGAAGTTCAGCTTTTCTTTATTTTGCTCTGTTTTTTACAATATGTGAGTACTTCTACTTAACCCTCTCTTTCGGTCATATATTGTATGGTTTAATTTTTAGTTCCGAGTCTCTTTCTTGTTTCCTGTGACTTAAAGATTCAACTTACTACTTCAAACAAATCAAGTCTTGTAATGGATCATTGGTTTAGGCTTGATGGTCCTTATTTTTTTGACCATCAAAGAAATGATGCTTAAGAATTTTGATCATTTCTAGTTAATCTTGATGTAGGAGCAAGGTTCTTGCATGATTGTTAGAGAAGTGTTGTTTGATTGTCAATTTCTTTCCTTTGTATGATATCTGTAGATTAGATGGATCAAATTGTAAACGTGGATGAGTTTCAAGAACTGGCCAAACAGGCCCTTCCTAAGATGTACTTTGATTTCTACAATGGAGGAGCAGAGGATCAACACACTCTCAAGGAGAATGTTGAAGCTTTCCGTAGAATCATGTAACAAAATCCATATTAATATCCATTTCGGTGGGGGATGCCATATCTTCATCGTCTGATATGTTTGTTTGCTTGATTGATGTTCAGGTTTAGGCCTAGGGTACTCGTTGATGTGAGCAAAATAGATATGTCCACCAGAATATTTGGGTTTCCTATCTCAGCTCCCATCATGATTGCTCCAACAGCAATGCATAAGTTGGCTCATCCTGAAGGTCTGTTGTTAGTCTATGTTCATAACTAGTTGTCAAGTGTCAACACACAAAAGTTTGCAATTTCTGCATTTTGAGAATTTTTTATTTGATATGTCTTCTATGTTAGGAGAAATCGCCACTGCCAAAGCTGCGGCTGCGTGTAACACAATCATGGTATACTTGTTTTGCACTGTTTGGATTTCAAGGTAATATGATTGTAGTGTTTTTTTTTTTTTTTGGTGTGATCTCAGATAGTATCATTCATGTCTACTTGCACTATTGAGGAGGTTGCGTCAAGTTGTAACGCTGTTCGGTTTCTTCAAATATATGTAAATAACAGAATCTTAAAACTTTTAGCTGCTTTTGTTATTTTCTCCAAAATATGCTTCCTTGGTGTCCGGCCTGAGGTCTCTAATATATTTTATAGGTGTACAAGAGACGTGATGTAACAGCTCAGATTGTTAAAAGAGCTGAAAACGCTGGATTCAAGGCTATAGTTCTCACTGTTGATGTTCCCAGACTTGGTAGAAGGGAAGCAGATATAAAGAACAAGTAACACTCTCCATTACTTTGACCTTCTGGGGACATAGATTTCCTACTTTGCTTAGTCTATCTGATAAAAAGTAAGTTTCTGAAATGATGTTCCAATTTTTCTCTTATATAGAATGATATCTCCGCAGCTGAAGAATTTTGAAGGTTTAGTTTCGACCGAAGTCAGACCTGTGAGTAGAGCTTATGTTAAGGACTCATGAATAGCAAAACCTTACCAGTTTTTAACATGATAATTTCTCTTAGAATGAAGGTTCAGGGGTTGAAGCCTTTGCCTCTAGTACACTTGATGCTTCATTAAGTTGGAAGGTGAAATCTTATGAATGATTCTGTTTGTGTCCTTGAATTCTTAACACAAATTTCCTATGTGACGGCATTCTTTGTAATTTTTGCATTGCAAAATTTTAGGACATCGAATGGTTAAGGTCTATCACAAAGTTGCCAATTCTGGTCAAAGGGTTACTCACACGTGAAGATGGTAAGATCCATGTATCATTGTTTGATATAGAGCATGTACCATACTTTGTAGCAAGTTCAAGGCATATAAAAGAACACTCTGTTTGATGTTATTGGCAGCTCTTATGGCTGTTGAAGCCGGTGTAGATGGTATAGTGGTGTCTAACCACGGGGCTCGCCAGCTTGACTATTCCCCTGCTACGATAACTGTCTTAGAAGAGGTAACCCCATCAAAGCATGCTTTAGAAAAACTTAAAGGGTCTTAATGAACTGAATTTTGTTTCCTAGAACTGCAGGTTGTACATGTTGTCAGAGGTAGGATTCCGGTTTTGCTTGATGGAGGAGTACGACGAGGAACTGATGTTTTCAAAGCGCTGGCGCTCGGCGCCCAAGCTGTTCTTGTAAGCTATCAATGCGATTTAGCATACACATTTTCAGGTTAATCTCTGTTGATGTAACACTTTATAGTTGGCTGATGCAGATAGGGAGGCCTATAGTCTATGGGCTTGCAGCTAAGGGTGAAGATGGAGTGAAAAAAGTGATCGAGATGCTAAAGAACGAGTTTGAGATTACTATGGCTCTTTCTGGTTGTCCCACCATTGATGACATAACCAGAAACCATGTTAGGACAGAGAATGAGAGACTTCACTCTTTGCTCTGAAGTCTGATCCAACAGAATCAGACAGTCGACCAACAGTATGTAATACTGTTCATCTCTCTATCCATATAAATAAAAAGCTCTATTTCAAGACAAGAGACTAGTACGTTCGGACTTTGTTATGATGTTTATTATCTTTTGCTTAACTTGACGGTTATGATAATCCTATGAGAGAGACGGTTTTCTTAGAGTTAGAGATGATCAACTCTTTGACAGGAAATTTGATTTCTCAGCATTTAACAAAATTTGTCAGTGTATACATCAATTTGATCAGTGAAATCCCTAGTCTATAAAGAAGACAAGCTGTAGCGTAAATTACACAGCTGAAATAGGCAGTCTCTCTTGGCATTTGGTAAGGAAGAAGCTGGTAGGCAATATTAAGAATTTAAGATGATGAAAGTTCCTCCTGAAGCTCCAACTGAGACATACGATACTCTCTCTCAAACAACATGAACTCCTGCATTTGTATTGCATTTAAATCGATCAGATGGTTCTCAGTTATCAAGAATAAAATATTAATACGCAGATATGATCTCATGACTTTATGACTCACTCCTTTTGATGTCTCACAGCCAAAGTGACAAACACATTTCTGAAGCAGAACAGTAAAACTAAAAGCTAACAGATATTCATTCAGGTGAATAACCAACAATGATGTAATCAAAGATGGTAAGCCTTTGACTGTTTTTCATGGAGTAAAGAACTGAAAATTACTAACCTGTAATTGTTGCCGACTGAACAAAGAGAGAAAACCAGTTTCATCAGAAGCCACAAGCTCGATCAGTTCATCATGATCTTCAGGTGGCTTTCCCGACTCCATCAGAGAAACAGAAACCTGCGCATACATCAATAAATTGAGGTTAATTTATCTAACCAGGGACATGCAAGTAGGTAAAAGTTCAGTCTTCTATAGTTCTCGCCTATGTAAACGACCAAAGACTTTTCATTCTCTGCAAAAGTCTTAGTAGACACATTTTTTATAGGTTAAGATGAACTGACCGCAGAGAGACACGCATGTATGCATTGTTATAATTTAATATGGGAGAGGCTAGTTGCTTTACCTGCATCGATCGAAGAACGAGCTCTGGAAGACAGCATCTTCTACAGAGACCCCGGACAATATAAGTTGCAGGTGTTTCAAGCGAGCCTTCTTTACTTGAATACCAAGCGTCTAGGCGGGATATATCCATTGTAACACCTGCTTGGAAACGGGCAAGTTCACCTGCAGTCAAATTTTGAAATTTTGATTGTTTTATTAATGCTGGTGATTTTATCTTGGATGAAACATCCCCAAATTTCTATAGAGAAAAGGATGTAAACCACAGTAAACAAGAAATATGTTCCACAGAACCAAACCTTTAAAACCAGCTGCAGCCACTGCACTTAGGATACCACCATCATTTGCATTATGTGGCCCAAGTCCATCACCCTTAATTGCTAAACACCGGAGCACAACCTCGATGCAGTAGCTGTCCCTTGAAGAAATCGATACATTTACCTGAAAGCGAAGATCAACACAAACATTAACGTAGTAGATGCTCTCAAGATGCTGTCACATCATAGAAAATATTGAATTCTATTGCACAACCATTTTAGATGAAAACTCATGTCCAGGGAAAAATCAAACTATATATAACTATGCGTGAGGGAAAAGCAAAGGTTACAGGTAAAAGGAACATATGCAACAAGAACAATGAATAAAAGGATTACCATTAACTGGCGATCTAAAACAACTTCCTCACTGACAGAAGAGTACAGTGCACTCATTAATGCAGCACATACAGTAGCATCTGGGCGCAAACATTCACCAGAAGGTAAACAGAGCATCGCAGTTGCATGCAATTCAAGGAATAAATATTCTTCTGATTCAAATACATGATCTTCGAGAAATGTCATCCAGGGATTGTCTCGTCCTGGGTTAAGATTCAAAACTGGCACAGTTAGCAGCATATTTGATCAACATTCAAATTGCAAAGTCGTGCATACAACAAGTCAACCATATATTATCAAGTATGGCATCACTTACTGAGGAGCAATGTCAAAGAAGAATCCAGAGTCTCTTTGGCTGCTACAATAGCTTTCTGATTTTCCTCTTTTGACAGTTCAGTGACTTCAGCATTCTCTAATTGAAATTTGAGCCAGTTGCGATATTTTGCATCACAGGAATAATACTCATTCTGTTGAAAGACAAAGAGGTACGTAAATCTGGATAATGAATGTTTTAATCAAAGGAATAAGAAAGAGGATAATTTCAGTGAAGCATACCCAGTCTTGGAACTCTTGCAAATTCTCAGAAACGTAGTCTTCAAGGGTATCTGGATTTTCTGAGAGTTGCTTCAGAGGTTCAGCTAGAAAACTAAGAAGCGTGTGTGCACCCACGGGAGTTGCAGGCACCCTCCACATGGCAATCAAAGCAAACTCTCTGAAAAGTATGTTGCTGAAGAGAGAAAAAAACAATAATACCATGAAACAGAGCCAAAAATGAAGAATGTAAGTGGTTGATAGATTGTTTACATATTAAAAGGTCTTCTGGTCCTCTGAATTCCATTACGGAATTGACATATAGGCTAACAGAGATACAAAATTAGCCTATATTTTCCTAATATGTTGAGATTTCTTGTAGACGCATATATCTAGCCATATGTCGTCAATATGTATTGACCGTACCTGTGCATCAAAGATCGCAACAGTAATTTGGAAGTAACATCCTTGACATCCTTAATAGTAGACGGAGGCGTAAAACAGAGCCACTGAATCGCTATGGCTTTTTGAAGACTCTGCTGACGATGCTGCTCGGCAACATCAACTGAGGGATCATATTTTGCAAGTTTGATTTCCCGAGATCTTGACAAAACCCTGTGAATGTTCCATGAAGTTGCAACTTCTGAGATTAATAAATAGAGTCGAATGTATCTCACTGTTACATATTATGAGCCATGAAAAATTCTCGACCATTAATACCTGTCAACTATTTCTTCAAAATTTCCACGTGACTCATCCACAGGAGAAAATGGCAAGTATTCCATAGCGGACAGGAAGATTTTGTACTTCACATGTACACTATTAACGGGGCAGAAAGAAAAATGTCAAAGAAATAACTTTATGCAAAACACCTACATGCAATATTGGGTGCTTGTTCACGAAGTTGAGAGGGTAACAGAATGCAATGTGAAAGACTATCCTCCGATATTTATCATCAAATAACCAATAATTCAATTAGAAATACCTGCTGTGCATCCTTAGCTCCATCATGTGTACAAAAAGTTCAATGCATCGATGAGGAGCAAGCTGGGAAGCATAAATTCCTACTAATTCTTCATGTTGTTTTGAAAATAGAAACATTGCATACCTGGCAACATTTCACAGATCACTAAAAAGCCAGTTGAACATAATGTATCATGAAGTAGGATAATAAGTTCCATAAATGAACTCTGCTACCGCAGAGAATACAGCTTGAAGTGACTCACATATGAAGGATAAGATCACCAACATTACTGAGCTTCTCGCTGAAAGAGTCGTTGATTTCATCAGTAAACAGAAGCCTAATAACAAGCACCACATGGGCACCAAACTTTATCATATGAGGATCTCCATGGGGCCTGCCAGATGCAAACGTATTAAGTCAAGGCACTCATATAGCAATGCTGTAAACACATATCTGTCATCTTATAGATAACCAAGAAACTTTAGCAAATAGGATCCGACAATCAAAAGATTGTCATTACGAGACCCCTACCACAGCCTCCCTGAGTTGGGAATTTTTGTTAATTCGAAAGAAAATGCTAGGATACAATCAACACATTATCCATAATTTTTCATAGAAATAGAGCTCTCTGAAGAAAAATTATTGATTGCCTGAAGTTGCTTTGATCATCTTCTAAGGGCGCTATCCATGACCATATGATATCAAGAAGATGTGATATATCACCCAACATAAGGTTCATCTGCCAAAAGAAAGTATTAGAGATGACTACGCACATAATACTTAACAGAAAAATCTTTGGCTATTAAAATACCTGAATTTGCCGGTGCTGCTCTTTGCATCCTCTGACAACAGCTTCATGCACCATTTCCCTATGTCAGGGACAAAACAGTAAGTTGGGCAGTAGCTCTTTACAGAAAGGACAAATAGAAAATTTCCCAATAGTCTCATTCATACCCTGAATGGAGTTTCTGAAGAAGCGCAGGAAGGTCACGGGGTTGTTGGTTTAGAACATGGAGGGGCCAATCTTCTGGCCCAAGTGAAGACTGACAACCATTTTGCATAGTTTCCGGACTTTCATCAATGCAGCTTCTAAACCTTTCTGTCAACCCTGGCTTTGATTGGGCGAGTTCAAGATCAACCTGAACATCAAGCCAAGATTTTGCCATAGCCCAGCAAGCTGACTGCAGAAAAATCACCATCACCGCTAAACAATGTCAATGCGTGCAGCACCAAAGTACGCTATGGAACAAGTTAGAGGAAGACAGCAGTTTCCAGTTTCATAAAAAAATTCATAGGAATGGTAGCGACTAAAAAAAATATTGTAAATGACTATAACCATCTTTAAACAAATTTTATGAGTGATAAATCAATTCGACAGGGACACATGTGCAGGGTGATAACTTAAGACGAAATGACCTTTCATATAAGCACCTTAAAATATTACGCTGAGAATTTGGCAAGACAAGCAAGAAAAAATGTTAACAGTACCATTAATTTAAATAAAAAAATGGTAGCCAAGCAAGCAAAGTAGGAATGTGCTAAATAAATCAATCTGATTATACAAATGTGCCTGCCCTTACCTCCCAATCGGTACAAACTGGTAACATGCGGTTCAGGTTGCTACATCGTGTTGCAAAAACAGCAACTTCATGTTTTCCGCCATCCTGCTCTGCAATTTTCTTTAGAAACAAATGAAGGAAAATAGTAAGTTATGTTTCTCTGAGAGAGATTTTTTTTCAAATTCATCAAAAAGCAATAAACTATCCAGATTCTGTATTACCTCTGATGCACAGTAGGACGCCCATTTCCAAAGACGCAGTTGATTGCCAAAGCCACTTTCCTGCTCGATGGCCTGGAGAGTCCTATTTTTCCCATTCTTTATTAAGGCCTCAACAGAAGGAAACATGTCCATTCCAGAAAAAGGGCATAAAGTTGCAGCTCTCCATGGCTGCCAAAGTAGAAATACAAATCGACATTATCGCTACACACCTTACTAATCAGTATCCTTTGAAAATTCATACCCTTATAAATATTACCTGCCCAGCGGACCTGCAGAGATCACATGCCTCTTCTATTCTTCCAGCCCTTATCAAAGTCCAAACATCCTCAAGAACAGATTCATCTTGTTTCTGCCAAAAAAAGTTGTAGATAGTAATTTTATTTAACAGTGATTATCAAAACGAAATATGACCCTCACAGTATAGATATAGGCATCCACAGGGAAACTACAACAAACAAAATATGCAGTTAGAACTGCTATGTGATACGCCCTAGAGCAGGCCAGTTAGATAAATAACTGAGAATCAAATCTTATATGAAAAAATAGGCGGATGTTCTGGAAAAATATATGTAACCCTTCTCTTCTGAAAAAACATATGTAACCCTTCTCATCCACATTTACATTGCTTTAAGTACAGTCCCACCAACATTTTTTCATGTATACCATGTATTTGATATTGAATGAATATTGAAATGTTAAAACATGCACATCAGCACTAATAATTTAGACGAACCTAATGCCAACCATAGCTGAACAGGCTTACATTGTCATCAGGAAGAAGGCGGGCATGTTCACGTGTTGGAGCATCAAAATCCAGATGGTGTACAGTGTCACTGCCAGAGCCATTTTTCTTGAGATATCTTTGTGTATGATGCCACACTCCAGCGTTTGGAAGATAAGTACCCACATGAGATCCCCGCACCTGAGAACATTAACATTTTCTGGTAAGCAAATTCTAATATAGTGTAATCACCTCTATCAATTTGGGGGTTCATCACACAATTTTTCACTTAAGTAGAAAAAAGCCTAGGAAACAGTACCAACACCCACAATTTATGACAAGTACGGATACAAACTACAGACTTTGCTTTCAGAAACAATAGCTATATCTCTAGGTGCAGAGCGAATTCACTACTAGAAAAGAAAATGCAGCAACCGTTTTGCTCAACTTATGTTTGTGAAAGTTAAAAGATCTTCACTGCAATTACCGAGATTATTAATGTTCCTACATATGATCCCAACCTAGGAATGCAAACATGACCAGACCAGATCAACCAATCAAGTATCATGCCAAAATGGCAATGGTAAACAAATATATTGAAAAAGGATATACTGGAATACCCACCTTCCTTTCCAATTCAAGTGATTTTGAAGCCAGTTCTTCAAGCCACAAGACTATCCGAAGGCATAGCTGAGCTGTATGGTCGTTTACAACAAACTGACAAGCCTCCAAATGAGATGTTGATGGCGACTAACGACATTCAACATAATCAAATAAGTCCACGGCGTAAGATGTATCAAATATGAATAATTCATTTGAAAAACGATTACGAAAGAAGGCTTACCAGGATCAGTTCCTCTGGAACTTGTTCAGTAACTGCACGAGCAAAGACACATGATCGATTATACCATTTCTAACACAAACCACCCAGTAATTTAATTGAATATATTCCAGGTAGGCACATAGCTTTGACAGACATCAGTAATCAAAATGAACACAACGCCTAGTCGCCTACCCTATTCCTAAACGGCCAAAGCAATAGAATGATGGAGTTGAGTTTCCAAACAGTAATTTAATTGTTCAGTAACTGCACGAGCAAAGACACATGATCGATTATACCATTTCTAACACAAACCACCCAGTAATTTAATTGAATATATTCCAGGTAGGCACATAGCTTTGACAGACATCAATAATCAAAATGAACACAACGCCTAGTCGCCTACCCTATTCCTAAACGGCCAAAGCAATAGAATGATGGAGTTGAGTTTCCAAACCTTTTCCATATAGGTTCCATAACAGTGACCAGGAGGCAGCCTCACCAAGCAAAAGCTGAGCCTTCTGTCTCATAAGTTTATCCTCCACAACACGATGTCTAATATCTGATCCATATCTGTAGATACCGGAAAGGCATGAAAAACAAACAAAATAATTAAAGTTGAAGAAGTTCTGACGGTTAAACTCTAGACTCTAGAGTCAGAAGACATACCTAATTGATTGTGAAACATTCCTGCATGATTCCTCAAGTCTCAATATTAGATCTGGAATGGTTATTAATCCTGCAGAACCAAGACATCATAATTGCAATAAGAGATAACCAAATAATAATGGGACAATAATAAGTAAAGGGACTCCCACAGCACACAAAAGGTAGATACATAGCTTAGTTGATATTTTGAAAGAATGAGAACCACATAAATGCATGCAGAAACAGATCCAAATATCTGCATATTCGTGTATATACATGCACATAACTTATAAGAAGACTAATATATCATACAAACCTTGAAGTGCAGAATCAAATAGAGAAGCAAACAAAGCAAAAGTTGTATCTCCACTCTCAGCTAACTCATCATTCTCAATCTTGCAAGCCTTCAGTGATTGACTTTCTACTTGACGAAACAAAGACTCATTATCATCATCCAGAATTCCAACACTCTCCGCCCTGGAAGCAGATATCGGGTTTGTATGTGCTCCATCGTAATGATCGGTGTGAAAATTGTCAACCTCCTCCTTAATGTTTTCAAGAAGCAAAGCTGTATTTGTTGGACTATGGATGTTATGCCCATCATAGAGTAATCTGTTCTCACGGACATTTGAACTCAAGATTTCCTCATGTGGGGATGTAGAGTGTCTCTTTCTGCAAGCATTGTACACAGGGGCATCAAAATGTTATACCTCAGAACACGCAAATGAAGTGGTTAAACAATACACATCAATGCAGACTAACACGAAACAAAGAATAGAAATTGTTTTCAATACTAATTCTTATTTATTGAAATAAAACCATACGCAGATTTATAAACTGAAACCATAAACCCTAACAGGAGTTTCAGCTCATCGGAGAACAAAATTCCGGACCCTTCGAGAAAAATCTCGTTCAAGCCTTGATTACATTCCGCTGATTTAGACTCTACTTATTTTACAAACAAACGACAACCCACAAAAAAAAAAAAAAAAAAAAAAGGAAAAACCACTTAAAATCCAACCCAGAAAATCGAGAATAGTAATCCAAATCGGAAAAAGGGTAGTCGAAATATTTACCGATAACGACGGAATTGATCCCGAACACTAAGAGCCTCGGGGTCGAAGTAGCTAGGAGAAGTGTCCATATCCATGTCCATTTCTTCGCCAACGAAAACTAAACCCAAGTGCTGTAAAAAAGGAACTGAGAAAACAATTCAAGTAGCAGAAGCTCGGCAAAGCTTGAGCGTCGATTAGGTTTTGAAGTCGTCGAAATCTAAAACCCTCTAAAAACTCCCCCGCCCAGTGGGAAGACAGATGCTACGATACACAAGCACAGAACAGTGTAAAAAGACGCTGCGTTTCATCTTTCAAGCTCATTAAGAAAGGTTATAACTGGAATTTAAAATTGCAAAATAGGGGCAGTATAGGCACGAGTTTCACAAAAACAGACTAGCGGAAACGAGTTCTTTGATAAGCTCCCAAGGCGTTGTTTTATCTTCAGAGAGCTTTCTTTAGAGATGGCGGCGCTTATCCGGTGTTGCTCCTCCTTCTCCCAGACTTCCGGTGGCCAACCACTGCCCCGCCACAAGTCTCAAGGTCCAGGTTAGCTCATAGTTCACTAGCTGAATCAGATTTCCAATTTAAGAGTCTCTGTTGGTGTGTAAGTGATCCTCTTTTGGTGATGAGTCATCAGAATGTCGGAGACTGAACTAGGTTTTTGGAGTGATTATGTTGCTGAGTACTCGCATTATGTCCATAGAAGTCTGCTCCGATGGTTTAGGATAAGGAACGGGGAAGTTGGTTTTAGTTTGGGAGATTCCATAATTTTGTGCCATAAGATGAGTGTGTAGCTTAATTATGCCTCCCAAGTCCCAACTCTTAGAAGCATCTTTTACTCTGTCGTGATTTCCTGTTGTGTTGTTCTCATTTGTATTCTTGGTGAGATCTTTGTTTATCATTGTGATACATCTCCATAGCCGTGTCGCAAGAAGTCCCTGAATACGTGAATCTTATACACCTGAAGAGGTAGTTGAGGAGCTTGCAAGTAAACGAATTTGATGGCTTTCATGGATTGTTGCATTCCTAAAACTAGTTCAAGCCTGTCATATTTTTCGTTTTAGATCATTTCAAAATAATTATCAATTCGTGGTTACTGATGAAGTTATCTTTTACTGGATTTCAGCCATTTCGCCATTGCTTTTTTCAAGGCTTGGAAATTTACTAGTCAGGAAACCTGGGGATCATCATCCTTTCTCCAAAATTATACATTCGTCTTCTCAGCCCAAGGAGTGCGAGGGCAGAGGAGTCTTACAGACACCATTTTCCAGTGTGGAAAAGTTGTCAACTTTTGAGGTAGGTTGGTGGGTTCCGGGATGTTTAGCTATATCCCACTGTATACTATGAGGATTCCATTGCTTGAATACCCGGATAGTGTTTGACTCGTTTTATATTTGTTGTCAAGTTTTTTCGTTGTTATAGTAAGCCTTTAGATATGGATGTGGCAGGGAATTGGCAGGCTCAAATTACCGGTGATGGCATTGTTGTTTACAAACTCCCTACAGATGGCTACACCACTTGAAGCTTTGGCTGCTGAGACATGTGAACCAGAGAGCTCCATGTTTAGCATGCCAATTTTGTTACTTGTAGCTTTAATTGGAGCCACCGTTGGAGGTAGTAATTAGTCTTCTCTTCAGACTATGCTTCTATTAACTGTGCTCATTAGGGGTTTTGATAATAATTCTCATGATACACAAACCAGGGTTGCTTGCTCGGCAGAGGAAAGGGGAGTTACAGAGGTTGAATGAACAACTACGACAGATTAACGCAGCTCTTAGGAGACAAGCGAAAATTGAGTCATATGCACCAAGCTTGAGTTATGCCCCAGTGGGAGCAAGGATCCCAGAGAGTGAAATCATTGTGGACCCAAAGAAACATGAGTTGATTTCCAAGTTGAAAACAGGAAAAACCTTTCTTAGAAATCAAGAACCAGAGAAAGCGTATGCTGAGTTCAAGATAGCTCTGGAACTTGCACAGAGTCTAGGAGACCCCACTGAAGAAAAGAAAGCTGCAAGAGGCTTAGGCGCCTCACTGCAACGCCAAGGGAAGTATAGAGAAGCCATACAGTATCACTCCATGGTTCTGGCCATCTCAAAGAGGGAGGGCGAAGATTCTGGAACCACTGAAGCATATGGAGCTATTGCAGACTGTTATACTGAGCTGGGAGATCTCGAGAAAGCTGGAAATTTCTATGATACATACATTGCTCGGTTAGAGACGGACTGATTCTTCCGCAATATCCTTTGTTGTCTGTTTGTGTTCATGTCAAATCACATAAAATGGATATCCAAATCCCTTTTATTTAATGTAATTTGCTTGTCGTACAATCCATGGGGATACATAACTAAGCATACAGCCGCAGATAAAACTTTATATAGATAGCTTAAGTGAGAGATGACAAACACACACAAACAAGTTCTAGAAAAAGGAAAAAGAAAAGAAAGAAAAGCAAAGAGATTGAAAAAGTTCAGTGCCACGATCTGAGGTTTATTACTGATAGTACATGAGCTGTTGTGCAGCGGCTACATTCTGAAAGCCACCATCGTACATGGCTGCAGTCACTCCAGCTGCATTCATTCCATGAGCTGCCTGCCTTAGAGGGTGTTGACCTTGTGGATGCATCAAGGCGTTCACACTAGCCATCTTGCTTAGTGCCAATTGCCTCTCATACGCTAAGAGATCAGCTGCAGACAGACCAGGCACTGGTGCTGGGGCAGGTGGGGGAAGTGGGTTTGAGGCTGTACCAGGTGGAGTTGGCTTATTTCCCCATGAGCACTACAATTAACAAAATCAAATGTCAGATTACATGCAAAGTCTCAGATGAAGCAATTGTCAGGAACAGTATGATCAAACAGAGGGGTTTTTCTTTTCTGGTAAACCAAACTTATAGTACCTTTATCTGTCTGTTAAAGAGGTACGGCTGACTGTTACCCATCTGAATAGCAAGAGCAGCCTCGGGATGCGTATTATATCTCACAAAACCAAAGCCTTTGTCTCGTTGGACACGGACCTCTTCAATAACTCCAGCGCCAAGAGCATGGAAGTAGCGGTGTAGATCAAGCTGAGTTACCTGCAAAATACATAGTTGTCATGGTAAACCCGAAATTTACTGACGCAATAATTCTTCAAAGAGCCTCAACAGAACTGTTTTTATTGTGATAGTGATCCAAGTTACAAGGAGCACTTCCTAGCGGATAAACACACCTCTGGAGCAAGGTTTCCCACATAAACAGTGGTAAACTGAGAATTGTTTTCAGGTGCTTCCTCATTTAAGGTCTCTTTACCATCCTCTGCACAATTAAACGACCAATGTAGCTTTGTTAGCTATGAGTTTTTCATATTACCCAGAGAAACTCAATGTATATTCACAAATCCACTTGCATGAGAAAGAAAAAAATGCAGAATTTGCAGTCATAGAAGAACAACCTGATGAGCCAGTGGTAAGTTCTACAACACTTTTTCCATCAGAACTGTGCTTATCCTCACCAGAAGTAGCACCCTTCGTGGCCCAGTTGCATCTGATCTGTCTACTACTTAACCACTTACCTGCAAAATGTGGTAAAATCAACGGTTAATTGCTAAGAATAAAGACACAAAGTCAGTTCTATAAGTTAGGCCTCAATGAAACAGAAACTATATAAATTTTAGCAGTTCTTGACTAATAATCAAGAAAACTCATAATCTCTTTCTAGGTACGGTATCATGCAGTTGCATGCAATTTCTACAAAGTTCAGAATCGAGGAGGCATAGTTCACAAATGAGAATGAAAGTCCTGAGATCTCAGCTACTATACAATCCTTACCATTCATTTCATTAATGGCAGTTTGAGCATCCTGCAAATGAAATCAACATGTAACATTAATATAAACAACAAAAAATTCTTGAGCTAAAACAAGTAGTCACCGCATGATTTAAAGAATATACATTACCTGTTGATTGCGGAAGGAAACAAACCCAAAGCCTCTTGAGCGCCCAGTTTTCTGGTCCCACATAACTCTTGCATCCCTTCAAGTGAACACTGATATTAGACTCAGTTCAAGATTACGAGTTGGATCATGGGATGTTTCAGCAGATAAGCTTGATCAATAGGAGAATTTTGTAATTCCAAGAGTTTTAAGTACATCAGAATCATTTCACTAGATTTTCGTCTAATCAATAGTAGAATCGTTTAAGGGAGAATGTTGTAATTCTTTAAGAAAGTGGTTGATCAAGCATGAGAACTTACGAACAAGTGGAAAAAACAGAAAAGCTTTGATATAATGTAGCGTCAGTAACCTCAGGACTGAGGTCTCCAACAAAAATGTTGAAATGGCCTGCAACTCGTCCAGAAACAAAAGCATTGATGAGCATTTCAAACAAACAAAATGCAAATCTTAGAAGAAATCAAAACTTACTTGAAGTGTCTTCCCTCTGACCAGTGGCATACGCCCAATTGACTTTGATAGGCTGTCCAAACCTGTGAAACTCAAGTATTATAACCTAAGTGAATTAGTTTGAAGAATAGTTATAGAACAGAACTATGAAAATTGTTCCTTACAAATGCCTTCCATTCAGAGACAGTATAGCCAGAGCAGCGGATCTACGGTCAAAGTAGTGGACAAATCCATATGATGACTGAAATCAGAAAAAAATACAATTTTGTGAGTGTGTCCACTTTTAGAAAGCTTGAGAAATCCAACCTAAACAGAGCAGCAGGTAGAGAGTTTTCCTTATGCATACAACTAGGCAATTGTTTGGTTATGCTAGTCTAAAACAAGAAACTATAAAAAAAAGACGGTCACTTTCACAATCTCAACACACACACAATAGAAGTAGAAAACAGGTGGATTTCGAATCTCACTACCTTATCCTTCCTGATGAGTTTACTGCTTTCAACAGGGCCAGTGCTAGTAAAAATCTCTTGAAGCAGAGGCTCTGTGACTTGTGTATGAATATTTCCAACATACCTGCCAATATTAGAACGATTATAGAAGAGTTAAAACACACACTCAGAGCTACACGTTCAAAACAAAGAAATGCTGAAAACCAATTCACTCACACGCTACGGCAAGTACTTGGATCAAAACCAGGAGGAAGGTTTCCACTTGGAACAGGCTCTAACTGCAAATGCCAAAAGTATGACACACACAAAAAAAAAAAAAAAAAAATCAAATTTTGAAAATGGATGGCTGCAGAAAAAGAAAAAATCATTCCTTTTCTATCCCCATGAGACCAAAGTAATTCTTGAGATGGTAAATATCAGCTCAATTTGGTAATGACCCAACAAAAACTAAACAGACAAAAAGATAAAGGAACGAATTGTTAGCCTGGCTACAGGATCTGGAAACCCTAGCCTTCCGTTCAATAAAGTATTAAAAGGGAACACAAAAGACACAGCCCGTTCGAACGAGCCAATCTACAAATGATGAACACAAACTAAACCCGACCCGGAATAAAAGGACCCACGAGAGAGATATGATAGTGTAGAGATGGAATTAATTAAAAAAAAAAAAACTTAAACGAACTCTAGTTTCGACCAAAATTAGACACATCGAAGATGTAAAAAGGTAGAACAATAAAAAGAAAAAAACCTGAGGAGGAGCCAAAACACCAGGATGGTAAAGAGAGTGTTGCTGCATCAGAGCTTGTTGCTGCATCAAAGCTTGTTGCTGTTGCTGTTGATGTTGCTTCAGTCTCGGATTCTGCATTTTTTTTCTTCCTCTTACTGCGATGAAAAGAAAGATATATGTTTTGTTTCTCCCAGAAAGATTTTGATTTTTCCGCTAGGGTTCAGGTACTATCGCTCACGAGATGGAGAAAGAAAAAAAAACTAACCCAAAAAAAAAAAAAAAAAAATTAAAAAAAAAAAAGGGAAAAAGGAAGAAAGAGAAAAAAAAAAAAAGAAATCAGAGAGGAAAGAGAAAGAAGCTGTCCGTAGAAGAAGAGAGGGACCGTGCGGCACAAGTGAACTATTTATAGCTCGATTTATTTTATTGCTCATTTTCAGACAAGAACTGAGATGAAACTAACGTTACAGCATTGTGGCGATCATTCATTCTTTGGTGACAGCCAATAATAATACAGCCCATTAACAGGCCCAGGCCCATATTTAAGTGACGTCGAGGGACCACTATTTTCTGACTAACTTGATCCGTGGACCCAAGCGTGTAATACTGTAATATATATCATTAAACATTAGGTTAGTATTTGTCTTTGTGACTGATTCCATGAAATTTTATTGGAGCTCATAGTCTAAGTTCAGGTACTTGAAATAAAAAATCATATTGTATTTATCATCTTCTTTTTTCTTTTGAAAAATCAGATCCTCTGGTTATATATATATATATATATATATATATATATATATATACAATATGATTTTTAATACAATATGATATATATATATCATTATAATTGTTAAACATAAACCTAATTCTTCAAACATTGAATAACCTTAAATATTCACTACAACTTGTACTTAGTAGTATATACTAACTTAAATTATAGGTCGATTAAAATCAAGTATGGTCCACCAACCACATCTCATTATTATGACGTTTGACAATGTACACATTTATATCTTAGCTGGGTTTTTTCGACTATTCTCCCCAGAAAAAACTTATAAAACGTCTCCATTATAATCCCAATTTTGAAATTCTTTGACCAAAAAAAATTGTACGCACATTGTAGAGGTAATTATATTTTGATTACAACAAGGTCCAATCACGTCATAGCACTTTAGATCAACTTTAAAAAAAAAACTTAAATGTGTAAAGAAGAAGAAAAAAATCCGAAATTTATCAGCAACGAAACAAATACACTAGAAACTAAAATATTGCATTATGACATCATATATAGATTGATAAGATAGTTTCCAAAATTACTGGCTTAAGTAAGTGATCCCACTATAAAAAAAAAAAAAAAAAAAAAAATGGGAAGATAATCATAATATTAAGACATGATTGCATTGGATATATCTAGATATGTGTCTCTTTTCATTTAGGCATTATAGCATTACAGATCTCTCTGACTCTCACCCAATTTTTTATTTATTCAGACCAAAAATTTTAATTTTTACCGGGCATTTTTACGCCGCCGGCGAGTAATTCTGAATTGTTTGGCAAACGTATACACACAAGAGGGAGGAGGAGTTGAAAAGTCCAAAGAGATTGATCTTTATTTTCTTTTCTTTTCCGATTTCCCAACTCTCTCTCGCAGAAACTTCCAAAATGGAAAATTAAAAAAAAAAAAAAACAATACAATCAGACAGCTTTGCCTTATATGACTAATAAAGACTTGTGATAAGAAAGTAAGGAAAAAAAAAAAAAAAAAACAATCGAAGTGGTTTCTTACCAAAAAGAAATCGACCAATCTCCGAAGAAGAATACCTAATTTGAATCGGTGGAGGTGAGTGAGAATGACTCAATTTTGTTCTTCTTGTTTTTTTTTTTTTTTTTTTTTGTTCTGTTTTTTTGAATTTTGTCGTTGTTGTTGTTTGTCTGATTGATTAATAGATGGAACCGCCGGAGAATAGTATAGATTCCGATGGTTCGAAGTTAGAGAGTGCGCAGAGGATTATACTCCGGTGGGACTCAGCGGCGTCTGAGGAAGCAAGAGGGAAGATGATTTTCCAAAGCGATCGTGATGAAGTCGATCGGTTCCTACGAGCCGTTGATGAAATCCAGCGCACCTTATCTTCTATCTCCTTCTCTTCTTCTTCCTCCTCCTCCGCCGCCGCCGCCGTCGATGACCACGAGGTCAAAGCTAACTCAGCTATCCAAATCGCCATGGCTAGACTCGAAGACGAGTTCCGTAACATTCTTCTCTCCCACACAACTGTTTTCGAGCCTGATTCACTTTTTCTCGAGGAATCATCAGTCTCTCCGTCTTTATGCGTCGAGGCTGGAGATGATGATAGCTCCGCAACTCCCGAAGAAGAGGAGTTGAACTCCCCTGGTGGTTCCGGTTCTGGCCGCTTAACTCGTAGAAGAAGCAGTTACAGATCCACGAGCAGCATACGAGAAATGGATCTTATCACTCCGGAGGCTATCTCTGATCTTAGATCGATTGTTCAGCGAATGGTCGCCGCCGGTTACTCTCGTGAGTGTATCCAAGTCTACGGAACTGTTCGGAAGTCAGCCATGGAAACCATATTTAAGCAGCTTGGGATTGTGAAGATAAGCATCGGAGATGTGCAGAGGCTTGACTGGGAAGCTGTTGTAGGCAAGATCAGACACTGGATCCGTGCTGCTAAGGTCTGTATTAGGATTGTATTCTCCAGTGAGAAGAGGCTATGTGAGCAGCTGTTTGATGGTATATGCACTGCCATGGATGAGACTTGCTTCATGGAGACAGTGAAGGCTTCTGCTCTGAGACTTTTCACTTTCCCTGAAGCTATTAGCATTAGTAGAAGATCACCTGACAAGCTTTTCAAGATTCTGGATTTACACGATGCCTTAACGGATATGTTGCCTGATATAGAAGCAATCTTTGACTCAGATTCATCAGATACTATTAGGGTTCAGGCCGTTGAGATTCAAGCGAGACTAGCGGAAGCAGCTAGAGGTATACTTTCCGAGTTTGAGAATGCTGTTCTTCGTGAGCCTTCCATAGTTCCTGTCCCTGGAGGAACGATTCATCCATTGACAAGGTATGTGATGAACTACATTGTTATGATCTCTGATTATAAGCAAACGCTGGATGAGCTTATCATGTCGAATCCCGCTACTGGCTCTGATCCAAATGCACCGGATATGGACTTCACAGAGTTAGAGAGTAAATCTCCATTGGATTTGCATTTGATTTGGTTGATCGTGGTCTTGCATTTCAACTTAGAAGAGAAATCCAAGCACTATAGAGACACATCTCTAGCTCACATATTCATCATGAACAACATCCATTACATCGTTCAGAAAGTGAAAAGGTCGCCTGAGCTAAGAGAAATGATTGGAGACCATTATTTAAGGAAACTCACTGGGATATTTAGACATGCTGCTACAAACTACCAGAGAGCTACATGGGTGAGAGTACTGAATAGCCTGAGAGATGAAGGATTACATGTGACTGGGAGTTTCTCATCAGGTGTATCAAAAAGCGCACTGAGAGAAAGGTTTAAGGCATTCAATACAATGTTCGAAGAGGTTCACAGGACTCAGTCTACATGGTCGGTTCCAGATGTACAGCTTAGAGAGGAACTCCGAATATCTCTATCTGAGCATCTTATCCCGGCTTACAGATCGTTTCTTGGAAGGTTCAGGGGTCATATAGAGAGTGGAAGACACCCCGAGAACTACTTGAAATACTCGGTTGAAGATATCGAGACAATCGTTCTAGATTTCTTCGAAGGATATACTACACCACCACACTTGAGGAGGCGATAAAAGAAGATAACAAGAAAACGAACATTCATCTTCTTTTTTTTTTCTTTTTTTTTTTCAGCCACGTCCCACTTTAGGATGTCATAGAATAGACCTGTTATTCACAAGGTTTCAGCCCGATGGAATAATCTCCAGGTAAACATATATTTGTGTGTTGTTGTTTGTGTTATATGTCTTCTATGTCTTCTTTTAACCAAAGTCCTGATTGGTCACAGAACCAACAAGTACCATGTAAATTTTGCAATGTTCCACGTCTTCTATTTTTTTGCTCCATTTTCGTTTCTGTCTGTGCAGTTTGGTTATAACCCTTCTTGCATATCTTGTATCTATCCTGGGAAGCAGAACCATAGCAAGTCTGTTTACTGCAAGTGTTAGCCAACGTTTAGGCTTCTCGGAACCTCAAATTCAAAACCGAATAGTCTTAAAAGTCTTGATTTC
Organism: Capsella rubella; assembly: GCF_000375325.1. NCBI lineage: Eukaryota > Viridiplantae > Streptophyta > Magnoliopsida > Brassicales > Brassicaceae > Capsella > Capsella rubella. Next base: position 4,781,436 of record NW_006238921.1, on the reverse strand, counting down.
GGTAAGATATCATCCAATCTCTACATAATTTCCAAGATGAGGAAAAAAAAACTCCAAAATATTTTTCTCTTGAAAAGATAATATAGATCCGAAGACAGAAGTAGACAGAGATTATTTTTTGTCATATTTTCTTCCAAAATGAAACATAAAGACTTGCGTCGATCCCCTAAATTAACACACAAAAAAGGCTCATCATAAAACTTGCGAGCCAAAGCAGAGCATCAAGCCAAGAATGAATGGGGACGCAATCTGGTTTAATCAAAGTCAAGGAACTCCATCCTCTTCCTCATTGTTCCTCTCAGCTCACTCGCTTCCCTCTCCACCTTTTGCGCCTAAACCAACACAGAAAGTTTCCCAAAACCAAATCATCAGTACGCACACAACATCACATGTAACAAATCTTACTGCTCAATTTGTTACATATATGTGAAAGTTAGAACATGTGATGTGACGCCTTACCCTTTTAATCTCTGCCTCTGAAACGCGAATCATATTAGGAGGAAGCTCTTCTCTCTCCGTGTCCTAACACACATGGTTTAATGCTAACTCAGTGATCTGGAAAACACAAAGTGAGATAGCCAAAAAAGAAAAAAAAAAGAAAAAGAAAAGAGAAGTCTTACCAGCTCACCAATCAGGACAACATTCTCTCCACGGATTACATAGAGGCCTAAAGGAATGTCGCAGTATTGTTCACCAACAATTACCCTCTCGCACGCACCTTCTAGAACCGCATTGGCTATGAATTTACAACAAACAAATTACAGTTTAAATCTCTCTCTCCTATAAACAATGCCATAATAATGTAGGAGCATGAAGAGAAATGTGAGTACCGAATTGATCAAAAGAACGGAGTGTTCCCATCAGCTTTCTACCATCTCTAAGGAGCACAAGTAGTTTTCCTGCATCGTCAAGAACAGAGCCAACAAATATAAGTAGCTGATGTACATTGATTGAAAGCTAAAAGCAAACCTAACTCTAAATGAGGTCTGAAAAACATCTGCAAAATGAGGATTCTGAATCTTCAAACATATCGAAAAGAAGTCGAATTTGGATTCTACAGCCGATAATGAATCAAATTCGACACAGGTTACGAGTGTCACTCCAGAAGTTGAATCAAGAATGTGAAATGCAATCTCATCACATTATATCTTATGCATGCTAAAAGCTCAACATAATTAGCTGAAGAACATACAGATTTGACACAACAAATAAACTAAAAGCTTTGAAGATTGAATCTATTAATCAAAGAGTGTCTCTTTGTGACAATTCAACAGCAAAATTGACAAAGCTTTGAATAAGGAAGCAGAACAATACAGTACAGCCTAATTATCAATTAAGAACTCAAAAAATCAAACGCAAGCAACACTGAATTGTTGGCAAGAAAAAAAAGCTCCGCGAATGCATGTAAATCAGAGAGGAAAGAGGGACGGATTACTATCGAGATAACTAGCGAGTGAGGTTGAAAGATAGATATCCTCAGGACCAGCCCAAGACATCGCTCACTGACTCTGTCCCCGCTTGGAATTGACGAAAAGTTTCGGTCTTTTCTATAAAACACAAACCGGAATAATGAGCTCAGATTCTAGCTGAAGAGATTATATTATACGATTGGGCTACTCCTCGAAATTCTGATAGAAAGGCGGAAATTAGGGTTTTGACTAAAAGGGTTTAAATTGAGATAAGGGATTAAAAAAAAAATTGGGACTTTCTACACCAGATCGAAGATTGGGACACGGATTCGTCAAAAAAAATATATAAAACCCAGATCCGATCACACTTGGGTGTGAAAATTCGAAGAAACTACGCGAGCTCAAGTGTCCGAGATTTCTCTAAACTCGATAAATTATACTTCAGCCACTTTCCCAATTAAATATTAATTTTTTTCCCTCTCAAATATGTATATTATTAACAAATTGGGAATTTGTGTTTTATCTTCTTCCAAAATATATTTATTTACCATATTTGTGACTTGTGAGGAAAAAAATGAGTGAACATAAAAAAATCTACATTTAGTTAATTCTTCTAATTTACAAATTTCAATATTTTTTTAATTTGTATCTGTGTTGTGACTGTGTTCTAATTTGATTTCTAAAGGATTGAACTATATATGTATGTACATGTGGCTTCTCATATATACAGTTTACATATGTAATTAAGCGTCCACTAATATATGGCCACGTTAGCACCAGATCTTGGCGGCGCGAAACTACGCGGCGTTTGCTCAGCATAAAAACGTAGCGCAGTTTATTTAAAGCAAAATCGAAATCAGTTTGTCACTTGGCAACACGTTTTTGTAGCTAATCATCATCATCGTCGTCGTCGTCGGAGAGAAAGCCCCCTTCCCGGATATATCGTACATACAAGCTGAAGCAACCGTTTAACCCTTCTCCACTGTTGTAAAAAACCCTACAATTTCGTCTTACTTTTCCAGGTTCTATTTCGTGTTCTTACGATTCGATTTTAGGGTTTTGTTTCTTTACTTCACGGATCCTGTTCCTTTGCAATCGCAATCGTGTTCAATTTCAGATTGTTTGCATCGGTTGAAAACGCGAATACTTATCAAGAGTAGGGTTTGTTATGTTATTCGAGAAATTTCAGGAAAGTGAGAGTTTTCTATTTATGGGTAGCTGTCTTTTTTACCCCAAGTTTGTGTTTTTATTTCTTTTGGGGATATTTCGTGGAAAAAAAAAAAGAATGTTCCTTTCTACGAAATTGTATTCCAATTGTCTAGCTTTTCATGATTTTGGAGATTCTGGTGCTGGAGATCGAAATTGTAGCATCCAATGTAGTTAGATCGATTTTGTTTTAATTTTAGACTTAGTTTCGTCTTTAGATTACTCGACATCTAAGCTCTAATGAGCAATTGAGTAATTTTCGTTACTTTTTCTGGTACTGAATCGTTTCATTGATGTTTTAGGGATAGGTTGGTCATGGCAACTGCAACTATGGCAACCGCAGCTGGAGCAGCTGCTCTTCTATATTACACTTTGAATCGGAAATTAATAGCTGGTCCATCTGATGTTGATGATGAGAATTCTGAGACTCGTACTTCTTTGAGGATTGACCGTGTTTCGCATAGGCTTATCCAAGCTCCAGCGACTTGGTTGGAGACAATTTCTACTCTTTCTGAGACTCTTCGTTTTACTTACTCCGAGACTCTTGGGAAGTGGCCTATTGGAGATCTTGCTTTTGGGATCAATTTTCTCCTCAAGAGGCAGGTAAACATCTCTTGATCTCTTTCACGATAACAAGTTCTAGATTTTATCAATTATCTTGTGGTCAAAATTGAAAATTTTGCATTGTATGTCTAAAAATCCCAGGGACTTCTACATGTTGATCGTGTCTTTGGTGGTAAAGATAGTATAGAGCTTAAAGGACCTGAAGTAGCCACTGAACTCAGATATCTTTTGCACTTGTTGACATTGTGTTGGCATTTTTCCAAGAAGCCATTTCCATTGTTCTTAGAAGAGACCGGCTTTACAAAGGAAAACGTCCTTATTCACGAACCCAAAGCTGGGGTAAAACTTTAACAACTCTCTACTCTTAGGCACGTTTTTTCAATAGAAATTGAGTATTAGTTTGTGAATTTTGCATCATGTAGATTTTGAAGCCAGCTTTTACAGTTCTCGTCGATCACAACACAAAATGTTTTCTATTGTTGATCCGTGGAACGCATAGCATCAAGGACACCTTGACAGCTGCAACAGGAGCAATTGTACCATTCCATCATACTGTTGTAAACGAGAGGGGAGTCAGCAATTTGGTCTTAGGATATGCACATTGTGGTATGGTTGCTGCTGCCCGGTGTATAGCAAAACTTGCCACCCCTTGTCTTCTCAAGGGTCTTGAGCAATATCCAGATTACAAAATCAAGGTACTTTATATAGCCGCTTCTCTATTCTTGATTTCACCTTTTTCTAAAACCTGTTATGTGAGAAACTAAAGACTGTCTCTAGTCCCTTATATTGACATTTTTCTGCATTTTTTTGGCAGATCGTAGGTCACTCTTTGGGCGGTGGAACAGCTGCACTTCTAACATATATTTTGCGGGAACAGAAAATGCTCTCTACAGCTACATGTGTTACATTTGCCCCAGGTTTTTCATCCAAAATAATTTTCAGTTATATCTGTTGATACCTTCTTAAGATATAAGACTGAGCTTTTGTTCCTATGTTCTTCAGCTGCCTGTATGACTTGGGAATTAGCCGACTCTGGGAATGACTTCATTGTATCTGTCATAAACGGAGCTGATCTGGTGCCTACATTTTCTGCTGCAGCAGTAGATGACTTGCGTGCTGAGGTTAGCTTCCTAGACCCTATATTCTATGCTTCTTTATATACTTGGGAAATCATTTATTGTATTTTCTTGAGAGAAACCATTTGTTCTCCCCTTTCCACCTCTTCAGGTAACAGCATCTGCTTGGCTAAATGATCTGAGAAATCAAATCGAACGGACAAGAATTCTCAGTACAGTTTATCGCTCAGCGACGGCTTTAGGATCACGGCTGCCATCTATGGCCACTGCCAAAGCAAAAGTTGCCGGTGCTGGTGCAATGTTACGCCCAGTTTCTAGTGGCACACAGGTAATAATAAACAACACTGAATTTGCTTCTGACATTAAATTAAGTCTTTTAGAATTTTGAAAATAAAACAAAACTCCTGCAGGTTGTGATGAGAAGAGCTCAAAGCATGCTGACCCGTCCTGCACTAAGCATATCTTCTTGGTCCTGTATGGGACCTCGGCGCAGACCCTCTGCTACTCAATCAAACTCGGAACATCAGTTAGATTCTTCTGAAGCAATGTCACAAGATTTACCTGAAACTTCAGACCCTCTTCTTGTTACGGATGAAGAAATAACCAGGGAATGGAAATCAGAAGCTGAGTGTTCTTCTAATTACAATGAAACATCTGCTCGTCTGGGAGCCACCGATCTTGATGAGTGTGAGGATCCAGCTGAAATCGAAACACGCGAAGAGCGGATGACTGAAGCGGAGCTATGGGAGCAACTGGAGCATGACCTTTACCACGAGTCTTCAGAGCAAGCTGAAGAAACGGATGTGGCAAAAGAAATCAAAGAAGAAGAAGAAGCTGTCATTGCAGAGGCTGGTGTGGCTCCACCTGAGAGCCAGACGGCTGACATGAAAGAGTCGCGCAGGTTCCTCCCGGCGGGTAAAATAATGCATATTGTCACAGTTCGGGGGGAGGCCGTAGAGGTTAACGAAGAAGAAGAAGACAGTTGTGCACTGGAGAGGGCTGAGACAGTAGTAGAGACTGTGGAGGAGGGAAGAGTAGGAATATTTCTGACGCCAAGGTCATTGTATAGTAAAGTGAGGTTATCACAGAGGATGATAAGCGATCATTTCATGCCTGTCTACAGACGACAGATCGAACGGCTAATACATGAGCTAACAGTTGAACATCCTTAAATGTTAAAAGCTCCTCTTCTTGTTTTTTCCTTCCTTTTTTGGCGGTAAAGAATGTATTTTGCAGTTGTAAATACTACAGTACACTACTTATCGACTGTCTTCTTTATGAAAGTTCCTTTTTTGTTTATCCAATAGTCGGAAATGTACAGATATAATGAATTGAAGGCCTTATCACACGACTAAGTAGTATCTTCACTCTCTAGGCGATGTCAGCTGAATGAATTATTGTCGTTTTAATAATCCGGCTTACACGTTTTTTAAGTCGTGCTTACGAGAAATAAAATACCGATCGGAACGTTCTAAAGTTAAATTTGTAGATATGCTAAAATATTTTAATTTTAACAAAAATAAAAATGAAAAGAATGCCACGTCTGTCGTTTGAAATGATTCCGTGTCAAATTAAACCTGATCACCATTGTTTTGACAGGCGCAGATTCTACACCATTGTTGCATTTCGCCAAGTTCTTTTGCCATCTTTCAATCCCCAGGTTTCAATACGACGACAAGTTTCATTCCAGATTTACAACCTGATCCTCAATTGCGTTTCCCCTGGGGGTCCTAGGGTTCTTTTCTTTTTTTTTTGTTCAAAATTTCAATACCGTGTTAGAAACCCTAGCCCCCTTTCTCATTCGGTTAGGTTCAGGGTTTATGATCATCGATGGTTGGTTGTTGTTGATATAAGGTTTGAAAATGAGCGCATTGAGTTTTCTTTACAGCTCGAAAAACCCCAGATTCCGAGGGGTTTTTAATGGGATTTGTGCTCTCGTTCTGTTTTGCTTCTTCTTTGATCGGAGCGATATTCTCAGGAACCCTTTGTTGAAAGACGTTTCTTTCGTCAATGGCGGCAGTGGTTCGACCTCCGGAGGTAAATTCACCCAGTTTACGGTAATTCGTAGGCATGTGACTGAAATTGAAACCAATGGTTCTGGCAATAGCAGCTTGAGTAGCAGCAATACTGTTTTATGCTCCGGGTTACACAGACACATGGGATATGCTGATCAATGCGAGTTCTTAAAAGCAAACCCAAGTTGTTCCCCTGATGGATTCTTTGATTACCTCAACTTTTTTTACTGCTCCTGCAGAAATTTCAGCATCTTGGGTTACATGATCTTGGCTGTTTGGCTTGTTGCTTTGTTTTATCTCTTGGGCAATACTGCTGCCGATTACTTTTGTTGTTCCTTGGAGAAGCTTTCTAAGCTTTTGAGGCTGCCTCCAACTCTTGCTGGTGTTACTTTGCTTCCACTTGGTAATGGAGCACCAGATGTGTTTGCAAGCATTGCTGCTTTTGTTGGAACAGATAAAGGAGAAGTTGGTCTTAACAGCGTCTTGGGTGGTGCTGTGTTTGTTACCTCTGTTGTTGTTGGGATTGTTTCGCTCTGTGTTGCCGATAAGGAAGTCAAGATCGATAAGAAATGCTTCATCAGAGACTTGAGTTTCTTCCTTTTCACGCTCGTGTCTTTGCTGGTGATTTTGATGGTTGGTAAAGTCACAGTAAGGATTGCCATTGCGTTTGTGTCTATATATGTGGTGTATGCTTTCCTTGTTGCAGCGAATGTGATTCTGAGAAAACATGCTAAGAGGTTTAAACTAGAGGCTATTACTCCGTTGCTACCTATGCAAGGAAGCGTGTTTTCCCCGAGTGTTGGAGAGGATATGCCAATGCATAACCCCTTGATTGAAACTGAAACTGAGGAAGGTCCACCTCGGCTACAGAGTCTTCCTCAGTGGATGTGGGCGTCAAATGTGGCCATCTATTCAAACCATTTCGCAAAAGTTAGTTTACATGATGAAGACAGGCCACCTTGGGGATGGATTGATGACAGTACAGAAGTTGAGAGCTCCTCATGTAATAAATTCACTTCCTTGTTAGAAATCCCGCTGACGATTCCAAGGAGGTTAACAATTCCATCAGTCGAGGAAGATACATGGTCTAAGACATACGCTGTGGCCAGCGTCTCATTAGCGCCTATCCTTTTGGCGTCTCTCTGGAGTAGCCAAGACGATGTGAGTGCTCAAGGTTGTGGTGTGGCTTACTTTATAAGCGTTGCTATAGGCTCTACTCTTGGATTTCTTGCTTACAAAAACACAGAACCTGATCACCCACCTCGAAGATTCTTGATCCCTTGGGTTCTTGGTGGGTTCATCATGAGCATCGTATGGTTCTACATGATTGCAAATGAACTTGTTGCTCTTCTGGTGACATTTGGTGAAATATACGGAATTAACCCGTCAATACTTGCGTTAACAGTACTTGCTTGGGGAAACTCAATGGGTGACTTAGTGTCGAATATCGCACTGACTATGAGCGGTGGGGATGGTGTACAAATCGCTCTATCAGGATGCTATGCAGGTCCGATGTTCAACACACTGGTCGGACTCGGTATGTCGATGCTTTTTGGCGCATGGTCCAAGAGTCCAGACACATACATGCTACCAGAAGACAAAAGCCTGTTCTACACACTTGGGTTTTTAGTACTGGGTTTGGTTTGGGCAATGGTGATACTCCCGCGCAACGACATGCGACCTAACAAAACCTTAGGTATGGGACTCATTTCACTATATCTGATATTCGTCACTTTTAGGCTCAGTTGCGCCATGGGATTCATACCATGGGCTGCTTAACAAAAAAGTTATATAATCTTTGTTTAGTCTCTAACCACAAACTAATCAGAGGCTTATTGTATACCAAAATATGTGTCGTGAGAGAGTTCATAATTTTGAATCTTTTTTTAGTGTTTGTTTGGCTGTTATTATTGGTTGGTTTGGCCTTTTGTTATACCTGCCCATTTTTATAACCGCAAAAAAAAGAAACTTATTTTGCTCGTGTCAACATTAAACCAGTCATGTGACCCACGTCTCTTCCTTGATATGTTATCTTTTGGGAATATCATTTCTTTGGGACCAATAATTCATAAATTGGTGACGTGGAATATAGACGAAATACAAGATTCAGAAGCCTCAAAGAGATAAATAAATACGTCACTAACAAAAGTATCCCACTCAACGAATCTTCTTCTTCTCATAGCCATTGCCATGGCTAAGCTCTCTCTCTCCTCCTCCTTCTTCGTCTTCTCTCTCTTCCTCTGTTTCTTATCCTCCTCTTCTTCTTCTTCTTCTTCTTCTTCTTCATCGGATGGCTTAGAATCCTACATCGTCCATGTGCAGAGCTCTCATAAGCCTTCCCTCTTCTCCTCCCACAATCACTGGCACGTCTCACTCCTCCGCTCTCTCCCTTCTTCTCCTCAACCAGCAACGCTCCTCTACTCTTACTCACGTGTCCTTCATGGTTTTTCCGCTCGTCTCTCCTCTCTCCATACCGCCGCACTCCGCCGTCATCCTTCCGTCATCTCCGTTACCCCAGATCAGGCGCGTCAGATTCACACCACCCACACGCCTGCCTTCCTCGGTTTCTCCCAAAATACTGGTCTCTGGAGCAACTCTGATGACGGCGAAGACGTGATCGTCGGAGTTCTAGATACTGGAATCTGGCCGGAGCATCCGAGTTTCTCGGATTCAGATCTCGGTCCAGTTCCATCTACCTGGAAAGGCGAGTGCGAGACCGGACCTGATTTTCCCGCCTCATCTTGCAACCGGAAAATTATCGGAGCTCGAGCGTATTACAAAGGATATTTAACGCGACGGAACGGAACAAAATTGCATGCGGCGAAGGAATCGAGATCACCGCGCGATACAGAAGGTCATGGAACACATACGGCATCTACGGCGGCTGGATCGGTGGTTGCTAACGCGAGTTTGTACCATTACGCGCAGGGAACGGCGCGTGGGATGGCGTCTAAGGCTAGAATCGCCGCTTACAAAATCTGTTGGAGCAGCGGCTGTTACGACTCCGATATCCTCGCCGCCCTGGAACAGGCAGTTGCGGACGGTGTTCACGTTATCTCTCTCTCCGTCGGGGCAAGCGGTTCCGCCCCGGAGTATCACAGGGATTCTATAGCGATCGGAGCATTTGGAGCGACGAGGCACGGCATCGTCGTTTCTTGCTCCGCCGGTAACTCTGGTCCTGGTCCCGAAACTGCGACGAACATCGCTCCTTGGATATTAACCGTCGGTGCGTCCACCGTAGATAGAGAATTCTCGGCAAACGTAATCACTGGCGACGGGAAAGTCTTCACGGGAACATCATTGTACGCAGGCGAATCTCTGCCGGATTCTCAAATTTCTCTGGTATATTCCGGCGATTGCGGAAGCAGATTGTGCTCCGTTGGGGAATTGAATTCATCATTGGTTGAAGGCAAAATTGTTCTATGTGACAGAGGAGGCAGCGCCAGAGTTGAAAAAGGAAGGGCCGTCAAACTAGCCGGTGGTGCAGGTATGATTCTAGCGAACACAGCCTCAAGCGGTGAAGAACTCACAGCCGATTCGCATCTTGTTCCAGCGACAATGGTTGGAGCTAAAGCTGGAGATCAAATCCGCGACTACATCAAAACATCAAACTCTCCCACCGCAACTATCAGCTTCCTAGGCACTTTGATCGGACCATCTCCGCCTTCTCCCAGAGTCGCTGCTTTCTCTAGCCGTGGACCAAACCATTTGACCCCGGTTATCCTCAAACCGGACATGATTGCGCCTGGAGTCAACATTTTAGCCGGTTGGACCGGGATGGTTGGTCCAACCGATTTAGATATCGATCCAAGACGGGTCCAATTCAACATCATCTCGGGTACATCGATGTCGTGCCCACACGTGAGTGGGCTGGCCGCACTCCTCCGTAAAGCTCATCCCGATTGGTCACCTGCGGCGATCAAATCGGCACTGGTAACAACCGCTTACGATGTCGAAAACTCCGGCGAAGCAATCGAGGATCTCGCCACGGGGAAATCATCGAACCCGTTCATCCACGGAGCTGGACACGTGGATCCAAACAAAGCTCTGAATCCTGGTTTGGTTTACGACATTGAAGTGAAAGAATACGTGGCTTTCCTATGCGCTGTTGGATACGAGTTTCCGGGGATTCTAGTCTTCCTTCAAGATCCAAGTCTTTACGACGCGTGCGAAACGAGCAAGCTCAGAACCGCCGGAGATCTCAACTATCCATCATTCTCCGTGGTTTTCGGATCGACGGGAGAGGTAGCGAAATACAGAAGAGTTGTTAAAAACGTGGGAAGCAACGTGGACGCGGTGTACGAAGTGGGAGTGAAATCACCGGCGAATGTCGAGATAGAAGTGTCTCCGAGCAAGCTAGTGTTTAGCAAGGAGAAGAGGGAGCTGGAGTATGAAGTGACGTTTAAGAGCGTTGTGCTTGGCGGAGGAGTCGGATCCATGCCGGGTCAAGAATTCGGGTCGATCGAATGGACAGACGGTGATCACGTGGTTAAGAGTCCGGTGGCCTTCCAATGGGGTCAGGGATCATCTGCTCAGTCCTTCTGAATGATCATTGGGCTCTGGTTCGAAATGACATCTTATCGGGTTTGTTTAATGGGCCGATGATCTGTATACTCAATATTGAGCCCCTCGGTCTCTGCATGGGGCATGGGGTGAATGACCAGAAAAAATCGATTGGCATTTGTAAACTTTTAGATTCTTGTTTGATTTTCATGCATCCGTCCGGGTTTGGCGATGAAATAAAACAAACGATTCCAATTCGAAAAAATTACCGTGTGTTTTACTTTGAATTTGAGATTCTAAAACATAATTAGAATGATGTTTTCTTCTAACCAAACCAAAATGTGTGGACTCATCAAACATTTATCTACTTTACCAATTGATTTTGTAACTGTGTGTCTGTGTGTGTATTCAGCAGAGTTGGTGATGGACTAAATTAGTCTGACTAATTGGCCTGAGAATTTAAATTTTGTACCCTTAATTTATTGCTTCAAACATTAATAATGGGTGACTATTATTAGTGCCTACTGGACCATATACACCTTTTTGTTTGGAGCCTTCTGTTTTCTTTCTTCTTTCACAAATTATTTTTTTGCTTCAAAATAAGTTGAGAGCTTGCTTGAATTTTTTTTACTTATATCAGTTTGGTCAGCAGTTCAACTGTAATAAATCATATATTCATATGTCTGGCTCTCAAACCCATTTACGAACTTATATTCTTAATTGGTTTCTGATTTATTACATATGCAAAATAAATCTGCACATTACTATTCCTTTTATTTTTAATTAATTATTGTTCAAGGTTTTTGCACACAAATTTTAAAAAAAAAATTAACATTTTATTTTATTTTTTAATATATTTTTAGATTTTTATTAGTGAAAACAATAAAAAAATGAAAACAAAATACAAAAAATTCGAATATTTGCATTGAAAGTATATAATGACAACTAATTTAAAACATGATCTTAACTCTAGAAAACTAATTAAAAATAGAGAAAATATAAGTTTTCGCCGGATTGTGCATAAATTAGCCAAAATGCTATTGCATTAGTCAATTTAATACACTAAAACGATTAAAGATAATAAATCGTGTATATAAGAGCAAAAAAATAGTACGAGAGCATAAGTCAACATCAAACCAGAAATATAAAAATAAAATAAAAATGAATAAACACTAGCCGTCCATTAATTAACGCACACACAAAACTGTTCACAAGTCAAGAAAGAAACAAACAAACATCATTTTCTCCGGTGAAATGAATTTGGGTGTTTTTTTTTTTAACTTAAGAAAATTGAACTAAAAGTGGACTTTCTATGTAATATAAGACAAACTGAGGGGTCCCTTGCGCAAACGTAACTATGTTCGTCGTCTTCTCCAGATCACAGCTAAGACATACACTTTGTTTAAGCTTATCTACTTACTGGTCTTCTTGCTTGTTATCTACTAACTGCTCTTCTTTACTCATTGTCTACTTACTGGTCTTCTTGCTTGTTATCTACTTACTCGTCTTCTTAATCACCGTTTGATATTGATCAACGATCTCTATATATGAAACTTGAGTTCTCGCATCATTTAACTTGCTAGTCTCAAATTATATAACATGCTAGTCTCCAATTTCTCTATCTAATTTTTCCCTGTTCCAGCTTGTTTATCCTTGGCATTTACCGTAATTTACTATATGTACATTAATATTTTCTATACACACCAAAATAAATTATGAAAAATGAGTGGCACAAGTGAAATGTCGTGGTATATAGGGCATTCCTCCTAAATAAATGGAATATATGTCGTATAACAACAAAAACTACATATGGTTTATGATTTGGACATACGATCTTATTAGAGTTCTTACGGAAATTACGCAATATTATTTCATATTATATTATTTTTATGTCATAATTTGTAACCACATAACAAAATTTCACGACTCTTGTTAGTCTCTCTCTCTCTCTATATATATATATATATATGTTAAGTTTCTCAATCGAACGAACTCCATAAATCATCTTTCACTTTCTTTCATCTATAAAATTCTCTCTATCGAGAGTTCAACAATGGATCCTCATTTAGTTATCACTGCCGCCTCTAACGCCTTCCGGTGGCCGTCAAGTCGCCGGAAGATCTATCTCCGTCGGCGTAAGCCGCAAGTAGTGCGTCTCGGCGGGAAAAACAGCACGTGGGCACGTGGTAGGTTCTCGGTAAAGAAGGTGGTGACGAGGATGAGACTCAAGTGGCTGAGACTATACTACGTAAGGCTCGTGAAGAAGATCAAAGTGTATTATAGCACTGTAGTGAAGGAGTTTGAGGAAGCCGGAACCGCCACCATCCAGCAGCGCATGACGGTTGAAACGGCAGCTTTTGCCGCTCCTGGTTTAGGCTTATCTTTCTGTCCCATGTCCTGCCATGACCAACCTCGTTTTTTTCTTGTATAGCTTCAATGTTCTTACCTTGAGTTTCAATTTAATTAATCACCCTTCATGATTTTCTTTTTCTTTTTTTTTTGTTTTTGGGAAGGGGTTACTCTACACTATTTTAAAATTTCCTGTTTAAATGATTATGTAAGAAAAAAAAATTATTTGAGCATCATCACGAAAATGTCAAAAACTATAAACAATAGTTTGAACAAAACAGGATATTGAAATTTGAAGACAACTTTTGAGTTTGAATAGTATGATCATGGGGAAACAAAAAACTTGGTCCGAAAGATTCTTGTCGGCTAAAAAATATTGCTTTTGTTGACTTAAATGATATACAGCCAGCCATGGAGTGATGCAGGCACTTGAGTTTTGTAGAAATATTGTTTGTTTTTTCTTAATCTTCTCGCTATCTTCAAAGAGAATCTATATTTGTAACTGAAAACTCATATACATATGCACACAATATCACACAACTGTGGATAATTAACTTTTACTCAATTCCACGTGAAATTCACCTTTTTATTGTCTTGTATTGTATTCAACATATCCATTGATGACCCCAAAAAAAAAATCACCATATCACCATTTTGTAAAGTAAATGACTACTTTATTTTGTATTCAAAATTAGAAGATTACTTACATAATCCAACAAGAAATTAGATTACTTAGCTAGCTAATTCACCCTGGATTAAAAGTAAAATAAAATCATGATTCTCTTTTTTTGTTAGTAGATATGGACTACTGAGACATATTTTATTTGTACCAAGATTTTCTCTTCTTCCTAGAAGTTGTTATATGACATAAATCATGGGTTCACAAATTTTTGTTTATTTGGTTTATGTATCTCTCATTGGACTTATAAGCCCACAGGCCAGGCACTAAAACTCAAGACAAAATAGCCCTCAAGATAGAGTATTGGGCTAATAATGATGTTTGCACATATAGATAATCCTCCTATAGACTATAGTCAACAAACTAAACGAGAGAGAGAAAAAAACCAAACGGGGAACAAGAAAATGTGAGGATGGCGTGTGGGAGGAGGGTGGTTGCTTGTGAAGGAGAGGAAAAGGCAACGCAACAATTCCACGTGGTTAAGTCATGGCTGACCTAATCCTTGGTTTTGCCTTGCTTCTTCTTACGCTAAATATTAATCGCAATTTCCATTATTTGGTTATTCATGGACCACTCGTTCTTGTTTTGTTGTTATGTATATATGTTGATAATAAAACGAAATTTATAACCAATTTTGATTCACTAGAAATATCTGAATGCTGCATATAAAACCAAAAAAACCAAACCAACTAAAATTGAAATATCGTTCTTCTTCTTCTTCTTCTTCCAGCCGTCGACATAACAAAAAAAAATCAACGATACAAGTAAAAGGAAAATATCGTACGTTCTTATACAGTAACCAACTAACGCACGTGCTTATAGAATGTAACAGGCTTTGATTGACTCGTTGACTTTCAAGAACCGGAACATAACTAAGCAGAAGTAGTAGATAGATTCACGGCTGTAACTCAGTTTGAGCTCAAAGACTTTGAGACCTTATTAGCCGTTCGATGTTGTTGTAAAGTTGTAAACAGACACATCGAGACACGTGATACCCCACGAGTCATGGGAGGTGATGCTTGGGGAATGGACACGTCAGACGAGCGTGACATCCATTTCTTTTTTGGCCGCCAAGTTAGACGCGTGTCATGTTCAGCTTTGCCGACTTGTCGCCACGTGGCGACTTTTCTTGCTTTTTGATTGTTTTAGTTTTTTTTTTTTTTTTTTTCTTGCTTCCTGCCTTAGTGAACGCGTCGGTGTGTCCTTATCAACAAGAAGCTTCATCAATCTAATCATCTTCTTATACAGTTTTGGGAATAAAATAAACCCCACGATTCTTTTATAAAACTCGTTTATAGGAATCAATCAAATGCATACGAAATGCCACTGTTACCCCTGGTTCGATTTGAAGGAACTGACTTCACTATAGTTTTAATGTATATTGTTGTTCTTCAATGTGTGTATGTATACTTCACTATAGTCGTTTCACATTTACATAGTTTCATCAATCATTGGGATCAATCCATATGAAGCAAAAAAAAACATATAATTTTTCTACGTATAAAAAGTATATAGAAGACAACAACACACAAATCTCATCATCATGGGCATGGTGGCCCCGTTCGATAGAATTTGCTTACTTTTGTTCATGTTGTAAAGTGACAAATTCCATTTTGCGAAATAGTAAAACGAATAATGAAGAAAGTTGTTTTCTGTAAAAACACTCGTCATTAATATTAACAGTAGTTTTATATAAATTGGATAATCAAGTTGATGCTGATGCACATGCGATGACTCATCTGCCGCTGACACTAATTCTATGAGCCTATCTTCATCATACGACTTTTAAAACAAAAACAGGGGAAGAAAAATTAAAAGATTCCAAGAGGATACAAATAATATATAATATCTATATAATAAATATGATTTAATACAATAAATTTATAAACAAGCATAAAGAAAAGAAAAGAAAAGGCGGGGTCATGCATTGGCGTGAAGCTAAAGAAAGCATATGAGAATAGTGATTACCAAAGAATATCTCATTTTGAAAATCAGGAATAAAATTATATATAAAGATGTCGCCGAATATATATCAATATCTCACTGGTGAATTAAAAAAAAAAGAAATCATTTAGACGATAGTGCCATGTACGAACCAGTGTCGTTTGATAACTTTATTGAGACAAATCACTCTTGTGAAAACAAAATTAATATGTACATTTGACAGTTTTGACACAACATATTATACACAACTACACATTAAAGAACAACAGAATACCATTTGTATTCTTTAGCTTTTAGGTGCTCTCATACGATTTACATAAACTTAAACAGTATACATACATTGAAGAACAACATACAATACTAGATTTTGATCAAAAGTGAGGGCTCATATTATGAAACTTGTACTTGAGCTTTTAGGTACTCTCTCATACGAGAGAGTTAGGCTTAAAAAGAAAAACATCTTGAAAATGTCTTTTATCAGCACACAAAAGCCGTTTTAAGTGACTAATTAACCTTGATAAAATAAAAAAACTATGCTGTCAAGTGTTTTAGAGTATATTTTTATAGCCAAATTGAAGTTGGGATATCGATGTCATCTGATTGGATTCGTATTTAGCGTGTCATCAATTATATTATTATTATTATTATCCCCAAAGTCTCTTTTAATCACAACGAATTAGCTTTTAGTTAACAATATCCGTAGCATTAATCTATTCGTGTTCTGGATTTGGACGACAAGTTGATATGATCAAAATGTAAACACAATAAAAAATCTAAAGATTTTCTAGATTTTTGTTCGGTGATAAACCACTAACAAATATTCCAATACTACTACTATTTTAGTAATTTTTTTAAAATTAATAGTATAATCATTTAGGAACATGAATGAATGGATAACGAGTCGACGACAGAAAGAGATTAGTATGAGACTGTAGTCACTCACTGTAATAATGATAAGAGGGATCCAACTTGGTTAGTAACTGTAATTAAATAACCGATTCACGCAAAAGGGTATTTGCGTAATGTTCATCGATTAAGCCTTGGTCGGCCGAACCTAAATAAAACAGACGAATAAGGTTAGAGCAAGGAGATAGATAGAGACACACTAATTACTTGTAATTACGAAAACAAAAAGAAAAGAAAAATCAAAAATATCAGAGATTTTTATATTTTTATATTCCTTAAAGCAAAGCGTCCAAGTCTCTTCTTCTTCTTCTTCTTCGCACAAACCCATCCCCTCTTGTCTGTCTCCATTAGACTCGTTTCCTTCATTTTCAATATTCAAAACTCTGTATAAATTGTACATATTCAAATCTCTGTATTGAAATTATCTTCTTAGAAAGAAACAAGTGCGTATCCCAATCTGGGTTTCGTGAATCTGTTTGTTTCAATCTATTCTTTTTTTTAATCCCCCCGGGAAATTTAACGTTTTTTTAAAGGAGCTTGGGCTTTTACTGTTTTGATATCTCTGAGAAAAAAGAGAAAAGAAAACTGAACCTTAGGATTCTAAAGCAGCAGAACCAACGAGCTCCAATGGTGGTGGCGACGACTATAGCGCTTTACGCTAGCCCACCTAGCAGCGTTTGTTCCACGCCACATCAGATCTCTTCATGTGATCTCGATCTGTCTTCCAGGAGCTCCTCATCATCATCTCCTTCCCCTCAGAAGCCAATCGTCGGAGGTCTCTCTTCTCTTTTCTCCGCCGCGTCTGTCAAATCTTCTGCTTCCTCTTCCTCTTACTCTACCGGAGTTGAGGAGTTTTCTTCCCTCCGCCATGATCTGAGTGACGATTTGAAAGATCTGACCTTTAGCAGCTCCTTTTGTTATTCCCCAGCTAAATTTGCTTCGTGTCTTAGACGAGATCATCAGAGTCCTATCTCTGTGTTTCATGGTCCAGTCTCGTGTAGCTGTAGCCCTCCGATGAGAATGTCTCGTGATCGCAATCTCGATGGCTCCTTTCGTGTAGGAGCTAGTGGCTTCTTCAGTGGATTCGTAAGGAAAGCTCTTGGATCATGTGTTGATTACGAATTGGGATCGTCTTCTTCCGATTCCCTTCTCGTTGATGAGCTCACGTTTCCTATGGAGGATGGTTTTGGGGTTGATACTAGTAGAAAGCCATATGCTAGGGATTTCCTAAGACGTGCTCAATTGAGACACGAAATCTTCAAAGATGAATCTGTTATCAAAGCATTTTATGAAGCAGAGAAAGCTCATAGAGGACAGGTGGGAATTAAAAAAAACACAATCTCAATCGCTACAATTTCATGAATTTTCGATTTTGGTGACTGAACTTTTTTTTGTTTTGTTTGATGTGTGTGTAATCAGATGAGAGCTAGTGGTGATCCTTACCTTCAACATTGCGTTGAGACTGCTATGTTGTTGGCTAATATTGGTGCTAACTCAACTGTTGTTGTTGCTGGACTTCTCCATGATACCATGGACGATTCATTCATGAGCTATGATTATATTCTCAGAAACTTTGGAGTAGGAGTTGCTGATTTGGTTGAAGGGGTAAGAAACATGGACTTTGATTGTTTGAGATTCTTGGTTTTTTTTAATCCGCGTGTATTAGGAGCTAATTTGAGTTCAATGTGTGTGTTTGGCACAGGTTTCAAAGCTTAGCCAATTGAGCAAACTCGCTAGAGAGAACAATACGGCTTGCAAAACTGTTGAAGCAGATCGCTTGCACACAATGTTTCTTGCAATGGCAGATGCAAGAGCTGTTCTTATAAAACTGGCTGATCGATTACACAACATGAAGACGCTTTACGCTTTGTCCCCAGTGAAGCAGCAGAGGTTTGCTAAAGAGACGCTGGAAATATTCGCACCTTTGGCTAATCGTTTGGGAATCTCCACATGGAAAGTCCAGCTTGAAAATTTGTGTTTCAAGCATCTTTACCCACACCAGCATAATGAGATGTCAACCATGCTTGAGGATTCATTCGATGAAGCCATGATTACTTCTGCAATAGAGAAATTGGAGCAAGCTCTTAAGAAAGAAGGCATTTCTTTTCATGTTCTGTGTGGCCGGCACAAGAGCTTGTATAGTATTTACAGCAAGATGTTGAAGTAAGTTATCTTTCCTCTCTTGTTCAGAACAAACAATGTGAGTGAATTTAGAAGACTAATGTTGATCTTGCCCTTTTCCATTTTACCAGGAAAAAGCTAACAGTGGATGAAATCCATGACATTCATGGGTTACGTTTGATTGTTGACAACGAAGGAGATTGTTACAAGGCCTTAGGAGTAGTTCATAGTGTATGGTCTGAAGTTCCTGGAAAGCTGAAGGATTACATAACTCATCCCAAGTTCAACGGGTAAGCTCATATCTTGTTGTTTAAGTTGTGGTTGGTTGTGGCTTGTTAAAATGTAATGAATCTGACTTTGGTAAATTGGAATTTAGGTATCAATCTTTACACACGGTAGTGATGGACAATGGAACAGTCCCACTTGAAGTCCAAATACGTACACAGGAGATGCATTTGCAAGCAGAATTTGGGTTTGCAGCTCACTGGAGGTACAAGGAAGGTGACTGCAAATACTCTTCGTTTGTGCTTCAGATGGTTGAATGGGCTCGGTGGGTCGTAACCTGGCAGTGCGAAGCAATGAGCAAAGACAGATCTTCCATCAGTTCTTCTGATTCCATCAAACCCCCTTGCAAGTTTCCGTCTCACTCCGAGGACTGCCCAGCTTCTTACAAGCCCAACAGTAGCCAGGACGGACCAGTCTATGTCATCGTAATCGAAAATGACAAGGTTTGTTATAGACTACCTTTTTTTAGTACAAAAGAGTTATACACTTAATTGTTATACTGAACAAATCAGAAAATGCAGATGTCTGTGCAAGAATTTCCGGCGAGTTCTACGGTCTCGGATCTATTGAGCCGGGCGGGGCCTGGGAGCTCGAGGTGGTCCATGTATGGTATACCAGCAAAGGAAGAGCTAAGGCCAAGGCTGAACCAAAGACCTGTAAGTGACCTCAGGTGGAAGCTGAAAATGGGTGATGTGGTGGAGCTGACTCCACCAATTCCTGATGAGTCTCTGCCTGAATACAGAGAAGAGATTCAACGGATGTATGATCGAGGACTCGCGTTTTCACGCCCTGGAACCATGGTCGGATGGGGAAGCTGATGAGTCTTCAAATTGTTAAACTAGTACATGTATTTGTAAATATATAGTAGTGATTTAATTTGCTGTACATAACAATAGTTCCCTTGGTTCAATTTAAGCTTAAAAGAAAGCTAAAAAAGTCATTAACTCATTATGTTCCCTTGGTTCGTCCACTGATCTCACAAAGAACCACTCCTTTTGGCACCAAACGTGTCTTTAGCTGATGCAGCCTAATCTGAACACAGACGATCAGGTCCTCATGAGGTGATGTATAAATGAGTTGTGACGTACACTGATTTGGAGGTTGATGTTGAGGGACCGAGCAAAGCCAATGAGTTGAGTACCATAACTGTAAATCAGCAGGATAGCTGAGTTTCCCATGTTATTAGAAAGGAGTTAGTTAGGGAAATATTGAATGTAATAAGAAGAATAGTATAAATAGGAGGAGAGGAGTCTTGCGAGAGATCTATCTAGAGATCGATGTGGACTGTAGGGTTCAGAGCTTGTGCTCTGTTCATGGTTCAAGAAAAAGTAGTGTCTATTTGTGTGCTTTACATCTAAGGAAGACAATTCTTATATTCAGAGCCTCACCAATCACCAAACTCCCTCTCTACATCAGCAGCATCTATGCACTTCCACAAGATGCAAGCTTCTCTAATTAATGAATGATGAATGTAGATAAACAAGCATGAGAACCCAGAACATGAAGTTTCAAAAGACTAACTTGCGGGATATGTGACTTTATTATAGATTGAGCCTTATTCAAAACTCCCTCTCTTTTATTCAGCTCTAGTGTGGTAGAAGATTAGGTTGCATTTGAAATTACAGGCTCAGACTCTTAAAACTTCAAAGTAAAAAAAAAAAGAAAGGGATGGGGAGATAAAAAGGAAATAAATACTCACTCTGATACAGGTGATTTACAACAAAAGAAAAAAAAAACGTTAGTAGCGTGAAGGACAAGTAAAAGAAGAAAGCCTTTTGTTAGATTGTCTCACGTGTCCATGGCTTGTAAATTTTATTAGGAGCAATTACGGCGGTATAAATAGGAACACATCACCTCACTTTAGAACTCCCTCTCGACTCAATAATTCTTCAAAGATACGATTCTTGGCCATTCTTGGAGTTGGACTATCTCAGGCTTCTCAGTTCTCAGCGAACATGAATCTTCAAAGAAATCTTCAAAGAATAGTCTTCTTCAACCCTGGTAAAATCTTAAAACTGATCTAACTTAGAAATTGTCTATTGATTGCGATCTAGATTAGGGAACAATCACATGATAACGCACGCAATTGCGAGTGAATTAGGAAACTATGTAGATCGTCTTTAAGCAAATGTCTGTCGATTGCGATCAGATTTAGGAAACGATCTCATGATTACGCAATCTTTCAACTGTCATTAATCTTGGTACTTAGAATCTTTTACTTGTGTGAGTTACTCTTAGGAAAGTTTTAGAGAGATACAACATGAATGCGATTGTGATCTCAGAAAGTCTACTACGTTACGTACATGATTGCGATTCAGATAATATGGAAAACGTAGAGTACTTAGGGTATAGAGATATTCTTATCATTTCCCCGTTAGTAGACTCTGTTTTCTTAACGGAATAGCTTAACCCTACTTTCAGGTGGACGACAAGTGAACAGAGTTCTGCAAAACTCAAGACTTAGATTTTTAGATGTTCATGAGTTAGACATCTTAATGGAGAATTTCAATGATTTTCCTGATTCTAATCAACCCGTGTCTCCACTAAGAACGGGGTTGTATAGAAGGGACTGCCAAATTTACATTGATGGGAATGACTGGATCATTCTTGTTACAAGATCAAGACAATTGGTGAGTTTTATTATAAATTGTTTCTGGACTGTATCAAAGTAATTACTTGTTGGGGATGTTTCTTAAATTATGTTTTTTTTTTTTTTTGTGTGTGACTGATTAACGTCTTTCATATTCCCCCACAGAGGGAAAACGGGGTTGTTAGGTATAATTACACAGAGGCGAGGCAGTTCATTGGTGGCTATACGTTCATACGGCGAACAATAAGGAGGAGGGGACCTTGGCGCAGGGAGGTGAACACACTGGTACACTACCTGCGCGTACAGGGACATGTGTTGTGATGAGTCGAGTATTACTATACAAGCATATGAAGCAGCAATATATTCACAAGCTTATTTTCGTAAAATGCTTCAAAAAAACCTCTGCTTGTTTTGTTATTCCTTCTGACTTGTGCCATTGTGTGTCTGCGATGATCATTATATTAAGTCGTGGTGATCAGTGCTTTTTCCTATTCTCTCTAATCTCAACGATCGAAATGGATTTGAAAAGAAAGAAAACAAGTATTCTACGGTTGTTGTTACTAGGCTGGCCTAAGCCCAGTTTTATACTCGTCTCTCTCTAATTTATTACCTTCGAATTAGAAAGAAAAAAAAAACCACGTGGCACGTAAGATTCGGAGGGAAAGTCATGTCTGACCTACAAGTACAAAAGCGTAGCTTTACAGAGAAGTATATATAGAGGAGGATCGTGTTTTTTTAGTCGAAACATACGAACCCTGCCAATGACGACGATGATGTCGGATCTTTCTGGGGGCTTGGTAACAGAGATTTTGGATAATTCAGCGGCGAAAAAAAATCAGTTTCTGGGGTTCATGATGATGGACGATAGGGTTTGCTCTCTGAGGTTTGATCTCCAAGGAATCCGAAACGAAGGAGAAGGAGGAGACTTGTTGGTTGATCCATCTGTAAATCAGATAAGCCTTCTAGACCAAATCGAGGTACATAAACTCTTTCACTGCGACGGTTTAGTCCTATGCGTTCTCTTCGACGGTTCCAAGCTCTTGGCATGGAATCCCTATTTGGGGCAAACGAGATGGATCCAACCCATGAAAAGTTTCCACTTATTAGACAGGTATGCTCTTGGCTATGACAACATTAACAACCGTAACCACAAAGTCTTGAGGTTTGTTGACGATTACGTCACTGAGGAAGACCAGCCTTTTGGGTACGAAATCTACGACTTCAGCTCTGATTCATGGAGGGTTCTCGATGTCACTCCCGACTGGGATATTGTGTTTTACCAACGCGGCATGTCTTTGAAGGGAAATTCTTACTTTCACGCTCAACAAAAACTCATGCCAGGAGTTGAACCTGAAGACGACGACATAGATACTACAGACCTTCCTGTTTTTCTACTCTGTTTTGATTTTACAGCTGAGAGATTTGGACCACGTCTTCCTCTGCCCTTTCACTCTTATGGTGAAGAGACTGTGTCTCTCTCTTGTGTCAGAGAAGAGCAGCTCGCTGTCTTGTATCATAACTACAACTTATACTTGGAGATTTGGATTACCACTAAGATCGAGCCTACTGCCGTGTCTTGGAGCAGGTTTTTAGTTATGGATATGAAACCAATCACTGGCTTTAAGTTTTGTGTCGAAGCTGGGAGTTTCTTCATTGACGAGGACAAGAATGTCGCCGTGGTTTTCGATCTTGACGGATATAAACCAACCGAGACTTGTCGCTACCAGTCAGCTCACATCATTGGACAAGATGGATACTTCAAGTCTGTGAATTTCAGAGAAGCTCCCAATCTAGGGACACCTGACAGTTATGGATTTACTTCCCCCATATATTGTGTCCCACTTGTCTGCCCTTCTTATGTCCCAAGTTCAGTGCAGATTTGATTTGTTTAGTTCCATTTTCTTAGTTTTGTTTCTTTCATCTCCTTTTACTTCCATTCTTTTTTATTTTTTTGAGAACATGTCCTTTTAAACATGGCTATTGCTGCTAGTCAATTACAATTATTTTTTTTTGCTATTTTTCATCTCTTTGTTCAAGAGCTATGAGGACCAGTGAACCTGTCGATCACACAGAACGAAAAGTTATAAATTACTTGTTTTGTCTTTAGAGGCTAATGTAAAAGAAAGGGTTAGAGTGTGACTATGATTAGAGAAGTATAAGGAACAAGAAGTCCGTAACAGTGGTGCTACTTGACAATAAACTGCAGAGAACAGTTTACACAAGGCTTTAGTTTGGAAATGAGGCTAGCTTACTTCCACAAGGAACAAAAGGAAACTGATTCTCCTTTCCACATTAATCCAGCAAAGGTACCTCCATCTTCCATTCTTATTTCCCAGTTGTTGTCATACTTTCTCAGTAAGGACTTGGCTCCATCAATTGCATCTTCTCCAAATTCTTCTGCAACAAAACCAGCTTTTATCATCCTCTCAAACCATTTCTCTTTTCCTTCATTCACATATTCTCCAGTCATCAACACTTTTGTTGCCTCTTCTTCCATTAGCTTCCTCTCTTCGCTATCTTCTTCTTTGAATCCCGAGCTTGTTGAATCCAGAAACTTCCATAGATACTCAAGTTTCATCGAGAACCCTGCTGCAAAGTCCCCAATACTAGTACATTCTCCATTGTTCTCACAAAGAACCACTCCTTTTGGCCCCAAACTCCTCAGTGCAATCAAAGCCTCACCTCTCTCATCAAGCATGCTATGATTCAGCTGATGCAGCCTAAACTGAACACACACGATCAAGTTCTCGTGAGGTGAGGTATTAATGAGTTGGAACTTGTCAAGTACACTGATATGGAGGTTGATGTTGAGAGACCGAGCAAAGCCAATGAGTCGAGTACCATAACTGTATGCTGGTGGAACAGCAGAGAAAGGTATGTCTGAGGATGGTTCGGATACAACGGTTATTCGAACACGATGAGGAGGTCCTTCTGGTCTTCCGCTTAGAGCCTCCAGCAAAGTGGGCCATTGCATACCGTGAGAAACACCAATATCAACTATATGAAGATCCTTTTTTTTATCTATGGGATCTTGTGCTAGAATCTGCAGGATAGCTGAGTTTGCCATGTTATTAGGCAAAGCAAACCATGGACTTACCTCATAGAACTTAAGCAAAGTCTTCTGAAACATCTTCGCTTCTGCTGAAGCAAAGGTAACAACAGGCGAAGAGGATGAGGAAAGATGATGTTGCAGAGCGCGGAGACCAAAAGCTGCAAGCCGACGATTAGCATCTCCAGAAGAAGAGGCCAGTTCAGAGAGAACACAAAGGTAGTGTTGAACCCTTGATGAGTTCCTTGACGTAATTGCCAAGGCACAAGGGTTAAGTAGTTGCTCTGCCCACCTCTCTTCCTTGTTACCATCTTTGGAGCTCTTCTCACTAGACTTGTTTGATTTTTTCTTGCTCCTTGCTGATCTTTTCACATGTTGGGGCTGGATAAGCTCGTTACTGCTCCTTTTTCTGGATTGATCGTTTGGTTGCTGAAGTTGAGGCGGAGGATCCGAATACATGAATGGAGCTTCTGATACCAGTTCCAGGTTAGTTGCTTCAAAACCCCCACATGCACTAAGATCTTGACTATAGCTTTGAATAAAACCATGTTCCGGATCTTGAGTCTGATCCCATTCCCAAGTTTGAGACCCATCAAACTCGTGGAGTAAATCAGAATCATCGAACTCTGGTAATGGGGTCAAGGACATAGAATCCTCAAGCCAGCCTAGGACATGATCTAGAG
Source organism: Capsella rubella (assembly GCF_000375325.1). Lineage (NCBI taxonomy): Eukaryota > Viridiplantae > Streptophyta > Magnoliopsida > Brassicales > Brassicaceae > Capsella > Capsella rubella. The sequence goes on along the minus strand of NW_006238921.1, from coordinate 4,756,057 downwards.
TCTGGTTTACTGGTTCTGTTTCTTCTAACGACATTTAATGGATGATGAAAAAAAGTATGATTTGTGACTAGGTGATATAGGTTAAGACCGAAAAAGATTAAAAACAGTAACAGGAATAGAAAAGATATGGATGGAGAATGTTTAGATGAATATATATTGAAATGGCGTGTGGATCTTAATAATACAGAGGAGAGTGTGCCATGACCATATTAACTAGTAAACCACCTTTTATGAAAATGGTAATAAGACTTGTGATATTAAACTAGTACCATTATTTATATATTTGAGTATTGCAATCTGATTGGCATTTCCATAAGTCAATTAGTCTCTTCACCTATTGCAATTTGGGACCATTGTTGTAGGTTGTACTATACTGAATATGTTGCATATCAGACATTAAATAATGTTATATTTGGGTAGTACTATAAGCAAATTTGAGAGATTATAAAAGTATCAAAATCTGTACTATGATGTTGTCATTAAGTAATAAACAAAAACAATGGCTTAGATTGTGGGGACATAATATGATGCAGGCATAGAATCTGGTGTTATCTTCTCTTCTATCAGTATGGTCTGGTCTCTAGGATAATCTTTTTATTGTCTTAAAAAGTACAAGAATATTGTTTTGTTGAAGACATAAGATAGATACTGAAATTATGATGAACGTATTGTCCAATACGCAGTAGTGATTTTTCATCTGATTGTTGGTAAAAAAAAATTGCTTCAGTCACATACCCACATGATTTGGTTCAAAAACGGTAGTTGAGTAAGTTCGAGAAAAGCTTTAATATCCATTTCCCTAGAATATTCTCTAAAATTATTATGTAACTGATGTTGGTCCACAAGTTTTTTTTAATAGAAATTTAGTATGTGCGTAGATGTTTGAACATCTTATCATATATGAATTAAATATCCATAATCTTAGCTTGCGACTAGGCTCTTATAACTCTTTCAAATTCCACAACTGGATTTAGAAATAGAAACTCACTTTCCACAATCTAATATATATTCATTAACAGTAGAGCTTTCGAGAGAGATGTCTGAATCAATTATTGCTTCAGGGATGTACAACAAAGTATTGTTTTGTGATGCCTAGCTATTTGGTAGGTGAAGGAATGTAATCGTAAAGATTTGGTTGGTTGTGGGAATTGAGAAATGATTGGAGGATATAAAACGTCAAAGACATAATATAACCTTAATCAAAAAATCAGACAGAGACAAAGATGTTTTTTATTCCAAGAAAATGACATTATTGACTGATTTGTTACGAGCTTTGTTATGGTTTGATTCACATTTCATCCGTATAAAAAAAAAAATTGCAAAAGCGTTTTGAAAAGATGTATGTATAAATGAAACATGTCTTCATCTTTGAAATCTATCAGATAAAACCACTCTGTCAAGTTTCCAATGACTAAGGCATCAACTCCAAACACTGTCCCATGGAGTCTTTTAGTTTGCTCAAGAAGTTTTACCATTACAATACTGAAATTGTACTACAAAATTAAACATTGACAAAAGCCACAAGTGTTCATCATGTGGTTGGCCTTGTTACCAATTATGGTTGATGTCAAAATTTGGTTTGAAAATGGACTTAAATAGGCAACAACATTAAGCTCAAATAATTTTATACATTACATAAATCACAAATCCATATGTGGGTGCACACTTAATCAAAGCCAGATAAGCTTAAATCAAAGTATAAGTAATTCAGCAACAAGGCACACTAGAAAAAATAAAGAAAAACTGTTGAAAGATTTCAACTTCTTTTGCAGTAGAGATTGTAGAATGAAAGCAAACTTGAAAAACAGAAACTTTGTGGATCGATATATAGCCAAGGATGACTTCCCGTCATGATCTCATCAACCACTTGCCAGAGTTAAGAGTCTCACATGAGGACTGAGACATGGTGGTTTGATGGATAACCTGAGAACCTGAACTGTGGGTTTTGTTGAAACATGTCGTTGTTGTTCCCGGTTATGTCTGAGCAAGATGTTGTCGAGCCACTTGACCCGACCCCGCCCCTTGAAATGTCCTGTTGCCAGAACTTTCCCGGAGAGTTCTTGAAGACATGCGGTGAGCCCGAGAATAGAGGAGAATGTGGAGATTTTGACTCTTGAAGCTTCTTTGTGTTGAGGAACCGCCCACCAGAGCCTCTTGCTCTCTTTAACGCATGACGGTGACGCGACTCGTGAAGGTATGGCTGCATCATTTCATACACAGAATTGGTCTTAGACATAATAATTGAAACTTTCTGTAGTTCTATCTATCATAGTGGTGCAACAGTAAATAAACATACTTTGCGGACTTTGATGAGCTTGTTCTGAGCTTCGAGCTTTGCGCGGTGCTGTCTACGACGTAAAATAGCTTGGTACTGTTTTGCATTAACAAAAATTGGTTCATTTTCTGGAATGTTGTGAGGCAAAGGCATTCTAGAAGGAACCAACCCTCCAATTTGAGGATGCTGCATCTACAAAGATTTTCATAACAAATACTTCTTCATAAGATCAAGAAACGTTTAAACGGTAGAGGCTTCACTGTTCCAAGATGTAACAAGAGCGTTATCTTGAGATGTAAACTGTGTATTACCGTGTGTTGTGATGCATACGGAAAAGACAAGAAACCATTGATACGTGGAGTTTCAGGCCAAGAAGCCGCCTGAGAGCATAAAGACATTAGAATTAAAAAGTAGTTAGCTTTAGACTCAGTCTCATCTAGGGTAAGATTTATAACAAGGTCAAAAATGATAGACTAATCAACCTCAATAGGAAGAAGCACTGACTCTTGAGACACTTTCGACAAGATTGAATTGGAATGACTTCCAATAGTATTCTCCGGGTTTACTTTGTAACCTGCTTCAAAACAAGTACCCATTAGATCAGCTAAAACTACAAGAAGCAGCTGACGCAATGTGAACTCTTATTCAGGCGAAAAGAAGCTGAAAAGTGGACCTGAGAGATGGGTAGCAATGTTGTGGCCATAACGATTGTTAGGTTCGCTTAAACTTGCAACTTCACTATATGACTCTCCTCCAGTGGACTGAGTTGAGGAGGAATCATGGTCCCGCAATTGAAAACCAGTTTGCTTCATTCTAGGGAAATGAGTAGACATCATCTCAATCGTCAAGCTTAAATTGCAGTTGTCAGTCAGGGGTGAAGATCCTAGGACGTTTGAGTTAGTGAGCACAGAACACAGAGAGTTATCCCAAGAAGTTTACAGGAAAAGGCAATGAATCTTTGTGCATTGTCTAATCTCCAGACCACAGTAGATCCATCAAGAGACAAAGAGATGTTTTTTTCAGTCACCTATATAATCCAAATCAAGTAAGAAGAACCAAGTCATGATATATTGCATTTACTTGGAGGAATAAATCTCAAAACCATTCTTGATTCAAAAAGAAATGAGCAACAAACAACAGATCTAAGAGAGAGAAAGCACAGAGCAGAACTGATAGATAGATAGCAAAGATTCAGACTTTAAGAATCAACGGCCTTACAAATCTGAATAAAGAACAGAAGTTTTGATTGATCACTCAAGATAAAGCACACACATGCAATTCCACTAAATCAATCGACATAAGACATGAGAGACTAAGACCCTACGAATTTGGATGATCCAATCAAAAAAAAGAAAGCCAGAAAACAGAGAGAAGAAAAAAAAAAAAAAAAAAAAAAGCAATCAGATTTGCTCACCAATCACCCAAAAATGGGTATAGAAGCCTCTCAAAAGGAAAGCAGAGAGTACACAAGTAGTCAAACAGAGCGACTTAACAACTTACCCAAAAAATAAGAATCTGGTGTGAAGATGGGAGAGAGAGAGAAAAAAAAAGAAAGAAAAGAAAATCAAGTAAAGTAGAGATGATGCATGTCTCCTTCCTCAGAACATGGCTTCTTTCTTCTTTATCAATTTCACTGTCTCTCCAAGATTTGGTATTATTATTATTGGCTATGTATGTATGGCTAACCAAAAAAAAAAAAAAAAAGCTTTTACCAATGAAATGTTATGTTCCCACCATGAACACTACCTTTTTTAGCTGACATTATCAATACTAAAACAGTTTTATTATTCGTTGTTAACATTATGAACCACTCTTGCTTTTTCTGTTTTATGTCTAATTAAGTCATTAACTCATATTTACCTTAAGTAATCAGATCAATATACGGTACACCTTTTGCTTTTTTATTAACTAAAAACACATTTAGTAGAAAACTCATGGAAGAGAGAATAAATCATAGTTATGTTGTGTTAATTTGAAAATTAGTCATTAATTTGTACCCTTTTATTTTTTTTAGTAGGCATACTTACCATTTTTATTGATTTATTAGACGGCCGCCACATCGCTGTTCCTAAATCCACGCGCTTGTTGATGGTGCGTGATATTCACGTCTGGTGTTTTGGATGATGAAACGGAAACACGTCACAAACATAGACACACTTCCCTTCTTTTTTTGGGTTTGAAGTTTTTTGCCACACTTTTGTTTATTTCTCTGCATAATAATATTTTAAATAATGATGCGTTTTTTATTTTTTATTTTTAAATTAGAGCAACAGTAATGATAGTTTTTTATATTGCTCTTAGCAATAAATTAATATTTAAAAAACTAAGAACATCAGAAGATATGTTAGTTTTTTTTGTTTTTTTGTCACCAAGATATGTTAGTTTTGTCTTTTAATTAAAGACATTTTTAGTAATAAACACACATTTTTCATTTAGTTTAATTATACATTTAAGCTAAATACACTCTAAAATACTACTATTAAAGATGGATTAACACATCTTACATAAGAAGAAGTGATGAACACTAGTTTTTTTTTTAAAAAATCTTCATTAACAAATTTTATCACAAAAAAAAAAGATTGCATAGCAATAAAGTGAAATTTCGATCAATTGTCATAAGATTTATAATGAGATGATGATAGCTACTAACTATTTATAGCTTGGCAAAGCAGAAAAAAAAAACAAAAAAAAAACAAAAAAAGTGTCTCGGTGGAATCAATAGCCCTCACAACAAATTATCTATTAAATTTAGTGATGTGGGGTGGGGTTAGTGGGTTAGGTTAGGAGGCTACGTATAGTTTTACTTGGCGTGAAAAGAAACTGAAATCAAGTCAAGCAAAGGTGGGGGTGAATACTTGCACTTGCACCTGTCTCTCTAGATGAACATTCCCCAACACAAGCAATGTATTATTATTATAGTAGTTGAGACTTGATAGTGTTCGTTATGTACCTTGTCCGGATGATCACCATGACACCATGAAATGAGTCTGAGTTTGGTTTGGTTTGGTTTCGTGGAAAAGTTGTAAGACGTCATTATTAATTTAATAAGTAACTTCTGAGGAAACTATCACACTAAAAAATTCTAGATGAAGATTGCTGAGCGTTCAGATCATAAGATGAAGAGTGCAGTTTATATATCTCCCCACTTATTAACCAAGATCATTATTAACTGTTTTTTTTTTTTTTGGGTAAAGCACATAGACAAGGGAATATTCTTTTAGAGTTAGGGTGACTCGACGAAATATAAGAAAAAAGCAAACGAGCCAACGTAATTAATTACACTTTATACTATGGGACAGGTATACTAAGGTGTGTAGTAGTAATTACGGATATTCGGCTCCTTTTTTTTCTTTTTCATTTACGTAAGAGATATATAACACACAAAAAATGACAACGACGAAAAGAAGACACAAGACGAGAGAGAAACCTATAAATCTAAACTTAATATCTCTATTACAAAAAAAAAAAAACGAAAGAGAGTACACTCGGTACAGCTACAGCCTACAGATGGATCTTTTTCTTTTTCCATAACGAATTGTCCAAACCATATAAAGAGGAATCTAAAAGAAGAAGAAAAAACATTGGTTTCAGCAGTAGTTAAGCAAGGGAGAGAGAAGAAAGAAGAGTAAAAAAAAACAAACCACAGGGTTCGTTCACGTCCATTCACGTCCACTTTCGCCAAAAAAAAACAAAGCATCATCACCATTGAGTACTACTAATTACTCTCGTCCTTGATTATGATATGGCGGCATGTCCTGTAAACACACACGCAGAGATTTCAGCATCCATAACTCTTTAACCATCAAAACAAAAAGGAATGACAAAGAGGGAAATATTAGCAATTATAACCTGCTGGTATGGAGGAGGCTGCTGCGGCATGTAATATACAGGCCTAGGCTGCTGCTGACCATGCACCATTTGCTGCTGCTGCTGACCATGCACCATTTGCTGCTGCTGCTGACCAGGCATTATTTGCTGCTGCTGCGGGTACTATACATCATAATCCCAACATCTCACCATTAGACTTTTCATGTTTTTCTTTTGTTTTCTGAATACCGATTCACTAGGGTTTGTGTATTAGTGTCAAACCTGGGGTTGTCCACTTGGATGATAATAGGGTTGCTGATAATACATCATAGGTTGTTGGTTGCCCGGATATGGCGGGACCTGCCAATTTTCACACGGAGAGAGTTTTAGTAACATAACCCCGTTAGGCTATATAACTAATATTTATATATACATGTCACAGGGAACTTACTCCGTAATTAACAGGCGGCATTCCAGGCATCTGCTGAACAGGAGGAACATTACTAGGAGCAGGGTAGTAGAATGAGGCATCTGCGATTGGAGATTGAGGTCTCGCAGCAGCTGGTTGCACTGGTTTGAAACTCTTCGCTTTCGGATTGAATATGAATTCCTGATCACACCCAACGACCCATAATTAGTGGATAGAAAAAACACACAGTAAACATTTGATCAAGTTTGAACAAATCAAACAAAAAACCTTTGCATTCGGATTTAGTGTGGACTTTTCTGAAGAGTTCATAGAACCAACTGATGAGCTTGGCGATAGCCCAGAACGACTTGATGTTGAAGGAGCTGGGCGGCTTTCTGAACTTCTAGAAGCCGACTGCCCAGGAGAGCTTTCAGATTTTGATTTACCAGAACCTTGACTGACTTGTCTTTCCCTCTCAGTAACAGCCTTCGACGCAGATTCTGCACCACCACCATTTTTTGCGCTTTCGTCGATATCTACATTCCACAAGACATATTTTATACAATGATCAAGCCTACAACATATTTTCTAATTAGATGGAAGTTTCATAGCAGGTCAGCATTCCCTGGCATATTACTAATGCCACAAGATAGTACACTGAGATAAACGTAATAATTAATAATAGTGTCAAATCGAGAAAAACTTGAGTCACATATGTAAAAATGAAAGGTATTTCTACGTCTAGAAAAACAAAACAAGTTCAGACTTCTATGCACACCAATTGTTCGAACAGATAAAACAAATTATAGTAGGTCATATATAGAAAATAGCGTAAGAAGGACGTAGTGTATACCTCCATGACCAGAAGTTGATTCCTCAGCTGACTGTGTTAATACAGAAGGACGCCAAATAATCAATGTTAAGATTAATAGAACAACAAATACAATTATAATTAATGGCATAATCAACATGGAGTTGACATTACTCTGTTATTGTGTGAAACCTCTTGATTATTGTTAGTTCTTCTTCGCTCATCTAGCTGGCTCTCACTATTATGTCAAGAGACACTTCCAATGTGAGAGAAATTATTTTAAATGAATTTTCAGATGCATAGCATAATAGCCAAAAGAAAATTGACCTGATACTGCTGCCTGCGGCCGGTGGATCTTTGGATTGCTGTTTAGAGGTTGAGCAGCTTTGATCTACATTTGTATTATCCCGCGAAGATTGACTGTCACCCTAAAAGAAAAAGAATGGCGATATCACCAATCGTTCAGCAATAAACTACTGTCAAAGAAGAACTAAACCATACCTGTAATTCTTCACAGCCCTTGCCACTAGAAATTGGCTTCTGGCCATCAGAAATAGATGAACTACCAAAAGTCAGATCATTGCAAGTATCCAGCTGCGCATTGTCCTCCTCATCCAACCCACTATCATCTAATCCAGTAACTCGACTGACAGATGAGTACCTGGCTTCCTCGTCAAAATCAAATTTCTCCTTAAGCTTAAGGCCTCTTTCCTGCAGGCAAGAATGGTTAGAAATTTGATCTTATAACAAAAAAAAAAAAAAACATAGGACACAAGATGCAAAATAGGAACCTCTAATTACCTCTGCTACATGAAGATCTCGGGTAGTCTCACCCTCAATCTCATTCGCGATCCTCCGGGCTTGCTCTTCCAACTCTTTAGTCTGAGTCCCTCTCTCAAGTTTTGTGGTATAGAGTTCCTCGTCGAAAGTGCTCTTTACTCCAAACAGTGACTCATTCGCCTCAAACTGATTCCATTTCCTACAGGCAGAAACGAGTCAGCTGAGCATATCAGCAGTAAAGTGCCATGTTACGAGAGGTATCCAGGAAAAAAAAAACCAGGTAACCACACAGCAAAGATTACTCATATATATAAAAGTCAGAACTATCAAAACAGTATTCTTCCTAATCTTAGGAAATTCCCCACTGGCTCTTCCGCACCAATATATATTGCTTTCACTAAATAATAGAATTCTAGCTCTATATATGGAAAGAGAATTGATTTCCAAAAGGAATATCATAATCATAGTCTAAAATGCAAGCACAAGAATAATCTTTTCATTCCCACTATCTCTAATCTAAATTCTCAGCTAAAGAAATCATGCTCTGAGAATCTAGCTGACAAATTAGCATACTAAACATTCAATAAATATAAGTTTGCCAGGAAGTTTAAATAAATATGTATCAGTGTGTACCTATTCCAAGGGTTATCAAACACATTATCCAAATCTGCACGCAGTGGAACACTCTCATCGGGTACCCAGGGTTTCAGCTGTCTTTCCCTATCAACATGATATGACTGTGATATAGAAGAGTCTGTCAACAGCTCCATTGGCTTCTCACTCTGAACTGCATTTGACATGCCGTTCCAGGATACAGAGAGATCCTACCACCAAAATCAATGATAAAAGGTAATGACAATGTCAAAACTCAAAGTAGTCTCTCTGCCATGTAACACACTGACATAAACTTAAACAATAAATGTTTCCCTTAGTTTACAAATAGAAAGCATACCTTAGCTACAACTTGCACAAGTTCATCTGCAGGAATAATGAATGTCTTGGACGGCGGCTTTCTAACAAACTCGGAACGGGATTTATGCCCTCGTAAAGTACCTTCTTTAATCAAGCATGCCATCTTTAGAATGATTCCTGGAAGTTTCAAGCAATTTCTAAGTTGCAAGAAAAAGGTTGCGTCTTTCATGCTTTACAGGGAAAAAAATTATGATTCGGAGCCTCACCAAAATCCTTATCTACATCAGCAGCATGAAATATACCAATATACATCGATCCATTTTTTAGATGCACTTCCACATGATGCCCGATCTTACATGTTGTGAGGTACACTAATCGATCACGCGAAAGCCTCTCCAAGCTTCCAGCTTCCCCATTGAATGCTGAATATATATTAACAAGAATGAGGACTCAGAAGGTGACAAATTGCAGATAAATCACAGAAAATGAACAGCTAACCTGGCGCCCCATTTGATGAAGTTTCCGACTGAATAGGTTGGATACTCATTGCAGCCTCAGACTGTTCAAACTAACAAGGGGTAAAAACATATATATATATATATAGAGATAGTCAGGTAAAGGTAATGTACAAAAAAAAATAAAAAATAGAACTAATCCAAATGTTGATAGTTAGGTCCCAAAGGGCAATGAGTCAGAAGAATTAAGTTCATGGGAACCCTTGGTGGCATCAAATAGCCATTGTTAAATATCACAGACGTAATTGCTCAACTGAAGCGGAAAATATATATAGGAGGTTACCACTGAAACACATGATTACTATCTAACGGGATAATACAATCAGTGAAAAAATTAAACATAAACAACAACACTTGGTTGGCTTCATGCATCAAACACGCCGATTACTCTAGAGAACAGTGGAACGTTTGTGGATGAAACAAAACAAAAACAAAATAGTGTTGATTGTAACGTTTATTCCACACGCAAATATTAACAAGAAAAGAGTTTCAGCACAAACAATGCATCTGCAATGAAGAAATGGAAACAAATCATAGAGTTTCAGCACAACCAGAGGCCAAAAAAAAAAAGGAAGGCATTAAAGTGAATTAAAGATGCAATCAAGAAATGGGATCCCTAATGTATACCGAGCTTAAACTACGCATTCCAGTAAAACAAACCCTAAATCGGCCGCCTAAATCACCAAATTCCCCAAAATCTGCCTCGATAACGCGAAAGAAGAAAGAAGCAATGAACATTAACTAATATTCCAGATATAAGAAGCTAAGAAGATGATATTTACCTCAACGAGCTAACCAGATCAGAAACGCAAAGCGCTGCAGCACACCAATTAAAAGAATGCTCCGGAAGGGGACGGACGAGCTCGATAGATTCCAACGCAACAGAGAGATAGGGCTTCGGATACAGCTAGAGCTTACGCGGAGGGAGCGAAGGTGAGCGATTCACCATGAATCTCAAAATAGAAGGATGAATCGGAGACAATGATCGGAGCTGAGCTAACACACTTTGATTTTGAGCAAGCAAGAAGCAGAATGAAAGAAGAGCTATACGAAACAGATCGTTGTGTAAAGAGTGCAAATCACATACACGGAAGTGCACAGTAGAAAATATATTGGGCCTGAATGGGCTTTAATTGGGCTATAAACTGGGTTTGGACAACTTCAGAAATGTCAACTTGCCGCCTTTCCTCTAGTCAGTCTTTTTGATCGATCGATCGATCATCACTTGCCTTCGCCATTAAGAACGTCAAACTTTCATATAACTTCATCTGATTATATAATTTATGCTTTAAGTCAAAAAAAAAGAATCATTCTAATTCTTTAAACACACATGAAACAAACATAAAGGGATCATCAATCAAGCCTTCAAAATCAGCAAGAATAAAGAGTTTTTTCTTTTCTTTTTCAGGAAAAGAGCATAACCTGGAGCAAAAGGATACTTCAAATTCGAAATGAAACTTTTAAAAGTGCATGGTGTTGCTTAGTGATGGGGATAAATAGGTTAACTTGGCTTTCAAAATGGATTTTAAACGAAGTAGTGCTTATTGCTTAAGCCTTTGAACTTTGAAGTTTGAAGGAGAGACACAAAGGTGGGGGGCAAAAAGTAGTGTAATAGGCTTAGTTGGAAAAACAACTCTATAAAGTTTAAATGATTAATTAATTATAAGCTTGGATCTAAAAATATAACTACATGCTTCATTGCATGTCTCATCATTATCACTTGTTCTTCTATTTTTAATATAGATAAATAGCACTTTATATAACTTTATCCCAGTTTCGAAGGTGCAATATACTATTTGTCACCATAAAGCTAAGCATGAAATACTAATGATCATAATTGATAAAATGAACTAATCAAAAAAAAAAAAAATCATCTTCAAGGAAAAAATAATTAACGGATGAGATTCACGTGAATTATATAATCAAGTTACTTAAGCATGAATTTAGTTGGACTTGGAGGAGTCTGAATACAACGTCTCTTTATACGATCATTGTGAATGACTTTGTAAGGTATATAGGGGGATGACAATAAACAACAAAACCAAACTATATATACAAGTGTATCAGAACATAACAAAAAAAACCAAGAAGACACAGTGACCATTCACGTGGCAAGGTAAAAATTAAATAAATTAAAATTTGCAGTATCCGATCTGATCATTCATGGCTGTAAAATCTTTTTTTTTGGGTGTGTGGTTGTAATAGAATAATAGTGTTTCAGCTGTATTATTTAGTGAAAGAAATAGAGAAAGCAAAGTTTATAAAATATACCTAAAAAAACTTAAGAGACGACCATACTATTAGACCAACATTATCAATGGGATCTTAACTCATTCTTAACTTAATATTTGGTATTTTTGGATTTAATTTAAATGGTAAATAATGATTTATGCTAAGATCTGGATCTTAATTAAGATCTAAAATTGTGGCTAAGATACGACATGTGTCAATAGACGATTGGTGGAAGGTTTTTTTTTTGTGTTATGTGTTCTTATTGAACATTTATCTTTTAAATTCTTTCGAAAATCCATTTTCTTGTTTCATGCTTTAATATTTTAATTTAAAAAATTAAAAAATTGGAACAATTTAGGACCTTTTAATTTAATGTATTTAGATTGTCTTAACATTTTGTAAATGTTGTTCTTGTTATACCAGTATCAACCTACCAATACCATCCAATAAAAGTTTTTTAAAAAAAGTTATAATCTATTGTGTTTTCGAGCATATATGGACAAAATTTTCTAGAAATCAAGTTTAAAACTATTGTGTTTTATGTTATTTATCTTATCAACTGTATCTCATATATGTTTAAAATTATAAATTTGCAATAATTATAAAAGTTTCTAAAATTACATATTTTAATTTTATTTAAGTTTTAAAAAATTATTTTTTGCTAAGATTTCCAACTTAAGATCCTACCAATAAAGACATCTCAAAACTAAAACAAAAATACAACTCTTAACCTTTACTTTTTCAAATTTAATAATAAATTAATCATAAGATTAAAAATTAAGATCTCCTTGATAATGTTGCTCTTAAGTTTGAATTTTTAAAAACATGGTGTATGGTAACAAATTCCTCCACAGTGTAGTTAATTCACGCCCGTTGCTTCACGGCGCTCCTGTGACCAATCTGACAATATATACTCGTATATTTTCCTTCTTTCTCTCTTTCTTTTTTTTTGGTTTCTACATAACAATTGAATGCAGTTTAGTTTTAAGCTTAAACAACAACTAAGTTAGTTGTCTCTAAATGCTGAATGAATTGGGATTTAGGAGTAACTTGCTAAACGAGTAGTAATATTCGCCAATGGCTAATTCTATCACTGTCTTAGAATTATGAGAAAAAACAATTCGTAATTGAGAAAATTGACAGATAACAAAAATTGGAATTAGTTATTGGTTACTTTATTTCTTTAATTGGGTGCAAAATTAGACAGCCAGAAACATTTAACAATACACGTGTCGATATGTGGTCTGGTCACACATTTGATATTATGTTTTTTTGCTCGACTTCATTTTTTCTTTTTTTATGTGTTGCTTAATATTGTTCTTTAGGAAAAAGGCAAAAAGAAAGTATTGAAAAACAAAAAAAAAAACAAGAGAGGAAAATAAAGAGGAGAATATATAACATTTGAAAATTTATTGGGTTCGATTTCTTCCACACTCTCCTCAAACAGTAAAACTTATTTACGGGGTAGTTTCTACTAACGTAGTTTTTTTTTCTACTAACTATACTAACGTAGTTATAAAACTGTTTACTACTGTATATATTTCATTGATAAAAAAACCAAACAATGAATCCAAACTTGAACAAAATCTACTTACTGATAAAGTTGTAATAAAGCTGTAGAACTATTCTGTTGGTTAGTAAAAACTGTGTTACGTTTTTTTTTCTTTGGTCATAAATCATAATAAATTAATAATCCATAAATACCAAAGTTAAAGACGAATCTGAATATAACCAATACTGCTTCTTCTTCTTTCTTTTTGTTGTTGTGAATTTGTTGCTGAAGTGAAGAAGAAGAAGAAAAGAGTGTAGAGAGCTTTATATAGGAAGGAACAAAATACAACACTTGTGCGCAAACTTTCACAGTGTCCGACGATCTCCAAGCCCAAATATCAAAGTTCCTCTCTTTTTTTTTTCTTCTTCTTCTTTCTCATTCTCTCTCTCTTTCTCTCTCCCTAAAATTCGTAGCTTTATTGCATTTTGCTTCTGCATTCGGCTTTGGATTTCATAAAGTGTTAAGATTTAAGAGTGTCTCTCACTCAATCTCTCTGTGTTAAGAGCTTTTAACCCGCAAGGAACAGAGAGAGTTTCTTTTTTCCTAAAAAAAAAAAAAGAGTTTTTAATGCGAAATCGTTTTCTAGGTTTGATCTGCAGATCCTGGTGCCCTAATTTACCGCTGCTGTTACGGTCTCTTCCTTCCCTTGCCGTCATTTGACTGACCTTTTCAATGGTGGAGTTCTATATCTGAATCTCTTTGGCAAAAAGAGTAAAAGCAATCGAATTTACCGACCTGCGAGTGTTTTATATTGAAGGCCAAGTGCGTTACTACTGTGTCGCATAAAGGTACAAATCATTGCTAGTCTTTTCATTACAAAAGGGCTCTATTATCTTAGATTTGATCGTGTTTCCTTCTCCTTAATACTCAGTTTGAATTTGAAACTTCGTGGAGGGTGAGAGAGAGATATGCTGACATGCATAGCTTGTTCGAAGCAGCTAAGCACCAACAATGGTGGATCTAAGAGACAAGAGGAAGATGAAGATGAAGAAGACAGAGTTATTGGAACGCCCAGGTCTAAGCAACCTATTAAGTCCCTGACGTCACAGGTAGATAACATTCTTCCTCTGTGTCACTTTCACAAGGAAAAAAACACAAATGAGAAAATGAAAAGAAACTCCGAGACAGGACCATTTTGTTCTTGTTGCTTTCTGTTTGTAAGCTAAGAACAAATCAACAAGTCAAATTTTGTGCGTACTGTTTGGTTTCTGATCTTTCAACGAAATAGGAAAAGTTTTCTTACCTCTAGAAGCCAAATTTAAGTCCGTGACTTTCAGAATGTCTTCTTTTTTATAAGAAAAAAGTTTTAATTCTGCGCACTTAATTTTGTCAATGCCATGTGAATCTTCTTCAGATAAAAGACATGGCAGTAAAAGCATCAGGTGCTTATAAAAGCTGCAAACCGTGTTCAGGGTCGTCAAACCAGAATAAGAACCGAAGCTACGCTGATTCGGATGCTGCTTCAAATTCTGGGAGGTTTCGTTATGCTTACAAGAGAGCAGGGAGTGGAAGCTCAACACCGAAAATTTTGGGCAAGGAAATGGAGTCAAGGTTGAAAGGGTTTGTGAGTGGAGAAGGAACACCTGAATCCATGAGTGGTAGGACAGAGTCCACAGTGTTCATGGAGGAAGAAGATGAGCTTAAGGAATGGGTTGCTCAAGTAGAGCCTGGTGTCCTCATCACATTTGTATCATTGCCTGAGGGAGGGAATGATATGAAGCGGATTCGGTTCAGGTAATTTTATTGTTTTGTAGCATTTACACAAAGTTAAGTCGGGATCTTGAACTGAATCAAAATATGGTACATTGTGTTTTTAGATAGGGGACATTGCAGATGATACACAACTGAAATGAACTATTCCATAATGTTTTGAAATCCGTTGATTTTGATTTTGATTTTGGAAATAGAGATGTGTGTCTATTGGAGACCAGCTATGAGAAGTACGGTTGATATTTAGGATATTATTATGTGAGATTTCTGTGTTGGAAACTGTTGCTGCTTTCGTTTTTCTTGATTCAATTCAAGTGGTCCCCAAACATTTGCTGTAATAATGAGAACTTGTACATCCTTTTGCCAAGAAAGGTTTTTGAGATGTGGGCTATATTTTGGTAGTTGAATTTAGTGCAGAACTTAAATGGATTCCCCGAGAACAATTGTGTGGGGAAGTGTTTGGTGAATTTAGAAAAGTTCTTTTTGTATGTGGAAAATCTGATGAGGGCAAGGGAGATCTAACTAACTTTCTTCATGGCCTCATAAAAGTGGAACATTATGGCAATTACTGCAGATTCTGAGTTTTCTGTTGAACATAGCACTGTTAACTTGGTTGTTATTGTCATGGTGTTCTGTATTGTATATGCTTAAGGCAGCTTCTAATTTGTTGGTTTCTGTAAATTTGTATTGCTTGCAGCCGTGAAATGTTTGATAAATGGCAAGCTCAAAAGTGGTGGGCGGAGAATTTCGACAAGGTCATGGAATTATACAATGTGCAGCAGTTCAATCAGCAGAGCGTCCCACTTCCAACTCCTCCTAGATCAGAAGATGAGGTATATGCTCTCGCTTCACTTATGAACACATGAATCCATTCATCAAAACATGTATTTGATCTCTTGAGGTCTAACTAGTTTTAGTTTGGTATACCAGAGCTCACGAATTCCATCTAGCAAGAATGGTCCTGCAACTCCACCTCTGAACAAAGAAAGCTCTCGAGGAAAAGGGTACGCTTCTTCTGACTCACTCACTCACCAACCAACAGCCCAAACACGAAATGGACACCAAGATTCATCTGGTCTTGCTACAACACCAAAACTGTCTAGCATAAGTGGGACCAAAACAGAGACATCATCGGTTGATGAGTCTGCAAGAAGTAGCTCGTCAAGGGAAGAAGAAGAAGGAGAAGAAGCAGATCATTCAGGGGAGCTCTCTGTAAGTAATGCAAGTGACATTGAAACTGAATGGGTTGAACAGGACGAAGCCGGTGTTTACATCACAATCAGAGCTTTACCAGATGGGACTCGGGAGCTTAGACGGGTTCGCTTCAGGTAAAAGGACATTACGCTTTCACTGTTCCTACTAAAAAACCATTTTGAAAAGCAAGCACTTAACATCATTTTCTGTGTGGTATTAGCCGAGAGAAGTTTGGGGAAACGAATGCAAGATTGTGGTGGGAGCAGAACAGAGCTCGCATACAACAACAATACTTGTGATGAAGATGGGATGATCTCTAGAGGAACTTGGACACATCAAAACAAAACACTTCTCTTTTTGTATGTTTTACTCGGATAAAAAAAAAAGCTACAGATTGATGGAAATAACTTGGGTTTCAGATGCTGCATGTACCTTTTAGTTGGTGGTTGTTAGTAGATCTCTTTCTCTTCTTCTTTACATTTACATCTCTATACAGAGGTATCAGTTTTACTCCTTCAGTGGATTTTTTTTTCTTGGTGTTACTAGTAAGGGTATGTATATAATAGACCAATTCTAGGAAAATTCATACTATTTCAATGGCCATCTTTCCATTTATTTATGACAATATTACTACTTTGCACTTTATCAGAAAGATGTACACTTGTCTCTTCTAGTAATTCATTCATTAATTATATGGACAATGATTATGGTATGTAATTTATCGTATCAATTAAATAGTAAGTGCAGCTTACTTGTACTATGTCTTTAGAAATTTCCATTTCTCACTTACAAATGATAATTATCTATAAGGGTAAAATAGTCATTCTGGGTTATCCAATTTAGTGAATTTGCCATTTGGAACCAATTTTTTCTAGGTTTTTTTTTTCTTTTTTTTTGGGTTGACGCGTGAGAGGAGAATAAACCCTCTCTCTATTTAGTTTTCCCAAATCCTAAATTTTTTTTTCTGCTCTCTTCTCTCTGTACTTGAAACCCTAGTGCTCTATTCGATTTTAGGGTTTAAGAGTCAAATCAATAGCATCTTCACTTGGCCTACGCGGATCGCACTTCGTTTCGCTAGATACTCTCATACTCGATCCTTGAATTTCTCTGTATTTTTTTGTTGTTGTGTGTTGCGGTTATTCGATACGGCTTTGATCCGTAATGGTGACTGGGTCCAGAACTAGCGGTAATCGTGGGGTAGGACTCGATGATGGAGCGAAAAAGATGATTCAATCGATTAAGGAAATTGTGGGTAATCACTCCGATGCCGATATTTACACTGCCTTAAAAGAAGCTAACATGGACCCTGACGAGGCTGTGCAGAAGCTGATTCATCAAGGTTTCTCTTTTCCATCTGTTTCTCACTTTCTATTTTGACGGAAGTTGGGGTTTTACTATTTGCTTCTTCTTCTTTTTTGTTGTTGTTGTTGCCTTCCTCATTGATATTCTTATCGTGATCACGAGGAATGCTATTACATCTTGTTTGCGCCCTCTTTTATCTGGTATGAGGCATATGTACAATGCAGAAGATAGATATGCTAAGTTCCGGTTTTGGTCATGTTTTATGGGGTTCTGGTGAACAATCGATAGACGGATAAATCCTAGGTTCCTGTTTTCATTTCGATATTTGTCAGTTCTCTCCAGAATTCTTAAACTATTATATATCTGATATACTATTGGATTGCCGGCCTCCGAATTTGAGATTAAATTTCATTTTCTGTAGTTCTCGTTTTGTTGTTTGCAAAATGATGTCTTTTATCTGTGTTTGCGTGCACTAAAGCCTTTCTTTTTATCAGATCCATTCCACGAGGTGAAGAGAAAAAGAGACAGGAAGAAAGAGGTAAAGTTGCCGATGTTTTTTTGGTACCTTGTTCCCAATTCTTCTCTTTTCTACCTTTGTGCCAATGCCATCACCATCACGTTATAGTTTTTAAGTTTCACTCCTTACCCTTTTTGATGATGCTGTTGGAAAGAAGGTGACTAGATTTTCCATCGTGTTAGTAGTGCTTGTGTTACTAGCACATCTCATCGGGTGTTTAGTATAATTATTTTGTGTACCTTAAGTTGAATGGGTTGTCGAAAACCTTTTCAACTTTTCTAGCCATTCAAATAGTTTACTAAATTCCTGGAGATCATTAGGATACTTCTTTTAGGTTGCAACCTCTATCTTGTATAAACTCTGATCACTTTTAGGGGTTTTTCTTCGACTTCAGGATACAGTAGTTGTTGAGCCGGCCAACAGAAAGAAACCTCTTGAAAGTGTTACCAGTGAAGTAAAAGTTCGTACACAGCCTGAATATAATGTTAGGAGAGGAGGCTACCATAGAAATTTCGTCCCCAGGAATGCTGCTCAACGGAATGCATTTCCTAGGAATCCTGCTACTGGTAAATCGATTTGAAGATAATATTTCCCAGTTTCTTTCAAGTGTTTATACTAAAAAACTTTATCTTATATCAATTTGACTTTGAGTTTCATAAACATAATCCTATAATGGGGGCATAAAATGCACTTTGTTGAATCCTGAAAACATATGCAGGTCAAGGAATAATAGAAGAAATTGGTGTGTAATGCATGCTGTGCATTGATCTTATATATAAATCTTTTTGATTGGCGTGAGGCCTTGCAGTTTTGTGTAATGCGTTGGCTATATTCACTTAGAAATCTTGTTCTGTATGCTTATAATTTGTTCGTTTCATGCTAGTGCAGGATCCAACAGAGAGTTTCGTGTTGTTAGGGACAACAGGTCTAATCCAAATGTTGATGAAGAGTTGAAACATTCATCTGGATCAAATATTAACAAAGTGGTGGCCACTGTGAACAAAAAGGGGTATGCATGATCAATTGTATTATGTCCTGTTGTTCTTATCCAATAATTTTTATCGCTAAGTCGCTAACTTGCTTAGTTTTGCTGTTGTACATGTGAAATAGCATGGTATCGTTGTTACTCTTTATTCTTTAATGATCTGTTTTTAATGTCATTATAAGGGAGTTTATTTGTTTTAGTTGTACTTTTCCAAAAACATTAGTAAAGTAGGACTCTTTAAGACAAAAAAGGCATACATTTGTTTTGTTCTATTGTGTTCTGGTAGACGGAGATAGGAGTGTGTATGTCCTCTTCTTGGGAAACAGAAAGCCTAAGAGGACTAGATATCTTATAATTTCAAGCAAATTATGCTGAATTCAAATGAGAAAAAATAAGATTGTCGCTCTATTTTCATTGTTTGCCAGCTCAACAAGTGGTTTGGACAATCATGACTCTTCTGGGGCTCAAGATGTTACTGACGATCGTAATACAGCAGCAGATGTCAGGCCCAGGCAGCCTGAAATCGCTCCTTTGCACCGTCCTACGAATAAAGGATTCTCTGATGGAAAGCAGACAGTTGGTGGAGTTACTTTGCCACCAACCAATTCAGTTCTTGGTGTATATGCGTCTTCCACAGATCCAGTTCATGTACCATCTCCTGTTTCTAGATCATCACCAGTGGGAGCTATTAAACGTGAAGTAAGGGGTGGTGGTTTTGGAAAGCCTTCTGAAAATGTTGGTAAAGAGCCATCTGTCCGATCTTTTCCAGGGTCCACTATTAGAAAAAATGGGCCTCCAAATGCATATCGGCCATCTTCCCCAACGCCAAAGATTGATCACAGTCAAACTACTGCACGAGAGCCTAATATGCCCAGCGGTGTGGAAAAGAGTAGGTCATTTCTTAACAGACAGCGTGGGAATAGAGGAAGCCAATATGCCAGAACACAACAAGTTGGTGGCCATACAAAGGGTAACACTTTATACCAATTATTTATTAATTGAATTGATGTTGGGCAATCTTTATTTGATTTCTGCTTGGCTGCAACTTTTTCTGTATGTAGCTTCTGTTTTGGTTAATGTTATTCTTTCTTTCAATTTACTGGGAAGTTCTGGTGGAAGCCATTTCTTTTCATGACTTCTGATATTCTTGATCAACCTGGACTTAATGCAGGAGTCTCTCAGAACAAGGAGTGGAAGCCAAAATCAACTCAGAAACCTGTTGGACATAACCCTGGAGTAATTGGAACACCTACAAAGTCTCAAGCTCGTCGGCCTGCTGATAATTCCATAAACGTGGAATCAGAAGCCGTTGAGTTGCAAGATAAGCTTTCGCATGTTCATATCAGTGAAAGTCAGAATGTCATCATCGCAGATCATATTCGCATCCCGGAGACTGACCGCTGTCACCTGACTTTTGGTAGCTTTGTTCAAGAGTTCGATTCGTCTAGGAATTCAGCTTCTGCTATTCAAGAATCATGCTCTTTAGAAGAACTTAGAGATTCTGATCATAGGTAAGTTCTGACAGTTAGTGTCTTTGTTTGTTTTTGTCCATTTTGGTTCTAGTTTGAGATCTCTTCCATCCTTCCCCAGATAACTTGGTGATATTTTTGACAGTTTGCCAGTTTCTTGCCCTGAAGCTTCAACAGATGGTCCGGACGTTCAGCCTATCAATATTCTTGATGATCATGTCAGAATTTCTGCGTCTGAGTCACCCGTCTCACCAGTATCTGAGCCACAATTACCCGAACAGAAAGAAATTAATAGATCTGATAATCTGGATGAGTACTCAGGAGTCCAATCACTCAATAGGAATGGTCCACCTTATACTCCTTTACAGTTTGAACAGCAGCAAGATCCTCCCGAGTTGCAAAAATTCTCTGTAAGGTTTCTTGAAATTGTAACTAATTCAAGGGAAGATAATTCATTCAAAAATGTCATGTTCTTCCTTTCTAGCAGGCATATGATCATCATGGTGGTTATGAATTTCCTTATTTTAATCCTGCAACCGATGAAACTATGCGAGGTCAAGGATTACCATCTCCACAGGAGGTAATTTATGTTTCTATTATTAGTTTTACTGGTTTGGCAGCATGAGTTGATGCGTAAGAGTCTAGTTAGCTTCTTTTTGAGCAGTTGGTTACTTATTTTTTCATTTCATAAACCAAGAAAAACTAATCAGGTACTCTTTTGATAATGCAGCAGGTATTAAGTACTCACATGGTGAATAATGCCCCTCCATCTACTATTCCCATGTTGCAGCAACAACAACAGGCATCAATGCAACAGATGTATCCACAGGTTCATGTTTCACATTATCCCAATCTCATGCCTTATCGCCAGTTCCTCTCCCCATTCTATGTACCCCAGGTACCCATGACAGGGTACTCAGGTAACCCGGCAGCATATGCACACCCTTCAAATGGAAATGGCTATGTATTGATGCCTGCAGGCGGTTCAAATGGTGTCAAGTATGGGATCCATCAGCAATTCAAACCAGTTGCAACAAGTGGGCATACGGGTTTTCAGACGTACAACAATCCTAGTGGGTATCCAATGAATTCTCCCAATGTAGTTGGAAACGCTACAGGGCTTGAAGATTCATCTCGCATGAAATACAAAGATGGAAATATCTACACTCCAAATCCTCAGGTAATGATAAGTATGTTAGTCTTTCCTGAACATCGTGTTGTCAGTTATGTTTCATTCTGATTTGTGTTTCCTTATCTGGCACAACAGTCTGAGACTTCTGAGATTTGGATGACAAATCCAAGAGATCTTTCAAGCCTTCAGTCTCCTCAATATTACAACGTAGCTGGACAAACGCCTCATGGTACTTATTTATCATCCCATACAGCACATCCATCCTTCAACGCCGCTGCAGGAGCAGCACAACCATCTCACATGCAGTTCCAGGGTCTCTTCCACCCGCCACAGCCAGGTACAATGGCGAATCAGCATCATATGGGACCTGGGCTTGGTGGTAATGTTGGAGTTGGGGTCGTGCCCTCTCCGCCTCCGTCTCAAGTTGGTACCTATCAGCAATCACAGATTGGTCATCCGAATTGGCCAGCAAACTTCTGAACAAAATCTAACCTTTGTCTACTTGTCTAATGGATTATAATAGCCAAAAGCAAATATTTTGATTCTTCTTATGAAACCCCCAAACTCTGTTTTAATTAATCTTTTTATTCAGTGCATAAAATGTTCCCAGCTCTCAATAGTAATCAATAAATGCTTTGTCTGCTTCCATATACACTCATTTCTTACAGCTGCAGGTATGGTGTTACCCTGCCATGGCTTCGAAGTGTCAAGGTAAAGTCCTGTCCGTGCTTCTAAAAACTTTTACTGCTACTATAGTTTCTGTCAATTTCAAGAACCCTACAATGCATGTGATGGTGTTTAAGTGTGGAACCCTGTTACTGAAACATTGTTGCATGCTGCTAGTGTTTCCACAATGTCGATGTTCAGTAAGTAGTAAAGAGAATTGAGAGTTTTGGTTGGCTGTTGAATTTTCGTCTTTGAGTTGTGTCTTCTCGCTCTCCCATTTCTCTAGTCATACTCGTTATTAAATTCTTGATAGAGAATCATTAGTTGTTGAGCTTGACCTAACTGTCCTCTAGCCTTTAGAATATAAAAACAAATATTCTTAATGAGAGAACTTGTTGAAGCTAAGTCTATAGGTTTTGATTAGCTCCTTGATTACTTTTGTTTTTAGGTGTCATAGCACACTATGTCATCATAACAAAAGAATCTAATTGATCGTTTTGTTGACATACATATTCAGAGAACTAAATATACTTAAGTTTAGCGAGGTGGGTCTTAAATCAAGGGGCCAACTAGTTTAACATAGAGTCTAATTTGTACGGACTTTGATTGCTCCTATGATTTAATAGGCCGTGGCTCTTTTTTTATCTCCCAAGTCCTACCTTAATTGAAAAATGATTTACTCTACGAATCTCTTTGCATGATTTTGAGCGCTAATACTCGATTTCGTCTCATTTTGACCGGTGCCGAGTTGATTAAACGTGGGTTCACTGTTGATTTCACTCCCATATTAATAACACCTACTGCACAATCAAGGACTGGCTTGAATTAATGGAATGGTACTGGAAATGATTGAGAAGATTTTGTAGGAGAAAAATAATCCCTGATTAAGACTGGCTAAACGTAGAGTAGAGTGTTCTATCACTTAGATAACCCGCATGTAAGAGGGATAATGATGTTTAATTTCGGACCCTATTCTATATCTCATCTATAGTAGAATGAAATGAATCATTGTAAGAGATTAAGAAGAATTGGCAAATAGTGGTTATTTTTGCTAAAAGGTCAAAAGGTTTCATGATCGTTATAGGGGATCTATTGATTCCCGTTTGTTGAATCAAAAAAAAAAAAAAAGATTAGTTTCTCCCAACAAATCATCTAAATTATGTTAAGAGTTGTTGAAACGTAATTGCAATGCAGTTAATAGTTGTAGTTTCTTTGTAGAGGATGATATATATAATATATATATATATATATGTTGGAAACGTTGTAATGTGATATGTTAAACATGACATGTCAAATCAATATATAGATAGAGATAGTGCCTAGTGGAGTGATTTATAGACATCCATTCATCTATTCATACACATAGACCAACACTAGTGAATTTGGTGGTATAAATGGTTAGTGAGGTTTCTTCTTTGATTGGGCTGTTAGAGGAAATATATATTATTATCAAACGTTTTCTCTCTTAAAAAAGAGAGTTGTTTGTTGAGTGTCTCTAGCTATTTGATTTAAATGGAATCTGCTTTTTTGCCTATTTCCATGCACCAACTCAATCGTGATTTGATCGGAATATCTTTTGTCATTCTTTTATTTATTTTTTTAGTTTATCATATCCACACACATGCGTGGAATCGAATCTTGTACATATAAATTCTTCTTCTTTCGTGGGAGTTCCCTCTCTCTTTGTTTTTTTTACCTATGGTGGTATATATGCGTTTACAAGAGTTTTCGAAATATCGTCGTACATGTTTTTTTGCTAAAATGCAAATATCATATAAATATGAAAACAGGGCTTTCACCCATTACAAAGTTTCCTTGGCAAAAAAATAAAACAAGGAAAACAATACAAGATGATTCATAGAATCCAAAAGGCTAGCCAATCCAAAGTCTCATTAGTTTCTTGAAAAGCTTTCTTGATCTTCGGGCGGTGATAGCGTTTTTGACCTCCCGATCTATGTTTTTGAAGATCACAGAGGGAAGAATATGACCTCCCGATCGTCGTACATGTTACTTGAACTATACATATACCTGAGTACCTGACCATGCATACTTGAAAGTTTTGGTAAGGTTTTGTAATGAATAGCTTACATACTGATCGATGTTATTTATTGCAAAAGTGGTATGCTAGAGATGGGTCCGGTTAATGAAGAGCTCCACGAGTGTGAAGTTTCGTGGATTCGAAGAGGCGTTCATAACTAGAGTAAATAATAATAACATGCATGTGTTGTGTGCATTCAATGGTAAAACCTTATGAAACATGCCGGCTTGATGAAAAAAATAATTAAAAAAGTGTTAGAGAATGTAATATAGGAGAAACGAGTTTTTGTAAAAGTAACTAGTTTTCTTAGTTATAGGAATAAAATACGGTATGTTTATATAATTAATATCAATATTTAAGCAATTTATGCTACCCACGCATGCATCTGTTTCCCATTGATGCATGAAAGTATATAGATTAAAGAAATAGAGTTCCCCTTAGCCCACGGGAGTAATCATTTTGCAAAATTAGCACCATAAATTATATTTTTTAACATGCATTCTTCTCTCTCACACACACGTATTCTAAAAATTCTAAAAAACCTCCGCAGAAAATACATATCAACAAAACCAAAGTGATTTAATGTACGATTTAAACTGAATAAGATACACTCTCTATCTTACCCAACTACGCCACTCAAATTACAAAAGTTTAGCCTGTATATATATAATAACTAGGCACCGGCCGCATGCTTATGCAGTATATGAATCATTCTAGCTATTCTTTGTACTATTTCTCTGGACAACACAAATTACACAATATTAAAAAGTTAAGATTTATTAGTATGAGAGATAATTGTATAATCTCTTCCAAAGATTTTGCGGCTTGATAAAAGTCATTAGTATTTATATTAATTCCTTCTTTGTTATATAAAATAAAGTGCTTTCCGTTAGCTAACCGTATAAGTAATCAACTTTACATATCATTACATGTGGAGACTGATTATACTAATTCTGTCCCATGGTGTGCGTACGAATACTATATTGTGAAAAAGAACTTCAACAAAAAAAAATATTGATATTGCGTTTTAGCTATTGATGCTACCATGTTATTGTTCATGACGACGAAAAAAATATGTATGTGTTTGTCGTTCACGACATTTGCTCAAAAACACACATGTATTTATTTACCTCATGCATGTTAAAACATTTTATCCATCTTAAATGTTATTCACGTAAAGGCAATAACAACAAATTAGATGTTAATATGAGAAAGAAGCTGATTACAATCAATGATTCCATTTCAAAGTTAGGATCAACTTGTAGAAATAAAAAGGATCCTTATAGAGGAAAATCCGGAAAAGACAAAGTATAGATTTTAACATAAAAATCTAATCATCATAGCTGAGTAAAATTTTTTGGATTCAAACTTTATTACATAGATAGACAATATTTCATTCGAACAGTTACATATTATGGTATTGTTGTTTTAAAAAAAAACAAAAAACTTATAAAGACAACAATCGATATTATAAGTTTATAATACTGTTGGGTCACTTTAAAATGGTAAGAGAAAGCGACGTTTACAGTAAATCTTCATAATTAAAAGGAAATTTAAAAATAAAATCTACTCTACTTGGTAATAAAGCCTGATTTTGTTAATCAGATATTGTCTTAATCTCGCAGTCTATGTCTTAATAATTTTCATTATACTGTTGGCTCCCTGCTGTTTTGCCCTCCTTCCTAGCAATTTTTGTCACACACATATACTATAAGAATTTTTCTAAAAAATCAGATGTAACAAATTCAAAATTATCAAAACATTATAAAGTAGTATAACCACTAGCTAGGAAGGAGGAACTCGATCAATTACCAATTAAAGTAGTGTGTTGCAAAACTATGGTTGTTAATGAAAAAAATTGTTGGTTAGGTTAATAAGTGATAAGAGAGTCTTTTTAGCCGCATTGCTTGACTGTTGTTTCTTCGTCTGCCAATACGTAGTTCATTCTTTTAATTAACCAGTCTTTAATTACTACACTTCACAAATTAAACACAACATTGCTTCTTATATGTTTCTTTCTGATTTCTAAAGCGGTAAAACCTATATATAGCGGTCGTAGGGTTTTCTTAGTATCGCCATCGCTTTTATTTTCATATCTACAGACTATTTTTCTTTTTGTGCGTGGTTCTAGAGTTTAAAATGTTGCTTTTAATTAGATTTGTTCTAACAAATTTGGTTTGATGGATGCAAGACTTTTATGAGAACTTGACATTACAAGAATTTTATGAGGTCTCTCTCGTCGTTGCTTCTCCTCGGTTTAATTAGACTTTGGAGTTTCTCAAACTTTATTAATTATGTTTTAACGTCCATGTTTTGTGTGACACAATATAATATTTGTATTATTTATATGAACATTTAGAACGTTGTAGTTTTTTACACTGTTTACTCAGGCATCATGAGTTTAGAAGAGAAAAATTAGCAAAAATGAAATAAAATATAAGAAAGTTGTAATGGACCACCCAAGTATCAGTATTGGTTTTGCTGTAAATAAATATATATATATATATATATATGATAGATTTGTTTTTCTAGTATATATATAATGAAATAAATACAGAAAAAAAATGGAAAACAAAATTAATGAAGACTTATGATGATGATGAGGGAAGGAGCAACTTTAATCTTTAACTTTATAAGTAGGGAACACATAAGTGAATCTCTTTGGGTCATGTCATGTGATTAAAAGCCTAAGCTCCTCTGTAACCCAGCAGTACTGTGATATATATATCCCACAATTCCCCTTTTATTCTTCAGGACAAATTCTTCTTATTTCTTTCTCTTTAACCATTTTGATTCATGGACATTTGAAAAAATTATATTTTAGATATTTTTAGAAGAATATATATATATATTTTTTACGCTTTACGTTTTAAGGTGGCAAATTACACTCTCACTTTTTTCTTCCCTTATTAATCTTTGTAAGTGATGAATAATCGTCGTATCCAGGAACATTTCACTTCACATTAATTTTCTTTTTTTTTTGTTTTACTGTATTTCTAGTATAAATATTATATTAAGAAATAAAACATCACTAATTTATTCGAACTATAAAATAATCTATTTAGCTAACTTTTTATATCACGAAGTTACTATTGTATGGTTCCGAACTTCCGTTATATAGACTAGTCTCTATATATATAATGTTTCTTCCACATGAATGTCAGTATTTCCTAATACGTGAACGTAGGTAGTTTAACCATATGTTATAGTATCAAAACATTAAGAGAAAAAAAGAACGAAGATGATTGGTGTTTATGTAAAAGTTGTGTGGGGGAAGAAGCAGAGAGTCCATAAATAAGCTGTCGAGAAAGACACGTGGCAATGATTACTTTAAGCAAAGCTAGTTGTTGTTGTCTGGGCTGGCCTCTCTATTACATTCTTCTTTTATAAAACACACTTGCTTCCTCCTTCCTTGCTTCTTCCTCTCTCATTACATCTCTCCTTTTGCTCTCTTCTTCCTATCCTCCCCACACACACACCTGAAAGCTTTTCTCTCATGGAGACTTGGGAGAAGCCTATCCCTTCATCTCACCACCGTCGTCACCCTTCCTTCTCCTCCTCTCTCCTCGACCAAATCTACCGCTCCATCGACGATTCCTCCCCTGCCTCCCTCGACTCCACTAGAAACAAGAAACATCATCATCATCACCATCACCGTCATGAGGTCTCTCCAGCTGATCACCGCCGCTCTGTCGCCGCTGATTTCGAGAGATCCATGAGGAGGAGTACTACCGCCACCGACTTTCTCATACATTCTAACTCCAGCTCCTCTGATTCTAGCGGCGGTGCATTCTCATCTTCCGAGTCTGATTCTTTCTACGGTCGCTCCAAATCTTCTGCCTCCCCTCCTCCTCCGTCCAGTACTCGTCAACAACCCAAGCCTATCCGAACATCGACCGTCGACCACTCCTCCCCCCTCCAGAAACCTAAAGAACTCGGTGGCTTCTTGAGAACCAAGTCAAAAGCGTTAAAGATCTACTCCGATTTGAAAAAAGTGAAACAACCCATCTCCCCCGGCGGCAGACTCGCTACTTTCCTTAACTCTCTTTTCACCAACGCCGCCGCAGCTAACCCTAAGAAGCAGCGCAAGAAAACCACCTCCCCCGTGCGCGTGGGAGAAACAGTACACTCCTCCTCCACCACATGCTCCTCCGCCTCGTCCTTCTCCAGGTCTTGCTTGAGTAAAACCCCGTCGTCTAGCGGCAAATCAAAAAGATCCGTACGGTTCTGTCCAGTCAATGTGATCCTCGACGAAGATTCCTCTACCATTCCCATGCCATACACTTACAACAACAGGCTCTACGGTAGTAACGAAGATAAACGCGACGTTATGGAAGAGCATCGCCGTGTCATCCAAGCTGCCAAGGATCTTCTCAGAACTTACCATAACAAAAACAAGGTTACTACAACGTACGACGAGGACATCAAGTACATCGCCAATGTAGAAGAAGACGAGGACGATGATGCCGCGAGTTGCGCGAGCTCTGATCTATTCGAATTGGAGAATCTCTCGGCGATTGGGATCGAGAGGTATCGAGAAGAGCTCCCAGTTTACGAAACCACTCGTCTTGATAATATGAATCGAGCCATTGCTACTGGCTTAACTGTATAATTATTACTACTTTAGTTAATGGTTGGGGTGATTAGTTTTAGTTAATCCGATCGTTTTTTTTTACCCCTTGAGGGTTTTTAATGTTTTACCGCTTCCTATAAACGGTTTTTGTGTTCTCCTTGTTAAGTAACTTGTGTATAATTAAAATATATCTCTTTGGTTAAATAATCACCTTAAACTTGGTTTTTAAGTTCATAACTAAACAGTTTTGTTTAATCAGATTCTCATCATTATGAAGCTAATATTTATTGAGAGAGTTCCAGATGAAAAAAGATAAGTTTCTCTTATATTATCTGTCGTCAATTAGGAATAGCAAAGAGTTGTTGCCTTTTTTTTTTTTGTTTCTTACTCTGGTTTTCTAGTGAAATTAAAACTACGAGAAGAAGATTTGAGTATGATACAATTAATATAAATTAACTAAAAGTAAAAGATTTGATTTGATGCTACTAATAATGATCAATAAGATGGGGGAAAAAAGTGAAAGAGACATGGTCTCAAATGTCATGGACAATAGTATCCAATATTTGATTCTTTTCGAGTAATTCTTTTTTTTTTTTCTGCCCGAATTTGATTGGGTTGGCTTGTCTAGTTCTAAACATGGCTTCAGATTATAATGTTGGATTATGCATTATATAAGTCTTGTCTATTTCTAAGTACACGCAATATTCTTTCACTTACAAACACTGATTATGATTAAACAAGAGGATGGTGAACGTTACGTTAGTAGTCTTTAATATATTTAGTGTCACGAACTCACGATAGATTCTGTTAAATTTTGGTATGTTGTTAGTAATTTAGTATATTAGAACATGTTTGGTATGTGATCAACTCTTTCTTAACCTGACATGCAAATTAATAGATTCTATAATGGTTAAAAGGTATCTGCTGAAAACACTACACATCAAAATAACGAATCATGTGTTATTAATGTTTTTACGTACATATGTCAGCTTGTCATGTCATGCCTTCGATTTGATTGCACTGATAGAAAGATAAAAGAATCCACACATGAAACGTTGTAAATCATATAATATATTCATATTTCGGAATTTCTTTGCATAAGCTTATAAAAAAAAAATTAAAAAGCATGACCAAGATTAAGTTTTGTTCAAAGTAACATTTTGGACCACACCGCGAATCATAGCGGTATGATAAGCTATTAAAGCTAACACAAACATGCTACTTAGCTTGAAATATATGTACTTATATAATAAGTAAAGTATAACGCAAGTAGATTATTGCCTATACAAACTAAAAGAAAGGCTAATATGGCTATGTAGTCAAAAGTATCCGATACAAAGGAAAGATCACATAGTCTAGTAGTAGTACCCCAACTTCCAACTTTTATTTTCTTTTCATTTGTTTTAGTTCACTTTAATAAAACGGATTATTTAAGCTGTAGCTTGCAAGTCCCGCATCATCGAGAATCAAATCCTGTAATAGCTTCAATATGAAAAAAGGAAATAAATAGTACTCAATAAACGGATACTTACAGAATCAAAGATATTTCGAACTTTGAATTGGTGACAGTACTCTAATTTAAGGAAAAAGTTTAAGTAAGTTAATTAGTGTAACATCGGTAATTAAGTATACTAATATATATGTGGATTTTGTCCCCATTTGTGGTGGGTGAAGTGGGGGAGTTATGAAAGTGAAAATATAATCATGAGAGTAACGTGCTGATTTAGCCAATTAATTTCCAAAGTTTGACTCCAACAATCAAACCTAATCAATTAAAGAAGTAATTTACCTTTTCTAATACAAAACAAAATGGCGGTAAGGACGATGGTACGTGACTATATTTTTTGTAGGGCATAAAAACAATACTTAAATGTTTTAGTTTCCTTTCATATGGAGTAATTTGTAAACTAATGTAACAATTTTTGCGTATATATGTATTGTCTATAACACTATAGTGAATTTCTTTCGAGGATTAATAATAGAGTGTATAAATACGTACTGTATTAATGAAGAAGTTTCGTCGTGATCATACAAATCAATAAAATCATTCAATTTGGACAGCTACATTTCATATATACATAACAAATTATATTGATATGAATGTACATGTTATAATAATAAAGATAAAAGAATAATTAATGGGCATACAATGTCCCATATCAACCATGCACAACTCGTCATTCTCATGCACTACCAGCTATTTCTATAAGTATATTAAGTAGCTAGGGCTTAACACCATTTCAAATCACACAAGCTACGACACACTCAATCCACTATATGTATATTTAATTCGATAGTACTTACTCTCTATATTGTGAGTGTGCACGGACGTGTACATGTCGTCGTAAAACGGTACATATGGTGCAATAGTGGGACACTCTCAAGTCAACGCTACTATTATAAGCTTTCATATGTGTATCATTAGCTATAGTAAAACTGCGTTTCGACATATATCCCAAGTGTATCATTTATATAGAAATGCTTATTTTAGTGGTAGCCTAATTAATTAAAAGACAGTTTAGTTTTAAATATGCATTAGCTATAGAAATAGAATAGATGATAGAAAAAATGTTAATAAAAAAGAGAAGACGAAAGATTAGGGAAAATGTATGGGAAAGAGACGAAGAGATGGACCAATAATGAAGAGGAGATAGGGCGGACCGGCCGGGAAGAAACGAGTGGATACGAATGTAGCCCGCACGTGACGGGGGTGGCCACTTTTAAGTGTCGTAACTTCTCCCACGTGCACACGTGTTAGCTAGCACTTGGTATTTTTCTGAGATGATCCCTATGGAAAAAATCTTCCACTCCACATCCAAAATTTGTAGATCCCCACACTGGACCAGGATCAAAAGTTGCAAACACTGTTCTCCTTTATTTTGTTTTTTTATTTTTTTTGAACGTTACGATGCCAACAAAACTAACCAAATATATATACATCGTTTTTTTTAACAAGAAAACTCACTGTTTCGTAGCTTTTGATCATGATACTACTTTGTCGTGATACTATTTTTCTTCAATTTGATGGATTAACCGACATGGTTTTTGACATAGCTAATTTATACAAGTTATAGTTCGTACTTTTTTTTGACATTAGAGTAACTATCTTATATGTTAAAATATACCTGATTGTCTACATATGTTATTCAGAGATTAATATGGCTTTAGATTCAAAAATCTATTCAAGTTATTGAAAACTAAAAATACTCCACAGTTTTTCAAGCTGTTATAATTAATAATTGCATTGATTCAAAGTGATGAATGTATTCTAATTTTCTAGAGATTGGTGAAAGTGATATAAGAATTGCTTTTTCTAGTACCACTTCACACACATCTTAAGTGTATACAACTATACATTTTGAAGATTTTATAATTTTAGTGGTCAAAACTCAAGACACGAGAAGGAAAGCAAAAGAAGAGAATGTTGGAAGCTAAACCCCAAAATTCGAAAAAGAAGGATGTTCTTGTTTGATTCCAACAAGATTATATTGTGTTGTGTTTCCATTCTTTTTGTCTGAGAGGCATCTAATCTCTCGATGAACGATGACGTGCGTGTATAACTTTCACCATCTGCCATATATATAGTGCCATGGCAAACACATTTCTTCCGTTCATTTTCGTTTTGTTTTGTTATTATATTTTCTTTTTGTGAATTTATTGGTTATAGTTTTTTGCTAAGAGTACATATCAATATATTTGATTCTATTTCTAATTCCAACTGCTAAAGTTTCATTTTTTTCTAAAGGTACAATGAAAATGACTGTAGATGAGATCAACATATTACTATTGCCTTTGGATTCGTCAAAAACCTAACTCCAAATCATTAATTCTTAGTGCCCGTATGCATGATGCCTAATGCATGAGCTTGTCTTCTATATATCTATCTTTTTGGACCATCCCCTAGTAATAGTCATAATTTTATTCGACATTACTTTATAACGATAACGATTGATCTATTTTCATATATGGGTCAATGTCATCGTCTTGTTTTCTATATATGCGTCAATGTCATCGTCTTGTTTAGTCTCTCTCGTCATGTAATATAAATCTAAACGAAACACAACACCAACGTTTTTTTCTTTCTTTTCTCTTTCTTTTGTTAACCAACAAAATGATGATTAAATATAATCATATGAATTTATGATAAGTTGATGACTATGTGATTTTATACATAATCTCGTTTTTTTCCTCTGATCAGTTTTTAAGATTTATATTTTTTACATCCTATATATCCCAAAACCTTGATTAAAAAAAAAAGATATTAAAACCAAATGTGATATTTGATAGTTGATAGTAGGTTAGTAAATTAATTGTGCTTGCGCTGGGCCTCATGGGTTCAAAAAATGATATGATAAATGGGCTTTAAATACCCAAACAAATCTGTAACTTTCTCGAAAGCAAAACGCAGTGAATCGTTGTCAATTTTGTTCTTTACTTTTCTCTGTCAAACCAAAGCCCCAACAACAATGGCGACTGTTGAATCTCCAAACTCTGTTCAGAAAAGTAAGTCGTCGACGAGGTTCTTCTTTTCTGTATTGAATCTACTGGATTTAATTTCCAGACAATAAGCTCGATTCACCTGGGTTCAGAATCTGATAAAAGAATCGTTGATGATGACTTATCTATTTACAGTTCTGATCTGATCCTATTTTGGGTTTTTGTTTGTTGCTCTTAATTTCGTCGCAGTTGTTGTTCATCTAAGAGCTACCGGTGGTGCTCCGATACTGAAGCAATCTAAATTTAAGGTATAGGATAGTTTTGTAATCGATCACGAATGATCAAATGTAATCTGAGACGAAATCAGGGTTCTTGTGTTTGGTCGAACCTTATAGAGCATTTATAAATCTTCAATAATATAATTTTGGTTGATTAGAGTTTCAGTTGATACAATGTACGACCATGAAATTGAATTTAGGAAAAACCCACTAGTTTGTTCATCATTTTCTTTTATAGTGTGATGGGAGGATTCTTTCACATTGTATCTGGACTAACTAGGCAACAATCATAATCATTAGCTTTGTGATAGTTGGGACAAACAGACAGCTTTGTAGTTGAGAATGTGTGTTTTTTATATAGAGTTATATGTGCTCTGCTTTTTTTTTGGGTTTGATCTTGTTTTCAGATTTCAGGGACTGATAAGTTTGCTAAAGTGATTGAATTTCTAAGACGACAGCTTCACTCTGACTCATTGGTAAAGCATGAATCAACATATTTTCTGTTATGTTTTAAAAGTCATTGGTTTGTGTACTCATCATATCTCTCTCCATTGTGTAAGTTTGTGTATGTAAACAGCGCTTTCTCGCCTAACCCGGATGAATCAGTCATTGATCTCTATAATGTAAGTATGTTCACTTTTCTTATGGTTCTCTCTCTCAGCTTAAATCCTTCAAATTGTATTTGGGTTAATGCTCTTGAAAGTAGTAGTTTTTTACATGGTCCATCTGTCAACTACAATCTTGGCTTATTTGAGAAAATTTTGGTTTTTCTGTTAGCATTGCATAACAATGTGATCTGGCTTTGGATAATTGCAGAACTTTGGGTTTGATGGTAAATTGGTGGTTAACTATGCTAGTTCCATGGCATGGGGTTAAGTTGCAGCTCATGTAGTCTCAGTCTAAAACATGGATCTGCCAGATGCTGATGATGATGATTCAAGTTGCTACTATCTTTGATAGGAGAATCCAAGTGTAAATGAGACTTGTTTGTACATCCTTAGGAATGGCTCTTCATAATTTTATTTCCCTGAATTAGTACATGACAAAAGTACCAGTTTTTGTGTGATTCTCTTATATAGTCCTTAGAGATTTGATTCAATCAAAGTAAATAATGCTCATCTTCTATGATTTTTCTTGTCTTAGACTTGAGTCACTTGACTCTAGAAAAAAATGAATGCAAAATGGGCTGTAAATGACTGGTTTACATGGGCCTGGAGCCGTAATATATGTGTATTGAGCCTACGAGAGGTCAATGAGAGAGTTGTTGCTGAGGGCGATTGACATAGGATCCCGTAGTTGCTCACAACGGAATAGCAACTATTTTATCTCTGCGTCTCCCTCACAAACGAAAAAAATATAACGGAGTTTATATTACTAATACAGCTAGTAATGTAGTAATATATATCGAAATCTATATCTACGTTCCCCCAATTTTTCTCCTTAATCTCTCCTCTCCCCCAGATTTAGCCCTAAACCGTTACTCTTCTCTCTCTCTCTCTTTGCATTTTCCCGGAAAAAATTTACCCTTTCCGCCAATTTTTTTTTTCTTTGCTTTGTATAGAGTCAATTTCTTCTTCTTCTTCTTCTTCTTAATCGACCTTGGTCTCCGGGAAGAGAATTCTCTGACCCCTTTTTTGCTACGAATTCGAATCTTCAGTGTTTTGGGTAAAGAAAATTTACAATAGTTGTCAGATTCGGTGATTGCTTTTGATTCTTGCCTCTTTTGGACTCCATCTCTCATCTTCTAAGGTGTGAACCTACCTGGGAATTACAGAGAGAGGGAGAGGAAGAACGGAGACCTCAGATTTCTCTCTTCCTCACAACAACCAAAAGAAAAGACAATCTTGGTTGACCAGATCTTTTCATCTCAGATGCCACTATCCTCGAATTCAACTATGCGCTGACGAAAGAGATAAAAGAGCTGGTTTCATTATATCTAAGATCGAGTTTGGTTCCATCAATCTGGTGATATTCATGGGTTTTTTGAATTTCTTATATTCATCCTTGAATGTTCTACTTCTCGGTATGATTCTCAGCTTCCATGGCTTCCTCCTTGTCCAATCACAACAAGATCGAACCCAATTTCAATCACCTCCTCCTCCGCCATCTCCGGTTCAGAATTCCTCGCCGCCGCCACCAAATGTCGTGAGTCAATCTCCGCCATTTCCTCCTCCTCCTCCACAGACTCCGACTCAGGTCAATACGCCTCCTCCTCCGTCGCAATCCACCACTGGCGGCGGTATCAACCCTCCTAATACTCCCCCGCCTCCATTTCCATCACCTCCTCCTCCCCCTCCGCCTTCACCTTCTCAACCATCGCAGCCACCGCCGCCGATTTCTAAACGCTCTCCACCTCCTCCGCGTGTGCACGCTTCTCCTCCACAGTCCAATAGCAGAGAATCCCCTAACAGAAACCAACAGCCACGGAGGCTACGGCCGCCATCTCCGCCTCCTCCTCCCCCACCTCCTTCTCGGGTCTTCAAGCAATCAGAGAAAAGTGGATTAAACACAGGGAAAACAGTGGGTCTAGTATTTGCTGGGTTTGCAGCAATGTTGCAGATTTGCGTTGCTGCCTTCTTGCTTTTCAAGAGAAAGCAGCTTCTAAGGATGACACATACTTACTGAATTTTGGGGTGAGGGAGAGAGATATTTTGATTGAGTTTTCATCAACCGGGAAAAATCTTACTTTTGAGAGACGACGAGAAAGAAAAGGGAATTACAAAAGCATCAAAAAAAAAGAAAGGAACTCAATTTGATTAAGATTTGCTGCAATGATGTTTCTTCCCTCAAAGTCTTCATCAGCCTTTTTCCTCTGTAAATTGGGTAAATTCTGGATTTGACTATTTCCTTCTTTGTATTCATCTTTCAGTCTTTGAATTTTTTTGTTCTTTTTAAGGTCGTGTAGTTTTTCATTTACATGCCTAACGTTGCTAACTAGAGAGTGATGAATAGAGAAGTTGGGAAAAAAGAAAGAATGGCTCAAGTCATGTAAAATTGTTCTAGGGATTCTGTGAGATGAGAACCGATTATCAAATTTCATTTTGTGAGTTGGCAAATGTGTTTGTGTTGTTGAGTATTCTTGTTACGTTCTCTCTACTTCGCTTAATGGATTCAGGGGTTGTACCCAGTTCATTTGTTTATGCATTTTCTGTGGTGTCTCAGTTTGTTTGTCTGATGTTATTATATTGAGAATCAAGGAAGAGTAAGATAGGAAGATGAAGTTTATTTCCCCATATTGAGATGGGAACTGCTTAGACTGTAGTTGATACCTCATGGAATCAGAAAATGTCCAATCTTTCGTGTTTGATACCTCATGGAATCAGAAAATGTCCAATGTTTCGTGTCTGGTAGCTCTTGGAATCAGAAAATGTTTTATCGGTAAAATTTTTGTTATTTGGATCCTTAGTTACCTTCTTATGTGATGTTGCAAAGTGCCTGGAATCTGATAACTAGCCTCTGGATTTATAGTTCGGTTTGGTTAGAACTTAGAACAGGTGGTATTACGTAGTTGAAGAGCTAAGGATAACACTGGGTATCAGTAGTTAATATGGTGGTGTGAAAGTTCCATGACCAGGGTTTGATTTACGCAAACGGGTCTAAATCAGGATAGTTTCACAATGTAGAAGAATGATCATATCTTGGTTCCCTATTCTGAAAGTGTTTTAAGACGCGTTTTTGTTTGGTATGACCAAAGATGAGCTGGTTTTAATCTGGACCTGATTCCGCTCATAGAATCTTTCGTTGGCAATATGCTTTTTTTTTTTTTTTTCTAATCCTCAGAATACATTTATGATATATAATAGTATTAATGTTGGTAATGATTCCAAGTAATCATACGCACGTAAGAGATCAATAAACTTAATGGATCAAGTGTCATGATGTTTTGTCTTTTAACTCTCCCTTCTTTCCTTTTGCTAAAGAAGCACATGCATGCATTGAAGCATACCCCAAAAGTTGTCTATGATTTCTTTTTTTTTATAAACGACAAAATTTCTTATGTTTCTACATATAATAATAAGTTTGTTCCTAAGTTGAATTTGTTCTGGTATTATGTTGAGTTTTGACCATTCTCTCTATTTGTGAATGCGTGGTCCACGGAACGTCATTTCATAGACTCAATATAGCCCCCCAATAGTAATTGATTCTGTGTTTAAGCCAGAATTAGGATAAATTTCAACGTAGCCCAAGAGTCATCCTTCGAATAAGCGTTTTACACTTGTAATACAACACATACTTGAGTATCAAACATGCAGACGAAAGTTGAAATGGCCTAGAAAAACACTAGATTGATGTGCTAACTAAATCCGAGGTATGCTTGCACCCTAAGAAACAAACTCAATATATATAGCACTGCCCCTCACAGAGTCGTGTTTTTTTTGTTGCTTTTAGCGACATTAAAATAAAAAAAACGATTTCTTGAGAAAGCAAGAGAACACACACAGACATATCTGTCGGATCACTTTTCTTGTTGGACCTAACACACATAGAAAAAGAGAAAAGATACATAAATGTATACATATAGGTTTCTGCAAACAGTGTCCTGTCTCATTGTTCCACGGAAATAGATGTGAAATGTGACTCTTCAACATTTCAAACTTGTGTGTGTACGTTGGTGCAGACCCATCATTGATGCTATCCTTAATCAGCTACCTGGGGAAATTATTTTAGAGGTATCAATTATTAAAACTGTACTTATTATCTATTAGCGTAAATTAGATTATCTTTTGCAGTAATTACCAGTGTCCAGTCTTGAGTGGGAAGAAAGGTCAAGCCAGGAATCTGAAGTCTTGTTCTGAGCCCAGTCCTCACCGAAGAAATGATGAAGAGACTTCTTTGATTCCGATGAATCTTTCTCCTCTTCTTTTTGGTTTTGATCTTGTCTTGATGAATTTGCAAGGACACTACTTCTGGTGGGTTTGTTGAACATGTCGGCTCCCAAAACGAAACACTGTTGCTGTTGCTGTCGGTGATGATTATCCTGCTCATGATCATGATGAAGATGTTGAGATGATGATGAGGATGAGTATGTGTGATGATGATCAATCTTTTGATCAGTGCTACAGTGGTGGTACGGATCATTCATCACTGTTGCTAACGGTTGTTGGTGATGGTATGGAGAATCTTGAAAGCTTCTAGATGCTTCCGGAAAAAACGTCCTCTCTCCAACTCCAATTCTCTCCCCAATACCTTGAAAATACCTGAAATTGTAATAAAGGATTTCCCAAATAAATAAGAAGTTTCTTCCTTTTTAAGAACTATAACAATCCTAAGCGTGAAACAAGGGAAAAAGATTATAGAACCTGAAGTCTTTGTTGTCAGTAGCAGAGGCTAAGACATTGAACTGAGAAGTAGGATTAGTGGTTTGAT
This sequence comes from Capsella rubella, assembly GCF_000375325.1. NCBI lineage: Eukaryota > Viridiplantae > Streptophyta > Magnoliopsida > Brassicales > Brassicaceae > Capsella > Capsella rubella. Next base: position 4,717,096 of record NW_006238921.1, on the reverse strand, counting down.
GAAGTGATAAAGCAGAAGCATGATGAAGAGGTTGTTGCTGTTGTTGTTTAGGTGAAGTAGCAGGGTAAGGGTAATCAAGAGAATGGCTGTTGAAGTAACCTCTAGTGTTACTGCTACTTCCACCAACACCAAACCTATTTTGGTTACTGTAAGCATCCAGTGAAGAAGAAGAAGCAGAATAGGTGGTAGTGGAAGAGGAAGATGAGGAAGAAGAAGACAAGGTGGGACTTGGGTTGTTGTTGTTGGGGAATGAGAGAGATGGTGATGTTAAAGGAGTTGTTGTCTGATTCTGATCAAGAGATTTTCTTGCACGGTTCCTTCCTCTGTGCATGTGTTTTTCACAGTACTTAGAATCTGGGTAAGCTTCTCTTGAGCATCTCCACTTCTTGCCATCTGTTCTCCTGCATCTTCCTGGTTCTGGGTCTGGTTTCCTCCCAAATCCCATCTGGTAACATCCCCATCCAACTACATCATATATTAATTATAACAAATAAAACCCTTAGATTAATCATGGTATTATGCTGTAAAACCCTAACTAATTAATTAAGAGATCTTTGAAGTTCCAAAAAATATAAAAAAGAGATTGTTGTAGAACACTGAATTTTTGAAAGCTTGGAAGAAAAAGCTGGAGACTTTGAGCAGAAACTTAGAAAATTAAAGTTTCTAAAACACATAAAAGCTGCAAACTTTGGGCATTAGAATCAACAAAAGGTTGAAACTTTATGAAAGAAAAAAGAAAAAGAAATCGATAAAAAAAAAAAAAACGAAGTTGAGAGCTTACGGGATTGATGAGGGAGGAGTCTAGAGACCAAGGTAGAGTCCAAGCTTCTTCTAATGGAGAAGATGAGCTCAGGTGGGACAGGAACACCAGAGACCATGTACTTGTAAATTAGGGCCTGGTGTTCCAGTTCTTGCCATTGTGTTGGTGTAAATGGAGGCCTCTCTATTGTTCTTCCACTATTTCCACTTAGGCTCATCATCTCTTCTTCTTCTTCTTCTCTCTAGCTTCACTCAAAGGTTTATATATGTAGCAAAAGGAAAAGCAGAAAAGAAGAAGATAAAAGAGCTTTCTTGATGGATTCAGAGATTAGGGTTCCCGAGTTTTAGACAGAGACAGACAAAGAAAAGACCACCCTCTCTGTCCCTCTGAATAATTTGATATATCTCTCTCACTCTCTCTCTCACTCTAAAGCATATATTCCTCAGATGCAAATTGCATGAACAAGACTAGCTAGGTTCTTCCTCTTCACGAGACCATTCTCTCTTTAATATATATACCCTATTTTTTGTATTTAATTGTAATAAAGATCACACTCTTACTATTACAATTAGTGACACTGATCTAGTAGGGTTTATTTTGATCCACAATGTTAATCAAAACGAAACATGATACTTATTTATATTATATAGTATGTGTTATAAAACTCAACGAGTTTATCAAAAAATATTCATTAAATTTTTTAAGAAAGAGATAAAAGAAAGAAGAAAAGAAATAGAAAAAGAATCAAATCAAGACAAGAGCTTTTAAGGAGTTTTGCCATGTAGTGTAAAATCAAAACAACATTAAAATATCCAATATTGTAAAATATGTAGGTAAGGTAGGGGGATGAAGGAGAAGAAGAAGAGGAAGAGAAGAGAGTGAGAGTGTGGTCCTATAAAGACTGGCAAATCTGAAGAGAGTCCAGGCCCAGTGTTCCTGTTGCTTCTTCTGCAGCACTTGATGCTCCTGTCTCTCTGACTACTCTTTCCCCCCCCCCCCCCCCCCCCCTCTCTCTCAATCTTTTCTCTTCAAAATTACTCTCTCTTTTTTTTTATATATTGTTGAATTTATTATGAAACTCTATATATATAACTATTTGTGTTTTGTTTTTTAAAAAAGGGTGCATTGATTTTTGGGAATCTTTTTTTTTTTAGTTTCTTCCTTTGAGCTGACGCACTTTATAATTTCAGCTGTATCCCAACACTTGATGGCCTAAAAATGAGTGCCATTTCCTTTTCTATTAAGCTCATTGTTTTTTTTTTCACATTTTTCTTTTGGTTTATTACATTGAGTGAGCTCTGTAAATAAATACGCTACTGTCTACGACAGGGGAAATACTACAAGTATTTTATTTATGATAAAGAAATCGGAATGAGCTTCTTTGTGTATCACTGCACGAATCTCTGACTCGAGAAGAAGAAACCAAACTTTTTTGCTGACCTGAAAAAGAGTAATATTTTAGATTTTACAGTTTCTGACGACAAAAAAGATTTTTACAAATTTTGTTTTTCTTTTAACATATTGACATAGAAAAATGTGGTTTTTTTTTTTTTTTCTGTAATAACATAAGGTGGCGAAATGGTAAATAAGGAAAAGAGAAGAGGGTGTTTAGATGGGGAATAGAGAGCAGGGAAGAGACCATTGGATAAAGAAGGGGACTAGGTTTGTTTGGTTGCAAGTGATGTGTAAAAAGTACTTTTGTCCTTTTTTAAACACAAAAATTGTTAGATATTTTGTCGTTTTTATTTGATTTAAATATATATTTTTCTATATCGGCCAAACATCCCTAATTTTATCAATTTATACAAAACTAATTTAAATATTTAGGAGGAGGAATAAGAAAGAAAAAAAGAGAAAGGGCATGTGAAGAATCAGAAATATACAGAGAGGGTTGGGGTTCATTAAGTGCAGAGAAAGCAAAAAAAAAAAGAGTAAGACTGTTCACTCCTCTGTTTGTTTCTCTGTCTCTTTTCACATGCTCTGTCCTTTTCTCTCCTTTTTTCTGAAGCCCCCTAGATCTTTCTCCCTTACACACCTACTCCTACTACTACTGCTACTACCACTATCTACCATTCTTTACTTACACATACTCTTATAAGTCTTCGATGCAGTATGCTCTCATTCATACATCTACATGATCCTCGAAATTTAGGGTTTAAATTTGTTGTATTGGATAGAATGAATTAACCCGTCTGTAGTAGACTAGATCATCTTATTGTCTTTGATCGACAATAATCTGTTGGATACCATTGTAGTTTTTCTAAAACGTTATGAACACACACAAAATAAAATAAAATAAAAGTAGACCTATATATGAACTTAATGGGGTAAGTTTACAAAACAAAATTGAAGATTGAGTGAGTTAATTTCATTTTGTCTTGTTTTTTTTATGACAATTCTATATCACTGTGGAAGTGCAACTTATATAGTTAACCTAATAGTACAATGGTTTAACCTTACCATGATCACAATTACAAAATGGCGCCGTTCAACTAAATAATTACTATCATCCAAAATTGGTTCGGAAAATAATATATATGAAGAGCGGTAAGAAGATTGGTGGTATCTACTATCTACACATGTTACATGAAGAGCATGCAACACTCTTTGGTGGTTGGTCAAACCGATGATCATGATGGTGAATAAGGTAGGAGGAGGAAGAAGGTGGGAAAACCTTTAGACTAAGGGATATTTCCATTTGAGAGCATAAGTTTCCATTTTAGTCATTCGTATGCATGTTCATCATCATCCTCCTCATCTTTTCCTTCTTCCTTTTCTCTCTTCTCTCTCTTTCTTGTATTTATTATGTTTTGAGGGCTGTGGCTAAAAGGCAAGACCATTAATAGGGCAAGAGACCTACCTCCTTCTCTCCCTTTGACTCACTTTTTTCTCCTTTTCAGTTTCATGACATATTTTGACATGTAAATACTGTACTCCCTAACTTATCTTTAATTTTTAGGCCTCGAGGGTTATTTATTTTACGAATTATATTATTTCTGAACCATCCAATCACATGAAAATCAACGATTTACGAGTATGTATTTGAAACATGGCTATAGTTTATATGTTAAAACTTTTTTTTTTTTTATTGTCCCGGTCCTTCCGGATATTAGAAGCTCCCATTACTAGAAACGTGCTTATCATTTTATTTAAATTTACAACCGAAACTATATGTCTGAAAGAATAAGACCAATATATTGACGACCACAAGTAGACTACTCACAAATACATATATAAAGTGCTAACTAATGTCATGCAATTAGCACATACAACGATTCAACCCATAAACCTTATAAAAATGACAACAGGAGACATATATTATAGTGATCACATTGCTGACACCATTTTTGTTTCATACGTGAGTTTGAGCCACATGGTCGTAGCTAGTTCCTACTACTCTTCGTTAAGGGGCCGGAGATGGAGCCAGTGGCAACAATCGTCGAGGGGATCGTCGTCGACGTTGGCGACAACAACAACACAAATAACAAATAAGCCAATGTATCAATCGAACAAGTTGGACTAGGAGTATTAAAACAGGAAACACGACCCAAAATCCCACATAAATCGTTAGTATATCACGAATCAATTTATCGTCGGATTGAACCAGAAAGACCGCAAATAAGAAGGAGGCCGATATACAAAGAACCGCCGCCACCATAAACGTTACGAGGATCGCCATTATCATCCGGTTCCTATATAAATTAGTAAATAACTATATCATCAGATAAGAACTGTATTTTAATTTATCTTTATACCAAACAGTTGTCACTATTCTGGTGTACAAAAACCTCATAAGATAACTATGAATCATAAAAAACTATGAATCAATATTGATTATATATGACATCGATTATTATTCCAAACTAGTTAGTAATGTTTTTTTAACAATCTGTTTTGTTGTATTAGTTTACGTCAGCCGTTGGGGATATTAAACAAAGTCAACACCTTATTGTCAATTTACATGACTACTGTATATAATTTTCAGTATTATCTTGTCAAACACAAAACATTCATGTAGTTCACATACTAAGCACAGTGTTCTTAAATGAAGTGGAATAAATTTAAAATTCATATAGTGGTTGGTACCTTAGTCGTAAACCGCTGATGACGAGGAGAATGAGACTCATGGAGGCAGAAAAGGAGACTGTACTGCTAATAACCATCCCAATATAGGCTCGACGTTTGGTACTCTCGTACTCCAACACAGCAGTCCCGGCCTTCCCTTTACAAACCGAACCCCCGGTTTGATTTCCGAAAGAACAGTTGTCACCTTGCCACACGCTACCGGGAGGATTAACCATAACCTGAAAACTCATACCAGCTATAACGGTAGCCGTCACCATCAGATTCCCTCTTGTTTTCTCTAGCCAATCACTTTGGCGGTTTAAGTACTTTGCAAACCACTCTGATAATGATTCTTCGTTTTGATGATCTTCCATGATTTTGAAGCGATGATGTTTTTGCAAAGACTACTTATAAAAATTTATATATGTTACTTCTTTGTTCGTCTGACGATAATATATATAGAGGAAAAAAGAAAAGAAAATAAGACTTGTTTTTAAGGAGGTAGATAGAAATTTCTTGTTTCATCAGCAAAAGACGTATATTGTTGATTACATTACGGCAGTAGATATAAAAACACATTCTTTGAGAACTAATCAAGTCAACGACTACGACATTAAGGAGTCGTCGCCTTTTTTAATATATATTCATACATAGAGTTGTAGCTAGGTTTTACATTTGGAATTTCACAAGATCAAATTTGACTTTGGGAGCTTATTTTCTCTTGTTTCATTCATTCAACGGTCTTTGCTTTCATAGTAGATACTTGTGTCGAACACTCGTTCCATATACTACCTACCATTAAACAAATCAAGAGTAGATAGATGCGTCGAACACACTCCTTCCATATACCTACCATTAAACAAATCAAGAGTAGAACATTCGTTAGTTTTGGAACAGTGATGATATAATAGCGCAATACTATTTCTCTTTGTACATATATAATTATCTACCACTGTAAAGTGTAAACTAATATAAAACTATACTACCAATAGTGAACTAATAATCTAATATGGTCGAATACTACGTACTCGACGACATGTTAGTCGATAGTGATCATGAATTTTCCCATCTGCCCACAATGCTCGATCTTTTACGTCTAACTTATTATAAAAGTTGTTGGTGGCAAAAGAAAACCATGTCACACCACGATATCTACTAATTACTCAGCTCATATAATCGACAGTCGTGAAATTAGTCATACCATGTGATACACATAAAATAATCACATGTTTTCTGCATGGATTCTTTGGTACATATATAATCAATAATGGATTGTATAAATCTCCACATTAGGTTGCTGATCTGTTGTATTGTGAACGTCTTTAATCTTGATCAATATAAGTTAATTTCGTTCAACTACGAGTTTTGTTGTTTTTGATAGGATCTTCATAAACAGCGTGTAGTTTTGTTTTGTATCTGATGAACTACGCGTTGTTTTCTCTCAGAAGACGACCAGGTTAGATATCGTCGACGTCGTGATGACGTTGGGGATCTTTTGAGACCAAGTAAAAAGTTTAGGGATATAAAACAAAACTATGTTAAGATCTTTTTCATCAAATCGGACGAAACAAAAGTTGAGGGCCCATTTTGCAAAATAGACGAACATAGTCGCCGAAAATAGGGTTTTAGCATTCCAGCCCTTCAACATTGTTTGCATCTTCTAAGATTTGACTGAGAGAATCCAAAACCTCTACAACCATGGAAGGCGAAGACAAGGTTGACCATGTAAGCGAGGAAGAGGAGGAGTTCAGCACACCAGAACATATAGAAAAGAAGCAAAGGAAAGGGAATGAGGAGGATCAAAACGAAGGCGAGAAAATTACGCTTAAAGTGAAGCAAATCCGCGAGAGACCCGATAGAATCTCTCCAATCGTCGCCTATTTCTCTACAAGCTACAATCCTTGTGAAGTAGATCCAAAGACAGGCGAGAATGTTAATGAGACACCGAAAGTTACGGTCTACAGGCATAAGGATGAGACGAAGAAGAGGCTTCAGGTTGTGGTAAGCCCTCCTGGTGCAAACGTGGAGTTCGTGGGCACCAATTACACGGGCGAGCAAGCTGCTATGCAGACTACTGCCTATGCGTTGGGTATCGTCAATAGAAAGAACAGGACGATACGGATTCTTCCGGTTGCTCACAATAAGGTTTCAAAATCGTTCATTTGATTTTATTGGTTTTGGTTTGTGGGAATGTTTTAGTGAATTAGTATAGGAATGATTTTTGAGAGTTGAGTTTGGTTTGTGTTATAAGAATCTAGATTTGAAGTTTTGGGTTCTACTTGCAGATAATCAGATTGGAGCCGAGAATTAAAACTCAAGAAGCAACTGAGGAAGAAGCTTCAGGAAGTGCGGTTGTCTCAGAACTAAGCATAAGAGATCGACTTCGTAAGACTAACAGTACTTTTGGTACAAAGAAAGCTGTTTCTCGGGTATGCCACTCTTGTTTACATCTTTGCTATGCGTCACTTGTTTTCTACAGTATCAGTCTTAGTGGTATCATTGCACGTATAACAATATAGCTTTAGTTTATATCCCTTGCTTGCTTCTTAGTTCTTATATGGGATGCAATAATGACTGAGATTATATGGGATGCAATAATGACTGAGAATCTTGAGATTCAATGAGAGGATTATATATCTAAATGAGAATGTGTGTCTCTATGCAGGACAAGAAGAAGCGTGACCTAAATGTGGGAGATGATGCAGAGACCCAGAAGTTCCTTGACGGAAAACTTAATGAACTCGATATTAATGTAGGTGCTCTTGAAAGCACCAGTTCCAATGTTGCACGCAACATTCCTCCTTACGATGCCTCTGCAACGACTTCAAGGGAAGCCTATCCTTTGGAAAAAATCATCGAAAAAGGAGAATGGAGCTTTCTTGAAGATATATACCGGCTTCTACAACAGGAAACTGAAGCAGCAACTGATGCTTACCCTGTATTTGTCCGCAACAGATTGTACAAGTTGCGAGATATCAAGGTAACATTTTGATTCTTGTATTGGTAGTATGCATATACGTGGTAAACATTGTATATGTTTGCTACTGAACCAAGCGATTCTGAACTTGTAGATAGTTAAATTTGATCGTCATAGTTCCATTTACAGCTCAGATTCTTTATGCATATTTGATTATTTTTTTGTTCTATATGCAGGACGATATGGAAAAGCAGAGGGTTTCTGGTACCTTGACGTTTCTCACCCATCTAATTAAGTTCAAGGACAGAAATTCTATGAATTTTGCTTCCGCTAAAGACCACAGGATTCCAGATATCATCCGTCGGAAATTTATGGGCATGTTCATGGATCCTGAATCAGACAGGATGCCTGTTGACAAGACGCAACTTCTAGTAAGCTATGCTCTTGTGCTAGCCCTTCACGTGGATAATTTCAAGACCGATCCAGAAGACATAGCGAAAGATCTGAGGATGAGCACAGTTGCGCTGAGGACACATTTTGAGAACCTTGGCTGCAAAGTCTCGAAGGAGAAGACAACTACGTTTGCGACCTTACCGACCCCTCTCAATTTCCCGCAGATTAGGAGGAGGAGAAAGTCACAAAAGTGATGACGATCTTGGAGAAGATATGTTCTTTTTTATATATTTTGCTGGTATTTTATAGACATCTTTTTCTTGAAACTCTATCGTGTGATTTATTAACATTTTTGACATCTATTTCTTGGTTTAATGATGTTTTCGCAATTTAGCAAGTAAACCATAGTCCATGATAGTGAAGAGGGTATTTATTAACAAAATATGTAAATTGGTTTCTATGATCTCAACCCATGATGAGTCGAACAAACATTAAGCCAGAATCCAGTTCCCAATAAAATTGTTGAATTTCCTGATTTTATTTTGGGAAGAAAAGATCGCAACTCAATATAATGAATGGTAAAACACGCAACTTTCAAGGCATTAGTGCTAAAGTAATCAAATCTGGTAGTAAATGTTGAGCCAGAGAAATTTGACGTCAGACTCTTATGTGCTTAGTTTTGATGTGTGTGTATGTGTGGGTCTGGAATTTAGAGCAACATAGATTCTGGGGTCTCGATGTAGCCCTTGAAAGCTTTTAGCCACTCAGCTCCAATGGCACCTGCAAAGGAAGATGAATTATTAGATGTTTTCGGTGCAATGATTATTGAATATACAATAGGGAATGGGAGGCGGATTCTGTACCATCTATTACGCGGTGGTCACAACTTAGTGTTACAGACATGTACGAAGCAACGTTGTATTGGTCAGGACCAGTACCGGGAACAACTCTCTTTTCAGCTGTTTTGAGATTCAGACGCAACAATATTATAAGTTACAGGGAAGAAACTTCAATGAATAAAGTGGATGAGTGTGCTAAAAAGGGCTTACCAGATCCGATTGCTAGAATGGCAGCTTGAGGTGGATTGATGACGGCACAGAACTGTTTGATGCCAAAAGGTCCTCCCAAGTTGGAGACAGTAAACGTTCCTCCCTGTCAGAAGAAACAGTTTTGAGTTGATTTGCTTTCGTAGTATCATTATAAGTGAGCAGTGACCGAAATCTAATCTAACCTCATAATCTTCCGGCTTCAAGCTGTTTTCTTTTGCTTTTTGAGCCAAGAATCGAACCTCTTCTCCAATTGTGGAAAGTCCTTTCTTGTCTGCATCCTGCAATCAAGCACTTTGATAAACATGAGTTTTTTCTGCAATCTCAAGTTTCTGCAGAGCAAGGTTAATAACTGTATTGAGAGCTCCCCTCACCTTGACAACAGGAACGTAGAGCCCATTTTCTGTTTGTACAGCGACGTTGATGTTCACATCTTTAAATCTGTACACAAAAAGAGGAAAATAAGACCTACGAAACTAGATGATTTGCAAAGTTTTCATGAACCTCTGAAGCAGAATATGTACTCACTGGCGGATATATTCGTCTGTCCATGAACTATTGCACTGAGGAACTTTTCGAAGAGCCAGTGCAGCAGCCTGCAATTTGAATAGCAAAATGTTTCATAATGGAGAACAGAGAAGGAGATCTGATTCGGCTTGCAAGAAAGGAAGTATGATGCACCTTAATAACAAGATCATTTACAGATATCCGTTTTCCACCAGAAGTCTCTTGGAATGAATTGAGTTGACTCCTAAGACTGCATATAAAAATAGCTCTGTTTAGCATCTATTGACCGCATTAAAATACAAGATCTGAAACTTAATACTTACCCCATCATTTTGTCCACACATGTATCCACGGTCAAGTAGTAGTGAGGAATAGTTTGCTTTGAGAATGCCAAACGTGAGGCTGTGACCTGTCAAACTTCATACAGTTAACAAATTTTGGAGTTTTTGGCTTATAGTGCCCAAAACAGGGAGATCTAGGGTCAAGGTAACCTAGAAATACCACTAGAATTCAAGATCTAAGGTTGTATAGGTATTTACCTTTCGTATCTGAGTGTGAGGGATGTCAACATAGTCCAGATCTGGAACCTTTGAATCAGTGAGCTTAGTAGGCTTGACCGTACTTTCTTTACCGCCTGAAGCTGTCCCATAGGAAGATGCATTAGGAGACATGGATGACGTAAATTCAGTAAAGTGAGGCAAGCAATACCTAAGAAATCTTCGACATCAGCCTTCACTATCCGTCCTTCAGGACCTGTGCCTTTGATGCTTGAGAGAGGTACCTAATGTTTTTGAAGGAAAAGTAGTAATGTTTTTTAGGGCATGAGGATCTAACACTAGAGCTTTACTTGTAACATTGTTTTTGGAAACTAACACTATTATCTTCAGCCAACTTTCTTGCAAGAGGACTTGCAAAAATACGATCTTCTGAAGGAGCCGAGCTTGGCTTGGAACTCTTAGCTTCAGGAGTACTGGTTGGTTTCTCGACCTTCTCTTCCTTTGGTGGAGAAGGAGCTGGTTTTGCTTCAGGAGTAGCAGGACCAGTATCAGATGAGGGGGTGTAATCTTTAAACTTTTGAATATCCTCTTCATCTTCAACTGTGATAGCAATCACCTAGTTTGACAAAGCACATTTATATGTGATTATTATAAATAAAGATCATTGTCAATTTTGTTGCACAATTCATCAATCTGAGACTCCACAGTTACAAAAAGGGAGCGTGGCTCACAGTCACTACTTTATGAGAAGCCATTATATTTAACAAGTCAGCTAAAAGAAAAAAAAAAGAAACACTTATACCTCCCCAACTTGAATTTCTTTTGCCCCTTCCTCCTTTACTATCTTGGCAAGAAAACCCTCTTCCATGCATTCCATTTCGACGGTTGCTTTGTCCTAAAATATTTATATTGAGAATGGTATTAGATTCCTGGAAGAAGAATAATAACAAGAAGATATACAATCTAGATTAACATTACAGTTTCGACTTCACAAAGCACTTCACCAGGAGCAACTTTATCACCTTCTTTCTTCAGCCACCTGGCAATGTTACCCTGAAGTTTCAACAGATAGCTTTAGTAGAACGATATAATAATAAACCATGTAAATTCTAATAAGGAGGTAGTTAAAGGTTCATGCCTCAGTCATTGTTGGTGAAAGAGAAGGCATCCCGATCTCTTGATGAGGAGGAAGATCTGAAACATATTTTTAGAAGTCCTCGGTAAAACAAAACCACGTAGGAATGCATATCCACAGTGACAGAAAAATGATAGCCCCAAAAGGCACAAATACCAAGTCAGATGCTACTTATTCCAGTTAACATTAATATTCCTCATAGTTGCACAATCTTGTTATGCGGTACACAGAATTCTCTCAACAGAATTACCATGATAAACCCCTTTTAGATCACCAAACAGCTACATAGCTAGCATATACAAATACAGGTGGGCTTAAAGAAGTATGGAGTATGAAGTAAAATCAGAAATCTGGTTTTCTCTACACAAATTATCATGCTGGACGTCAAATAAGAGTTAAAGTTAAACTCTTGATGAAGAACAAACTACCTGAGCTAGATGAAAATCCTCTTACTGTTCGCATCTGGGAGCTGAAACGCAAGAAAATTAGCTTACAGTAAGAAAATTTGCTTACGGTAGAAGTATCTACACAGGAAGGCAGTAAGACGTATGGACATGGCAATTACATACCTTATAAATTCTTTAAAAAGTTTTGGTCCTGCCATTGTGCTGCTCAGTTTTGTGCTCATTGTTGAAATACCACTAAACATTGATACCTATATAATGCATTTAAGGACATTACGACACAAAAAAACACACACACATAGGACTATGCTATCAGGGCATAGCCGAGAAAGAAAACCGAACGGCAGGAACTTACATTGCCGGCACTACATTTTGAAATTCTCTCCACCGTGGAATAATTCAGGCGGGCCTTGAAGATATCTGAAGACCAAAAATCGAAAATGCTTAAGTGAGAAGGATAACATAGTAAAGCAGGACTCCTCATGGTAAAGAGGTTGTCGGAAAATGATGTGAATATCAAAATATAAACTATTCCAGCTCCACAGAGATCGAGTGGAGCTTGTCACCGTGTCAACTAATAGAAAAAAACCACAGAGCTGGATACAATTCTACATCAAAGGAACTTAAGAAGAGCAATGAAATCAAACTAAGTTATACCTTGTCTACCAGTGAGAGAGGGCTGGGTACTGTTGGAGAAACATCGGACAGCCACGGCATGGTCACGCCTCAGTAATGTGGAAACATGTTTCAGCTGTCAAAATCACACAACCATCAAAGTGGCGTTATAGTGACAAATTACTCTGCTTGCAAAAGTAAAATTTCTTCCAGTAGTAATTAAAAGAAAGATAAAGCGTAACACTTGCAAAATCATAAACGCGAACCCCTACTAACATTAATCACAATCAAGGTCACTAAAGCTCTGAATAGCAAATGCAGAATTGCCCATGATTAAAATAAATCATACAAACAAAACAAAATGAACAATATAATTAGATGATGAAATGCATAAAACACGATCACGAAACATGAGATCATCGAAGAACTAAAACACGATCAGATATGTACCCAAAGAGAAAAAGAGAGAAAGAGAAACCTTTTTGGAATGATTGATGATACGAGATGCGTAAGCCATTGTTGTGTGCACTGAGTCAGCCGATCCGAATTCAAAACTGTGAATGTCTCGATTAGAAGGAAACAAAAATGAAATGGTGTGGGAATCTTTAGGGTTTTTTTCCCTTACCTCTCTATCTGTACCAAACAAAGTCAGCAAAAAAAAAATATCAGAAGATCCAAATCCGATTATTTTGACTTTTATTTTAATTTAAATACAATTTTTCATTTTTTCCGACCCTTCTCCTCTGTTATTATTATTCTCTGAGCTTTTGCGACTGACCAAAAGACAGAGAGATCATCGGGTGCGTTAGTGAATACTGAATAGGCATCTAATGTACGGCGGGGATTCGTCAAACATAAGGCCGATTTAAAGTCATATTTCTATTAATGGGCCGAAGATTAGGCCCGTATAAAATCTCAAAAACAGGACATAAATGGGGAAATTATTTTATGTCTGTTGCTTGGTTTTCCTCAATACATTCTGCACGCTTAAGCACGATTCTGTTTTGCCCTCTCCAGTCCTGTCTGCAATGGGCAATGGCAACAGCTTAGTTGTAGTATAGTCGTTCATTAGAGGCTGAAGATAGCAACCTTTGCTGCTTCTTCATGTTGGTTACCTTTCTTGGTACTCATTGTGTTTTTCCTACGTTTCTTGCAAGGTTCTCAAGAGATTGTAACAATTGATAACTGCATCGAGACAAGTTTTTACCAACAACTTCTCTTCTTTTTAAAAAATGAATTCAAAGCTTACTACTGTATTCGATACCACTTGTAAATGCATTTGAATGTGGATTAGTTGATTAAAAATTGAACATGGAGATGGAGCGATAGATGTGAGTTCATAATAATTAATTAAATAAGACACTGAGACAATATACTTTGTTTGTCATCTAATTTTATTTCTCTTTGTAATTTGGAGAAAGGAATATTTGGAAAATAAATTAAAATTAATTAATGAAGAATCTTTGCTTTGTTATAGTCACAAATTAATAATAAAGATATTTTGAGATACTTATGTTTTTTTATTTACTTTTGTTATCTTTGTAATTTGGAGAAAGAAAGCTTTGGAAAATAAATTTAAAAAATAATTATGAAGAATATTTGCTTTGTTATATTCACAAAGTAATAATAAAAATTAATAATGAAGAATTTATGTTCCTCAGTAATATCCCACTAGAGAGATACATAGATGTACATTACAACACCAAAAACATTGTTTAAATTGAGGTTAAGACATGAGTTAAGTTGATGCGAATCCTTGTCCGAGCGAAAAGGGTAAAAAGAAAGAGAGAAAAGGGGTAAAACCGGAAATCCAAATAAGAAAAGGAAGAGGAAGAAGATTTCCAAAGGAGAAAACCCTAAAGGCGGAGTATATAAAGGAAGCTACGCGTTTTCTCTCTGCCTCTTTCGGATTTCGCATCAGTCTCTCTCTCAATCTTCGCTCCTTCCTCTCTCTCTCTCAACGCGGTTCAGATCCGAGTTTGGGAGATTCAAGCTCCCTGAAAAAAGCTCCTTTACTTTCGTTTTACTAATCTCTTTTGCTCCAGGTTTGCATCGCTTCTGATTTTTCTGTTTTCCTTGTTTTACTGTGATTTGCTCGATTCATGATTTGGGTCTCTGTTTTATTATTGTGTTCTGTGATTCGTTTGTTCTGTTTTTCGGTAGATTTGAAAGTTTGATTTTTTTTCGTTGTTTCTAGATCGTGTCGTGTAACTAGTTTGAACCTCTCGTCTTTTAGTCTGTTTATTAGATTATATGAGCTGCTGATGATGACGATAATTCATGTTACGATCTATTCCGTCTTTATGAATCTGTAGATTTTTGAATTTTACTGTGATGGTTTGTAGATTTTGTTACCGCTAGGTTCCCAATAGAATGGGACGGATCCAGCTTTTACACTCATTGTGGTTGTCTAGCTTAAAGGTCTATTTTTTGGAGAAATAGGTTTGAGTGGTGTCTATATATATTGGATAACCATGTGCCTTTATACGTTCTCTCCGCACATCATCTGAGGCAGATATTAATGCTTGTTTTCCTCTCTTTATGGACTTCGAGTTTGGCTATTTTGTCACATTCCCTCCTTTGCAATCATATTTATCACGAAATCTGATAGACGTTGTCTCTCTTGTCTCATCACGAGATCTAATTTCTCTCTTTTTTTTTGTTCTGGGTAAGTAGTATGGCGGGATCTGCACCAGAAGGCACTCAGTTTGATGCACGTCAGTTCGACCAGAAACTGAATGAAGTGTGAGTCTTTTTTTCTTGTATTATTCATTTTGAGTGTGCTCTTTCCGGGTGGTGTGGTTGCTGATTGTATTGTATGGATACAGACTTGAGGGACAGGATGAGTTCTTCACTTCTTATGATGAGGTTCATGAGAGCTTTGATGCTATGGGTCTGCAAGAGAACCTTCTCAGGGGTATCTATGCTTATGGTACGTGTAGTAGTACTCTTGAAAGCTATCTTTTTGATTAATGTCATATTTATCAACATCATTTCATGCTTGTTTTTTGTTTCTTAGGTTTTGAGAAGCCTTCGGCTATCCAGCAGAGAGGAATTGTCCCCTTTTGCAAAGGTCTTGATGTGATTCAACAGGCTCAGTCTGGTACTGGGAAAACTGCAACTTTCTGCTCTGGCGTCTTACAGCAGCTAGACTACACCCTTGTCCAGTGTCAGGCTTTGGTTCTAGCTCCAACTAGGGAGCTTGCTCAGCAAATTGAGAAGGTCATGAGGGCCCTTGGAGATTACCTTGGTGTCAAGGTTCATGCCTGTGTTGGTGGAACCAGTGTTCGTGAGGATCAGCGCATCCTCCAAGCTGGTGTCCATGTTGTTGTTGGAACTCCAGGACGTGTCTTCGACATGTTGAAGAGGCAGTCTCTCCGTGCTGACAACATCAAGATGTTTGTTCTCGATGAAGCTGATGAAATGCTCTCCCGTGGTTTCAAGGACCAGGTTTGTCAATATTTCAAAGTGATTCATATCCAATTCCCATTATGGTTCTATAATCTCACTTGTTTTTGGGATTTTCAGATCTATGACATATTCCAGCTTCTTCCACCAAAGATCCAAGTTGGTGTGTTCTCAGCAACAATGCCACCAGAAGCTCTTGAGATCACAAGGAAGTTCATGAGCAAGCCAGTGAGAATCTTGGTGAAGCGTGATGAGCTAACCCTTGAAGGTATCAAGCAGTTCTACGTTAACGTTGAGAAAGAAGAGTGGAAGCTGGAGACACTTTGTGATCTCTACGAGACTCTTGCCATCACTCAGAGTGTCATCTTCGTCAACACCAGGCGTAAGGTCGACTGGCTCACAGACAAAATGAGAAGCCGCGACCACACAGTCTCTGCAACTCACGGAGACATGGACCAGAACACCAGAGACATCATCATGAGGGAGTTCAGGTCTGGCTCCTCGCGTGTTCTCATCACCACTGACCTCTTGGCTCGTGGTATCGATGTGCAACAAGTGTCTCTGGTTATCAACTTTGATCTGCCAACTCAGCCAGAGAACTACCTCCACCGTATCGGAAGAAGTGGAAGGTTCGGGAGAAAGGGAGTGGCTATCAATTTCGTGACTCGTGATGACGAGAGGATGCTGTTTGATATTCAGAAGTTCTATAACGTGGTTGTCGAAGAGCTGCCTTCGAACGTGGCCGATCTGCTGTGAAGGGAGAAAAGAAGTCCGTCCTTGGCCAGTGTTTGCTGCCGTACTAGTATCACCGGAGAAGAAAGGTTTTCTTGTTTTGCAAGGCACTCTTTGATCTGATTTTGACACCGTCGTCTCTACTCTTATCTATTATCAGCGGTTTTTTAAATTTCTTTTAAGTTTTCTTAGTGTTTCTGTTTCTCTCCCCCCCTCGACGAACATATCTCTCATCTGACCATTTTTATTTTTATTCATGGAGTATTTATTTCTTCTCTGTTTCAATTTTTGGTTTTGTTGTTTGTCTTCGAATTTTGTATCCATCAAAATCCTTTCAACAAAAGTTTGGTATTAAACCTTTTCTCATTTCGTGCTAAATCTTAGTTGTAAGACTACGTGAGTCGTACAAATATCATTGCCAGTGTTTGGCTCGTAAAGAGATTAAATAGACGACGCTAAATCTTTTTACAAGGCAAAAGCATCAATCAAATCAGATGCATTGGCACGTTCTCTCACGAGTTGGCATTAACGACAAAATCTTGTAATGAAAAGTCTGTTCCACACGGCGACGAACTCGCTTTTGCATCTTCTTCTTCATTTCTTCACTAGTTTTTATATTTATTTTGCCTTATGGGAAATAAGATTTACGTACTATTCTTTTTCTTTCTGAAAAACAAGTATTATTGAAAATTTCTGAATGTGGTGGATTCAATGATTGCCGAGTCAAGCCATACCATCACCACCACCGACAAGGTGTTTCTTCGCTTTTATAATTTTAACTGAAATTATTGGTCTTAATTTCTGCAAAGTTTCTTTAAGAAAAAAACGTCAAGTAAATTTTTCTTCCATTATTTCCTAATAATAATAATAAATTACTGAGGTTCGGACTTCGGACTATCCAGTATCCATCCAGTTCCACGTGCCTATCTCATAAGAAAATAGTTGGGAAAGGATCACATCCACACAAACCTAACCACCACCACAAAGCATAGAACCAAAATCCAAACATGAAAAGTCTAACGAGTTATACCGGTATTACGTAAATAATACTGAATAACTTTTTAATTATTTTGAAGAAAAAAAAGAGGGAAAAATAAAAAAAAACATAAGTAGGTCCTTGACCAACTCCGCATGACAATTGTAAATTAATTTCCCAAAAAGACTCTTTTTTAAATATCTCAAAAAGAATAATAATATTTCATTAATTTCCTTTTTTTTTTTTAAGACAAACACAGACGACGACCCGACTCTTCATTGTTTGGGTTCAGACCAGACCATAACTCAAATCTCCACCATGGAGAATTATTACAAAGAAATGGAACCGCCAGCCGCTGGGAACCGCCGAGACGCAGCTTCGGTGAAAGGTCACAGCGTGAGTTTCGACGATTCAACCGCCGATCAGAGTCAGACGAACGATTACCAGTTGAAGATAAAGAAAAGCAAAAGCGTGCCGAACGCGGATCGTGCGGCGTCTAGGAGCTGGAGTTTCAGCGATCCAGAATCGCGGAGGAAGAGAAGAGTCGCCGGCTATAAAGTTTATTCCGTTGAACAGAAGATGAAGGGTTCCATTAGAAAGAGCTTCAAATGGTTCAAAGACATCATCGGTATTTCTTGATATCTATCTTTCTATGAATCTTTCTCTCTCTCTCTATATATGTTTCCTCTGAATGAATCTCTTCTTCGATCGTTCGTGCTGAGTGTTTATATATCTCTCTGTAACAAATACAGGAAACAACACAAAATTTGATATTTTCTTCCTTCTTGTTGCAATTATATCAAGATTTGTAGTATACTAGTCTTTATGAGATTCTTGAATGAGACAGATAATGAGTTTAATTCAGTTTCCATATCTACCTACCTGTGAATATGACCATACCACTTCAATTACATCAAAAACCTTTCTTTCTTCTTCAAACGATTAAAACAAGAAGCTATTTATAAGAATCTCTAATCAAATTTTTTCATTTTTTTTTTTTTAAGTATACACACACAAACTCACACGATACAACATTCTCCCTTCTCTTTCTTTGTATTCTATTATCTTCAATCCCAGTTCTCTTTGTTCTGCTTCCTCCAAATTGATGGTTATTTCTCAAGATAGAGGAAAACTTACTGGATCATTTCAACTATGTTGTGTGGTGGAGGTTGTATCAGTTGATGCTGAGACGCCACTCATCCCGCTCATCACGCTCAAAATAGAGTGTTTTCTCTGGAGCCTTCCTCTCAGCTGCCGGATCTTGGCATCTACACGAGCCGTGAATCCAATCTTTGTCTTCTCTCTAGCCTTTGATCTCTCTCTCGTCCACATACGCTCATCCTGGACGTCGATTCTGAAATGCTTGATCTCTTGGATGATGTGATGGTCCAGAGGGTTTAACGATCTCTGGAACGAAATGTGAGCCAAGTAAGGAAGTGTTGTGGCGGCTATGACCAGCAGTGTGGTAAGCCAGAAGATTGGTGTAGGTGCTAGGGTTTCCGAGAGCATGTGGAAGATGTTGCCTGACGATTCTGGAGGTAACATGCCAAAGAGGGCAAGGAAGATGTACCACATGACGATACTTCCCCAGATCAAGCCGTGTTGGATCCAAGTGAAATGGCTCATGGTTAAAGCTATCTGTACGTTAACTGCCCAGATGATGCTAGTGAACATGGCGGTTCCCATTGCGTTCATGTCTGCTGTTTGCCCCCCATAACAGAATGATTGGACATGGAATATGCCAATGTTGAGGCCAAAGATGACTACGGATGCGTAAACTCCATTTCCCATCCACCCAAGGATTCTATACCAGTCAAAGAACAGGTTCTTGGGGCCTTGCTGGTACAATGCAGGGAACTAGCGAGAGGAAGAAATTTAAGATTAGAAGAAGGGTTTAGACTGGAGAGAGTTAAATAAGCAGAGAAGAGTATACCTGTAAGCAGACTTCTGAAGATACGTCTTGCTCGAAAACTCCGAGGGAGATGACGGGGAGAGAAGTGAGGATCACGTTGAACATCAACAAGTAGTAGTCGTTGTATATGGCTTGACCAGAAAACCCGGTGAAAGCCTCAAAGTAGAAGAGAGTCAGACCAAATGCTATGTTCTTGTAGAAGAAGTAACAGATCTGTAGGAAAAGAATGTGAATCAAAACCAGGTTGTATGTTGTTTGATGGGTAATGATTGGATTTTCTGTAAATCAACTTAAATCACAGAAATTTACCATCTGGGCTATTCTTTTGTAGCACCAATGCCCGTGGACAACAAGTAGTCTCTCTAAAAACCGAAATTGGGCTATGGAGAAATCGCTCGCCATTACAGCCTGAACAGAAAGAGAAATGCATTTGCAATCAGAAACAGACCTATATCACCATCAACCAATGTATATGTCTAGTTATATGGAAAACAAGTTTACTCACCTGCATGCCTTCCACACCACTGATTCCTATGCCTATATCGGCCTCTTGAATCATTCCAACATCATTTGCACCATCACCAATTGCCAAGGTTGTCTTTCCTGTTCCTTCTTTTGCTAGTCTTGTTACCTATAAAACCGAGATAGACAAAATTAAGTGATTTCCATCAACAATGAGAAGATAGAATAAGGACTTCTTGTGTATCAATCTTACAAGTGCCTTCTGCTTGGGAGAGACACGACAGCATATCACTGAAGCACAGTCAACAGCCAGGGCAAGAAACTGATACTTAATATCATCCTCCAAGGCATATGTAAGTGTCTTTCCGTCGATGATCAAAGCAAACGCTGCATGTGGATCCTTCTCTAGTTTGATCATCTGTGAAGCATTTATGATCTGCATCAAAATGCTCTCTCTTGCAGCCTGGACATTTACAACAACAGAAATTTCTCGCTTTAAATGCAAGCTTTAACTGAAACAGTAATGGAGGTTTATAAAGTACTAGCCAAATACATACTGCTTCCGGGTCTTTGGATGATCCCTCTTCGTTTATTAGTGCTATAGATATCTGTTTCATACCCTGTCGCAGCAAACTGCAGGCATATCTGCATTTGGAAAAACAAAGAGCTTAGTCCACTTAGTATCTATGTTAAAATACCCAATATTTGGGGTCGTGGTATTATCAGCAACATAAAAGACCAACACACCCTATGTTAATTGCTGTCTCCATCTTATCTCCAGTCAAAACCCATATCTTGAGACCAGCTTGGGCAAGTTTATCTATGCATTGAGGCACCTGAAACGAATAAAGAAACAATAAGCTAAAAGGGAATTTCATGTATAAGCGTCTTAGTAGTAATCCTATACAAACTTCCACTACATACCCCTTTCTGCAGTTTGTCTTCCACAGCAGTAGCACCGACAAGAATCAATTCCTTCTCCATCATATCCGATACCTTTTCGAGCATTTCATCTCTGTCAGCTCCGACTGATGTTTTGGCTTTGTGAAATTCACTGTTCCATATCGAATACTCAGTCTCATCCAGCTTTCTATAACTGAGCGCTAATGTGCGTAAACCAGCTTCACCATATCCATTCAAATGCTTTGAAGTGGCTTCCAGAAATTTTTTTCCATTCTTGGATAACCGGTCAAATATTATGCTGCAAATTTTCAAGATAATGCATTGAACATTACTTTAGAAAAACAGATTTGCTATATTGAATTGCTTGAAGTTATGAGGCCAACCTGTCAGCACCTTTACAGAGTAGAAGAATCTGCCCTTTTTCATCACGGACTATAACTGACATTCTTTTTCTTTTGCTAGTGAAGTCCAAAACATTTAAAACTTTGTACTCTCTGTACACAATATTGGGGGAAGTAGTTAGATATATTTTCTGGAACAGATAGAAACAAGTGAAAATTTACAGTTACAGTGTCACCTTTCAACTGGTTGGCCTGCATGTCGTTCACTGATAAAAACACTTGATTGAGTTCTTTTAGTAAACTCAAATCCAAACTCCCCAGCGGCAACAAGGAAAGCAACTTCATCAGGAGACTCTGCTTCATAATTACACTTTCCAGTATCTTCATCCACCTCAGGAATAGCGGTGTGACAAACAGCTAATATACGCAGAAATATCAAAATGTCATCTGGATTGGGTTCATTTAACCAGTTTCCATTCATGAGACGTTGATCCTCAAAACTAAACCCCTTGACACCAGTGGTTTGTGTCTGATCGCTTTCGTCAGTAGCAGTGATTACAGTCTCCAACTCAATATCTGATGATGTCATGCTGGGCATTTTGGCATATCCATTCATCCTTCCTCTAGTCCTTGGAAGGTCGTTAATTTCTTCACCTTGCTCCTCGTCGAGATCTATAGCCATCTGTTTTGCAGCAGCTAGTTCTACTTCACTGGCGCGAACACCATAAGAAATACCCGCGATGGAGCACTTTAAAAAATCCATCTGATTACATGTCAAAGTTCCTGTTTTATCGGAAAGGATTGTGTCGACTTGTCCCAGCTCTTCATTCAAATTCGATGTGCGTGCTTGAGCTGGAGTCTCACTCTCGCTATCATACATCTGCAAGTCTTGGTTTATGAAAGTTGCCTGCAAAACTTTTACAAGCTCGATGGAAACATACAATGAGATGGGAATCAAGTACCCATAAAGCAATACAGCAGTGATCAGATGGACGACCCAAGCATGAAAAGGATTTCTTGGATTTGTTAAGCGCTCGGGCTTATCTGGTCGTAAGTACCACCAATCTCCCATATGCATCTTTGTCATCACAGCAAAACCCAGTGAACTGATGAAGGAGACGATCACAAGGAGGGCAAAGAGAGTATATATGATGTAGTCCATTCTCTTTTCAATTCTGCTTCTCTTTGAAGGGGATTTTGTTGAATTCTGCATGACTTTTGTGTCATGGCCAGTAAATACAACCACCCCATAGACATAAGACGTGTTCCTGAGCTTTGAGTCTCTCAAGAGAATCTGGCTAGGATCGAGGGGATACACCTGGCCACCATATTCAAGATTTCCAACAAACGTATACAGGTTAGGATTGGGATCTTCACATTTGATAGTTCCAGAGAAACTGTGGAAAGCATCATCCCGTTCCAAAGGTAAGGTAACATCCAAACATCTCTTAACTTTCAAGTTGGTTTCGCCATCTAAGTTCATGGTCTCCACATAACAGATCCCATCCTCATAACTTGATGACAATAAGAGCAAATCAGCTGGGAAAAATTGATCCTTTTCGACCTTGACTATATCCCCTACACGGATCTTCTTCCACTTCCTACGACCAAAATCACCATTCCCTCTATGAACAATGGCTTTCCTGGAATTCACCTTCACATCCTGCATAAAGCGGCGCCAGTCTTCCAAAGCCTCCTTACCCATACTAAGGCCGACCACAAAAATCAATGGTGCAATCATACTCCATTTGTTGAATGGGGAGAGAGGAAAGACAGAGAGAATAGCAGCAACGAGGAAGTAGAAATTGGCAACACGGTGGAATTGCTCATACAAGCACTTGGGTAAGAAGGTGATGAGGTTATACCTAGTTGTGGAGACATAGTTTGAGGTGTACCTGAGGACTTTAGCCAGATGCATATGAGGTTGGTTACAATGAACAATTCTGGTGAATCCAGGTCCATTGATGATATGAGGTTGTTGATCTTCTAGGGTTTTTGGCCTAAGGCATCTAAAGGTGTAAAAATGGCTTTTCCTGATCCTTGATCTTATTCTGCGACGCCCCATTATCTCAAAAGTTTCAGCTCAAAGCAAGAGATTGAGCGAATTAGCTGTTCAAGAAACACGAAGATCTCCCTTTCACCAAACGATGTGAACGAAGAAGATCAACTCCCGTGGTTCAGAGGCCCTCGCCACTGAGAGAAATCAAGAGAAACAAATTCAGCTAAAATGACCCAAAATGTTCAACCACCACAAACAATCGAGCCCCCAGTTGCATAAACCACCGCAAAAACAATTAAAAGATCACAAGACCATATGAAAAATCGAGGAGTCCGTTAACGATTCATCTCATGAGAATCACCAACATTATTTCAACCAGAAAACCCAAAAACTTGCAGCACAAGACAACGGAAATCCCTAGAAAATGCGACGCAAAATCCCAAAAAAATCCGAGGAAGAAATCAAATCAACGAAAAGGAGAGAAGGAATCAAGTTCCAGAGCCAAGAAATACCTTGAATCGGGAGGCTCGCTCATGAAGAAACTCGCGCAAAACACCGATTCCACCAATGGAGACGAAACAAAAAGCTGATAATGGCTTCTCTCGCGCAAAAAAACAAAAAACTCAACAGAAGAGAGGAAGAAGGAGAAGGGCTTTTCTTCTCGCTTTGTTTCTCTCTTTCTTTCTTTTGGAAAAGAAAGATCAAAATGGGAAAATCTCAGTCTGTCCCTGACCCTGACACTGCAACTCTCTCTCAAACCCAACGCAGCAATTTCCGTTTCAGCTTCCTATTTTTACTTTCTTTTTTTTTTAATTTCATTAATTAAAAATTAGCGATTCTCTTTATACTATTACTGCTTTTGTAGTTAAAAACTATAAAGTTTAGAAATAAAAACAAAATTAGTTTATTAAATTAAGACTAATTTTTATAAACAAACAAATGGTTTACTAGTTGGCAAGCACAATGCTTTTAATGTGTTTCATTTTCGTTTGTTTTATTTTCTTTGTCACAAGTTTTACTAATATGACTTAAGATCGAACCGCAATTATAGTGAATTTAGTTTCGACATTTTTTAATGAAAAATACATGTAATTTGGCTTCTTCTTTTTTTTTTTTTTTTTTTGTGTGCGCTCTTCTTCTGCTCATAAAAGTACTCCGTACAAATTGTGCTATACTACTCCGTACAAAGTGTACATGATACTGGAAAGTATAACCGGTTTTGTTAACCAACTAAACCGAATATAACCAACTAAATTCACTTTACTACTCTGGGTCGCCTTCCAAGTCCAAGCCGTTCCTCGTTACAAAAAATGTCAGGCCCGGCCCAATACACAAGTCTTCACTCTTCGGTACTGGCGAGTGATGATGGATAATCATATATAGTTTGAAAGAGAGATACATGTGAATAAGTAGTATGTGAAACTGTGACTAGTTAAGGAATACAAAAGAGAGAGATGATTGATATATTAAGGGGCACAATGGCATCTCCAACCCTCAGGTTGGTAATTAGCATAATGAGGAGAGAGGTGAGGCATCGACGAAATGGTAGGGACTTGGACGGCTTCACATGGCTCACATCCATAGCATTTCTTCTCACAACTTGGTGGCTTTGATCCTATTCTTCTTCCTTTCTCTATTTCTTCCATCTCTTTATCCTCCTCACTTGATTTCAATATGGGCCTATCTGAATTGTGCTCTGCAGGCACAATAGTAACCAATATATATATATTTAGAATCTAGACATTATTAAAAAGCAAACATATTTCATAGATAGATAACCCAAGAACATGTATGCACATTTATCATCTATCAGCTATGAAACTCATATCTAAATCTGTATTTTCCCCCCGTTAATCATGCAAATATTTGGGACCACTGTTTAGGAGTCCAAAAATAGTCATTAATTTTGCTCATAAAATTAGTAAAGCAATTAAGAGATCAACCTAACCTTTCTTTGCAAGCAGAAACCAAACAGAGAAGTCTTTCATTCAGACTTACATATCTACATGTCTGCCCTTTCATTTATATGTAGATTACATAGATAGTAAAGGAATATGGTATAATCTTATATTAGACTGTGAAGAAATAAGAAAGTAAACCTGGATGAAAATTAGTAACGTGACTGGAAGAAGCAATAGGCCTGCTCGTTGCACCAACCCAGCTCACTATTTGTATCATCATCACCAGTATTATAACCACAAAACACTTTCCTATTTCTCTCATTCGCCTGATGATGAAAATGTGATGATGATGGTTACTAAATGATGTATAAAGAGAGAAGGCTTGAAGAAGAAGAGGAAGAAGAAAGAAGAAGCCAGTGGGTTTTAGAGGGGTTTTAGAGGGGTTTTAGGCCTAATGCCTACAAAGCATAGGAAGGGTGTTGCTTATGGGACAAGTGAAGTAATTTTCGTACCAATTAATCAAGTTTTTTGCCTTTTTTCTTTTGATCAAAAAAAGCAAACTGATTTAAACCTATGAGCAAGTTTCTCTTTTTAAGAAATTTGAATATAAGTTTTTTTGGGGATTTTTTACAGCTCATTTCAATTGAATATCTTTTTTTCTGACATGTCTCATCAGTACATGAAAGTAAATATTCGAATCAGAAATCAGAAGAAAACAGATAAAGAATACGAGTGTCTGAGAGAGAGAGAGAGAGATCAGTCTACAAGAGAAGTCAAGAATCTATGTACGAGATGGTCCATTCATCAGAACAATGCTTTTATACATTACAAGGAAATTACTCCATTAATATATATTTCTCTCTCTTTTTCTTCTAGCTGTGCATAGACTGCAGAGCCATTGCTCAGCTCAATGGCTTCGTTTCCTTTAAGAGTAATAAAAGAAATAAACTTGTACAAGGGTCTCATTTATGAAAAAGGTCTCCTTATTTCTATCCAGAGTAGTTACTTCACATTACATTTATTCTTCACAGTATATAATATGACTCATATAGTTATATATATTAATACCGATTCATTCCGAATCGAAATCATCATGACACTAGTAATTTGGAATAAAGTCAACTCTGATCTCATGAGGACAAAACCATGCCTTTGAATATAGACCGTCCATGTTCTCATATCAATCAAATTTGCTTTTTTAATTAACACTCAGGCTGATCATATTAAATTAGTGTGATCTCACAAACAAGATTAGTGTCATGTTTTACTGATCTGCTTTATTTATATATAAATGTGCTACTTATTATAGTAATAAAAGTATAACATACGTGTTCGTTCAGTAGTGACAGTGTTATTTTTCCAGGCACCACCATAAAGCGTAGGTAAGGAAGGGGTTTGATGGTGTCAGCTCGAATAAATGTATGGAAATGGACACATCATGTTTCTATTTTTAGAATATGGTCCGAGACATTTCCATAGAATTGACCGATCAATTAGTTTCTATAAACTAGTAAACGCCAAGCCTCACACGGAGTGTGAATATTACTCCAATAAGGAATCGTC
Source organism: Capsella rubella (assembly GCF_000375325.1). Lineage (NCBI taxonomy): Eukaryota > Viridiplantae > Streptophyta > Magnoliopsida > Brassicales > Brassicaceae > Capsella > Capsella rubella. The sequence continues at coordinate 4,690,560 of NW_006238921.1, read as the reverse complement.
GTATCGCTCAAATTTCAGTTTCACAGTTTTAGCAATTTCTTTACATCAAGTGTAATATATTATTCCTCCTACCTTTTTTCCTACTTTCTTACAAAAATTTCTTTTTCCAACGTAGAAATGAATCGAAGAGGCATCTACCAGATTTGAATTATCTTCCAAGAAGTAAAAATGAACTCACTTTTGACTTTGACAAAAGATAAAAATTACTCACGTTTTGACTAGCCTTCATTTATGAAGACAGTATTAATAATCAGAACCTTTTTATCCAAAAATAAAATAAAAAATAGTTATCTGCAGTACTTTAAGTGATACTTCTATATAACAAAAGAAGAACATGTATATTTGACTGGCTATGAATTGTTCAAGGGTACAGTGTACTGGATAACACCTGGAAATAGTTGTGTTAAATGTCACTGTGATTTGATTAGCACATTGATTCTTTATTTTCCTTTTTGACTAAACTAACAGTTAAGGATTAAGTAATTATTTTCCTCATCAGTGGACACTACTCTTGTATACCACAATAATGATCGATCATTTGATCATATATGAATCGTCGAGGGACTCTAAAAGTTTATATAGTCAACATATTTTTACAATTTTAATGGTGTAGTGACTCAACTGTTTTTGTTTTAATTTTCGGGTTACATTTATATTCTACAATTCACAGGTTTTTTGTTGACTATTCTATCTATATCTTTCTTTTTTTTTTTTTTCTATCTATATCTTGTATGGTATTAATTAACTTTTTACACATATTTATTCGGAAACAAATCCCGACTAGGCACTAAATCATGCTTCCACAGTTTATTTTTATTTTAACATTGTATATAAAACTCTTAAGGTAATTTTATATCGTTCATATATATATGGGTCATTTTATATTCTATAGAAAATCATGCAGTTATCTCTATCCCCATATGAACTATGAAAGTGAACGTTGAACCAAATTATGGTGGATATGTGACGAGAGCTTCCTTCTTTTCCGTGTGGCAAGCTTTTATATTATGTAATTTATGTCCAAGAAACTTTCATGTTCTTATATATGCACAATGTATTTCCCCATAATGTATACATAAAATGTTGGAACGTAACTACTAACTACCCATGAATCGAACTAATTAAACATATTCACTAATACATATACATGCATAACTATATAAATGAGAATGATGACCCAAAAAAAAAAAACTATATAAATGAGAATAGGTAAGTGGCGTTCAATCTCCAATTAGCGGCAAGGTCAACACATTTGGCAAAAATATAACATAAAATGATTACAGCAAGTTCCTCCAAAATCACAAAAAATGACGATCCATTTTTCGGGGGAAGAAAGAGTTATCCAGTTTTACAGACGAATTATGGCACAAGCACTAATAATCTTGCTTTGATGCACAATAGAATCATGCATGGAGAACAATATGAAAACATGCATACGTTAAGTTTGATGATGTTAAGAGTCCATCAATGGAACTAAAGAAAATATGGGGTAAGAGAAATTGGTTAAGAGGTCAGTTTCAGAACCACCAAGAAGATATATGTCAAATTAAGAATATGAAGGATGCTTCCGACAGAATCTCGAGTCCGTTGAGCTTTGACTTCCTTAAACAGCATATAACCAAAATTTCACTTCAAAGGAGTTTAACATATTGCAAGTTTAGTGTTTCGTTATCTTCCAAGTGTGCTTCTCTAATTCACAACGAAACCAAAACTACGTATCGATCAGGTGTCTGGGGGTTTAATATATTGTTTTTAAACTAGGTGTTACCAAATATTATAACTACATATACATACCATTAAATTTGTTTGGTAAAATATATACTGGCTCACAGGAATAGTTGATGATCACCTATTATATTTTAGAATTTCTAAAACCTAAGCAATTAACAATTGCTTAAATAATGATGGTCATTTATTTACTAATGAAATTTATAGAGACGTAATGACATGCGTTTACGAGAACTTTTAACTTCCTCAGTTAATAAATTGAAACAATTGAGTAATAAGAACACAAAAACTGGAAGACACTCTAAATTGAGAGAACCACTTTGCATTTCATTTTGGGACTTTTGCCTCGAGGCGGAGGAGGCAAACTGGGGCCTTTTCTTTTTTTGATATATTTGCTTTTTCCTTGTTCACTTTTTATTGCTGTCTGCACTAGCACACATCTATTCTTGATATACATAAAGTCACGAATGATTTTTTTTATTAAGATTATATATAATTCATAATGCTCATCAAGGAAACTAAGGACATGCATAATCCTAAACATTTTGTTCTGAATTGTAGTTCTTTGATCTAAATGGTATCATGCATGTTTGAGGTTTGATCTTTAGAAAATACAATACAATTATCAATGGAGGCAAAGCTCTTATGTACGTGGAGTCACTGATCAAATTCTCGACGAACACAAATTTTCTAGAGAGAAAAAGATACATATATAGTAGACATTTATATATATACACAAATAAAAAAAATACTAATTAACATAATTTTGAAATTTCAAATGTAACCTTTTTGTATGTAAGAGTTAGAATAATTATGGAGAGGATATGTTCCCATTATTTGTTGGAATAAAGAAAAATATATTTTTATCAGAAGCAAAAAGCCAAAATGTATGGAAAGTTAGTGTCCTTTGATGGCTCATCAAAAATAGAAAGAAAAGTGTGAAAGCTCTTTACTAGTTGCATGTGGGCATCGAAGGCAAAAATCAAAAGAATCTTATGTTTGGGCCTAGTGCTTCGGTCACAAGCATTAAATTCAATCCTTATTATTATGTTAAATATATATATTTTAAAAATTCCTTGTTTATATCTCTATGTCCTGAACCATATTAATGTCAATTTGGTTTTGTTAGGTTATTGGTATAAGCATAAGAAGTATGTTCTATGAAACATAATATATATATATATATATATATATATATGTTCCTATATTTCATTTGTCAGAAGATGTATCCATATAAAACTTGTATATATGGAGAAATTAATTCTGATAAATTAAATTACGAAGAATTCATATGCATTTAGCAAAGTACACAAAATATATGCAACTTATATGATATATTATTAGTTATAATATTGTTGACATGATTTTTCGGTTGTCAATCCAAACGTACATAATGTATAAATCACCAAAAAGATCGACAGAACATTCAGCTCCACCGACGAACCCATCAGGATATACTAGAGTGCTAGCTAGCAGGTTACATTTCATAAACGTTTCCAATGGCTAAATCACGTACAGTCATGATCCCTTGATGATTACCAACTAAACATTACTCTACTTTTATACGAAAAGAAGCACAATAGTATCCTAACCAATCGAGGTTGCGGCTCTGTTTTTGTGGAACTTGGAGTTAGTGCTTTCGGGTTTCATGGTTTTGGATACTCTTGTGTCTATATTTGTGCTCCCTTGTAGCACCTTTATCGCGTTGTTGCGATCATTTACTGCATTATGCATATTTTGTCCCGTTTTGACTCTGGTAGAAGTAGATTCATGGAAGTTTCCACAGAGTTCGTGGAGACATTACATCATCCCAGTTAATCTGGTTCATTGGGTCTTTTACAGCCCTCATCTCTTCTTCACGGAGTTTTTTACCCTCCCATATACTTCGTTTGTGTTCAATGGTAGTATTGTAGGGAGCTTTGTGTTCAAGAAGGTTCTGCTTGCAACAGAAGCAAGCCCCTTTGTGCCGTCTGCCCTTGTTGCAGAGGCGTTAGCGATCCGTCGTGCATTGTTTAACATCACCTCGGTCGCTCATCTCTTTCAAAACCGATCGCTTTTGATCTATCCGGACGTTCATGTCCTAATCAAGCTTCTCAACTCTCAAAGAAGCCTCAAGGAGCCAAAAGGAATCATTCATGTCTCTTGCCTGGAAGAAACCTTCTCCTCTATATGTTGGTCTTTTATTTCGTGTGTAAACAATGGTGTAGCTGATGCGTTCGCTATAACTGCTCTCCTTGTTTCCTCTTTTGTAGCTTTGTCCTCCCATAGTGGAGTGTAACATTTCCCTAAGTCTTAATCTAAGAGTTTGATAAAAAAAAAAAAAAGTATCCTAACCAATCAATATGAACACTCAAACTGACTATATGATAATAAAAATTGGTCTTGTGATCATGCATGTATTATCTTATAAATACCTTATACCTCACAGTTGCTTCCGGAAATAGAGAGTAAAAGAATCAACTAAATCGCCAACAGATTTAGGGTTTATTTTAAGTAATCAATCCCATCGTTAGTACTATATATCAAATAAGATAAATAACGCATGCGATGCTGATGACGATCATATAACATCACTCAGAACTGTTTCACGTTAACAAATACTCCGATCGGGGACATCTGATTAACCAAAAATAAGAAAAGCTGCAGTAAAAAAACTGTGTACGTACATACAAGAAAAAAAAGTTCTTAACTCTTAAAGTCAAATTAAGAATCTAATGTAAAGTTGAATTCGAACCCTTTATGTCAAAATTAAAATTAACTTTACTTCCTTTGTTGGCAATCCTTATTATATACTTATTATATGTGGTGTGGTGCCTATATATATATCCGTTTATGTAAGTTTCTTTCCACTTATATATATATATATATATCGATGAATTATCGATGAACATAATTCAAAATTTTAATCAAGACAACTAGAAAACCAAATTTACAACTAAGGCATAGGACTTACAGTGTCTGCATGATCAACACGTGTCTGTGTAGAAGAAGACAATGTCCATGATTCTGTAATAAGCCACACAGGCTCATACTGAGAAGAAACTTCAGCTTTTAGCCTTTTAACCTTTTATAAACACAAACCCCTAAAAACATACACTGGGCCACTCTCGTCTTCAGTGTCCTAAATACATTTAAGTTTTTTTGTTTAATTTGTTAGCACATTTTCTTGCAACTTGTTATATATATATATATATATATCTCATTTATCATAATTAATTAAGTTTCCGGGGAAAAAATTATGATAAGTTGTAAATTTTTTTGCTAAACTATAAGTTATAAATTACACTGCATTAATAGTATGTTGTTTCTGAATTCACAAAAGAAGAAACTTGGTCCACATCATTAGGTGGAATATTATTATCTATTACTTTTGTAATAAACTAATGGGAAATTTTCTGCAGCCGTTTCTCATTTTAAGTGTGTGTATTATTAATCTCACCTAGTCTCAATTCAATATATTATAAGTTTAAAACACTTCAACATCGTACAAACATTCTTAGAGAGAGACGGAGAGAGAAAGCAAGAGAGAGAGAGAGGATGGGTCATCACTCGTGCTGCAACAAGCAAAAGGTGAAGAGAGGGCTTTGGTCACCCGAAGAAGACGAAAAGCTCATCAACTACATCAATTCATATGGCCATGGATGTTGGAGCTCTGTTCCCAAACATGCAGGCATATACACATATAAGTTTTTGTTTCTTGAATAATCAACCTAAGTCTCTGTCTTTAGGTTTTAATCTTTTTGGGGTTATTTTGCGTGTGTTTGATTAGGTTTGCAGAGATGTGGGAAGAGTTGTAGATTAAGATGGATAAATTATCTACGACCTGATCTTAAACGTGGAAGCTTCTCTCCTCAAGAAGCTGCTCTTATCATTGAGCTTCACAGCATTCTTGGTAACAGGTTCGTCAGCTAATTAGTTAACATTATTATATATGTGAAACAGAAACTAACACTTCATCAAGAATTTGAGTTATTTTTCTAGTCATGTTATTAATTTTTATTTTACAGATGGGCTCAAATTGCTAAACATCTACCTGGAAGAACAGATAACGAGGTCAAAAATTTCTGGAACTCAAGCATAAAAAAGAAGCTCATGTCTCACCACCATCATGGCCATCATCTTCATCACCATCACCATCATCTCTCTTCCATGGCGAGTTTGCTCACCAACCTTCCTTATCACAATGGCTTCAACCCTACTACTCATGTCGACGATGAAAGTTCAAGATTCATGTCCAATATCATCACAACTACTAACCCTACTTTCATCACTCCAAGCCACCTCTCTCTCCAGTCTCCTCATGTTATGACTCCATTGATGTTCCCAACCCCTAGAGAAGGAGATTTCAAGTTTATAAACACAAACCAGTCTCATCAAGACAATAACCTTTACAACAATTTCGACATTTTGTCAGCCACAGCAGTCATAAACAATCATCATCAACCTCTACTCTCTTCTTCTTCCCATGATAATGATCCCCAATGGCCAGCGTTACCAGATTTCCCAGCTAGTACCATTTCCTCTTTCCAAGAAACTCTTCAAGATTATGATGATGCTAATAAACTCAACGTGTTTGTAACACCGTACAACGATAATGCCAAAAAGTTATCATGTGGAGAGGTTCTCGAAGGCAAAGTACTATCCTCCTCCTCGCCAGTTTCACAAGATCACGGCCTTCTTCTCCCCACCTCGTACAACTTGCAAATGTCTACTACGGGTGATCATCATCATCGAGTGGACTCATACATCAATCACATGGTCATACCATCATCATCCTCATCGTCGCCAATCTCTTGTGGACAGTACGTCATCACTTAAGCAAACCCTAGTCTTACTCCATCAACATGGGATTCCTAGACATGGGTACGTATTTAATACCTATATAGAATCTATATACGTTTTACATCTATATATAAGAAGGAAAGAGGGAACATAAATAATCACCCACATATGTTTATAAAGTCTTTTCCATATAGTACAAGGATTTGTGATATGTTACATGAATTACTTTATATGTATTATCATTGCATTGAATTTGAATAATGAGGAAAAACATGAATGTTGCAGCAAGTTCTTCTTGATTCAACATATAAAGTTCGTCCTTATACACATTTTAATGAACACGTACAAACACAAATATGTATGTAAGCACATATACGTGAAGGATGTCCGATCTCTATCTCTCTCTCTCGTCATCTACGTACACATGTGTTTGTATATGGTCAGTTTGTTTTGCCTCTGTATTGGAAATTATTGTCTTCATCTTTGTCTTTTTTTTTGTCGCTTATTACTTCTCTCTCTATGATATTTCGTAGGGTCAATATGTGGACTGTCATAAATCAATGCAAGTTCAGTGTACAATATTTTTGGTCAACTGTGAGATTCTCTTTTAGATCATTTCCAAAATGTTTTGACAAAATACACAATTTGTATCCTTAAACCTTAATAATAGACTAACAGTCTTGCTTCGTTATTAAAACAATTATCATTTGTTGACATCATGCAGAATTTTTTCTTTGATTTAACCTATCCATTACAAAAGGAGCTGAGATCTTTAAAATTTTAACTTCACTTCAATTCTGAGATCAACAACACATCAAAACATGGAGACGAAGACATCCAAATTATTTAAGAGATTCAAGTTTCACATTTTCTAGCCTGAAGGTGCAGCCTGAAACTTTTGTAACCGGAGATTCATCAATGGAAAAATTAGAGAAATTCTAAGCTGTGACTCTGTGACGCCCTTTTGCTACCCTCCGAGCTATGACTCTCCGTCCACCTTTGGTTGCCTTCCTGCTCATATTCAGATTTTGACTGAGTAAGCAGTTTTATTTGGTCACTCAAACACCATGTAGATTTTTATTCTTACATTCAATTAGTACTAAACAACGGATTTCTCTATTGTGAATGAGACGAGCAATGATTAGAAGTTAAGAAGTTTCAGAGTTCAATTTTTCTGTTTTGATTTACTAGATTTTGCTGATAATCAAACCAGTAGTGAATAAAAAAAAAGCGATTGAAACAAAGAGACATACCGAGCAAAGAATCCATGGTTGCGTTTACGCCTTAAAGTGCTTGGTTGGAATGTCCTCTTAGGAAACAGAAGCAATGGCTCGCTTGAAGGATCGACTACATAACCAAATACAAACATATTAAACAGGCACCATTGAGCAGCAAAATGTACAAAGTTACAGAGACGAAAGCTCTAAGCCCAACAAACTATTCTTAAGGTTCTGGACGCAAAACACTCATGAATTGTATATGGAAACTCAAGTATAACAGCCAGATTCTTGACCATCCTACAAATGAAGACATAAGTATATTTTGTTTTTGTTTCCCAATTCTAGATCCGATTCAAGAACCAGAACACTACACCGTAACTCAATATCTCCACTAGCAGCAAAATAGCCAATAACAGGACTCGATAAAGCAACCCAAGCATTGTTTCTATAGTGTAAGCCAGCACACGAGCAAGTAGGAAAAATATCTGACTTCATCTAGGATCAAACATTGACACACAAAAAAACAGAACACTTATCAGCACTTGATTAATGATCGAGCATCTACTGCTTTCACACTCTATTAAAGCATACTCATACACCAGGGCACTAAGAACTAATTACCAATCTAGCTACTGAGAAATACAATCAAAATGGTGAGGTAAGAGAGTGACGCACCTTCTGGTAAGAAGAATTCGAGTGAAGGAAGACCACAAGGGTAAAGGAACCCACGCTCGTTGAGTTCCTGGATCGAAGTAGTGTCGTTAGGGCGCGAATTGAGCGTGCTCTGTAGATTCGACAATGACGGGAGAAAATACGGCGGGAGTTCTTGTCTCTGTGGAGCTATCTGTTGAAATGAGGATCTGAGATTGTTCTGCACAAGACTCGTCGTCGGCTTCGATAGAAACCGATTCATCAACGAAGCTCCTGACCTGATTAGGGTTTTGGCCGCCATTTTTGTCTCCCTTCTCCGAGATTGCGATAGTTTTCCCACAGAGTTCTTCTCTCTTCGAAAATGTACGAGAAAGACGAGGATACATGGGCTTTGGGGACACAGGCCCAACCATAATATTCAAAACACTGGTAATTTCGTAATTTATTAATCTTAGAAGAGAAAAAATTTGGCGATTAATTTTCATGTAACAGAAGTACAGCACTAATTACAGTGAACAAAGAGTGTTGTAGTCTTCAAAATCTACAGTGTTGATGGTTTCTAACGTTTTGTAGATCATCTGACTCGACGGATGAGACCAATCAGCGACCGCAAAAGAATGAGTTTGGTTACCAATTATGATCCAGCTCAAGGCTGGTTCTTTCGTAACCCCAAGATCTCTCATCAGCTCTCTAACCTCCTCAGCTGAAGAATTGACTCCAGATTCGTTGTACATGTTGTGTAGCAATACGTATGAGCCTGAGGCCTCGGGTTCGAGTCTCATCAATCTCTCTGCAACGCGTACCCCAACTACGCTGTCTTTGTAAATCCTGCATGAACTAAGTAAAGCCCTCCACATCACTGGATGGTCTTCAAACCCAGAGCTCAATATTAAATTCTCAGCATCTGATAATCTGCCTGTGCGACCTAAAAGATCAACTAGGCTGGTGAAATGTTTCTCGTTCGGGTTAATCCTGTAATCGTTCTTCATGCTTTGGAAATAGTTTAGTCCTTGTGTGACCAATCCTCCGTGGCAACAAGCTATTAAAACACCGAGAAAGACTTGCTGGTTCGGTTTAATTCCGTGGGTTTTCATTGATTCAAAGATGTCTAAGGCATCGTTAGGAGAACCATGTTGTGCAAGGCTTGAGATCATAGCTGAGTATGTTGCAACGTCTGGGTTTTGAACTTCGCTAAATATTTTACTAGCAACCGGCATGTTACCTGATTTTGAGTACATGGAGATGCTTGAAGTCTTAACGCTTGTGAAAGCATCGATTCCACTCTTTATGGCATAACCCTGGATTTGCTCTCCTGAGCTTAATGCACCAAAATCAGCACAAGCACTCATCATAAGGGAAACCGTATACTCTTCCGGTCTTATCCTGGTGGAAAAAAGTTGGCGGAACAGATCAAATGCGCTTTCAAGCTTCTCGTTTTGGACATGACAATCAATCACTGATGTCCACGAGGCAATATCTTGCTTAGATGTCGAAGCAAAGCATCGCATTCCGTCTTCAGTTGAGCCCGTTAACGCATACAGCTCGATTAGGGCGCTTCCAATAAACTCATCAGACTGAAAATTGTTCTTACATATGAGGGCGTGAATCTGCTTTCCATATTCCAAGGTTTTCGCCGCACTAGAAGCTTTGAGCACAGCTGAAAATGTGGACGGCGAGGGTTCAAATCCGCATCTTTGCATATCCATGAAGAGGCTAAACGCTTCACTAGAAGCTTCATCAGTTATTTCATCCATTTGGAGAAACCCAGAGATCATCGCGTTATACGTAATCACATTCTTGGCAGGCATCAAACTGAAAAGCTTTATGGACTCTTTCAAACTTCCATTTTTGGCATACATGTGAAGCAATGCAGTACGCACAACTATATCAAATTCCATTCCTAGTTTTACTGCGTAACAGTGAATTGCCATACCTTTTCCCATCAACCCTTCGTTCAAATTTATGCAACAAGCTTTTAGCACACTTCCCAGAGCATAAGTAGTCAGATTTAGGCCATCTCTATGCATTTTTGCCAACAGATTAAGTGGTTCTTCTGCTACACCAACCCGTACATAACCGGAAATCAAAGAATTCCATGAAACTTGATCCCTTTCATTGCATCTATCAAACAATGACATTGCTTGGTCAAGATTTCCACACTTACTGTACATATCAATCAAGACATTGATCAAAAAAACTTGCTGAGACAGACCATTTACAACAGCCAACCCATGCAACAATTGGCCTAAATCACGATCACACCTTTCTCCACAAAATCCCAACGCACCGGCGTAAGTGAACTTATCTAGCTTCAAATTAACATGCCTAGCTTCAAGAAATAATTTCATTGCCTGTTCATAAAATCCCATCTGGGTATACCCAGAAATCAAAGAATTAAAAGAAATAATGTTTCGTTCAGGCATTCTGTCGAACAACTGGCGTGCGAAACCCAACTCCCTGCACTTACAATACATATTAAGAACATTGTTGAGCAAGTATAGACACGGCTTCAAGGACGACTTGATCATGTGGCCATGAGCGAGCTTTCCCAGTACCACGGAGCCTGATTTCGCGGCTGTCTGAAAAAGTTCCGAGTAAGCTTTTGAATCTAAAGCCGTGTTCTTTGGTTGGCATAACGAAGACAAAACCCGATAACCAAATCCAACTCGTTTGGTGAATATAACAACGAGAGAATCGTAAACTGTGTTCCTTAAACACGTCTTTGCTCGGAACTGTAACAACATGTTTTCCCATTACATAACGACTTTTGCGTAAGCAACACAACGGTCTCTCGTAAAGACGATTTGCTCCGTTCTTTTTCTAAACTGGGCCTCGATAGTGCCTTCAGGCCCTTCACGTAATTGTTTTGGACTTCGTGTGATACTGTGTTTCTATTCTTCATTCAATGTATCACATTTGACTTTGACCATCTTTTCTTAATTTTTTTTTTTGTTAAAGGGTTCATCTTTTCTTAATTTCACATTGGAGGATTATCTTTTTCACTAAATTTTTTTTTATTCATTTGAGCTTATCATATTGTCTTAAGAATATTTTAATTTCTTAACATGCGCTCAGTTTTCATTTATTTACTTCTTAATTTATTTTTTATCTTCTTCATTATTTAGTATTTTACAGAGTCATTTCGATCACCCAAAAGATTTTCAATTCGTTTAGATTGCGGTCAACGGGAAAATGAATCGGACGGTGGAAGATCCACGTGTTACTAAACCTTAGCGGAGCACCACCGTCCAAAACTTTAGAAAAGGTAAAAGAGGCGGCGAGGTGGATCCCAACTAAATATAATTTGGGCTTTCATGCGGGGCCCAATAGCTTATTGTCTCCAGCCAATGCAAATTCCCACGTGGACCCTATAATCTTCTTTACCGGCTACCAATGCAATGAGTATATCATAATTTCTTTGGTTTAAAAATTATATTTTCCTCACACTAGTTAACTTTTTTTCTTCTTTAATTCAGTGAATTAATATAGTAGTACAAGTTTATATTTTTAGTTAAAATTTCTATTCGGAGAGTATGTATTTAGGTAAAATATGTTGGTGTTAATTAACCTGAAACGTGTAATTAATTAATCCCAAAAGTCATTTTTTTTAATCAGTAAATGTTGTTAGTAGGGGTAAAAAAGAGTATGATGAGAAATTAAAAAAAGAAAAAGAAAAGGTAGATTTATTCGTTGAAAAATAAAAATAAAAATCACTTTTTGGCATATTGCTTTTGTCAAATAAGAAGAAGAAGCTCCTATGACCTTTGGAGAAGCAGTCGTCTAAGCACCGGTGTGCATCCATTAGCTCTCGACAGATCTCTCTGTCTCTCTCTCTCTCTCTCTCTTTCACCATTCTCTGCTTCATTCATCACTTTAATCTGAGCTTCGTTGAGCGATAATGGGTAATTTTATATATACGCATCCCTTGTGTTCCTTCTCTGCTCATTAATGTTCCTGATCTCGTGGATCCGTTTTTTTTTTGTATTTTTAATCTCTTTGATCTGATCAGTTTTTGTTTTGACCAAGCGTTATTCATTTTCGATTTCAGTTTGTGATTCGGGTTGTGATCTATCTGTTTTAAACTATTGATAAGTCTCTTTGATCATTAGATGGTAGGTGATTGGTTCTTCTGTGTTCTTTTTTGAGTAGCAGATTAGTGAAATGGATTCGATTTGTTTGATTTCTGGGGAATTTTGGGGTTTTAATGGAAAAATCTGAACCGTGGCTAGGTTTTTAGTGGATTAACAGTTATTTTAGTGTTGCAAAAATGCTAGCATTTGATTCAAAATCCAAAATTGTGATTCTGGGTTTAAAGGAGGCACTCATGCGAGGAGTGAGGAAGATTAAAAGCCTAGATTTTTGAAATAGCAATGACTGAATTTCAGATCCAGTTGTTAACATGCGGGGAGAACTTGCTTCGTTTAGAGACACTTTGGCCTTACTTGTGCAGAGTGTGCTGATTTTATTTCTTATTTCTTTACTGCTTTGAAATTGCAGATGCCGCTTGCTCTACCCAGCTTATCGATGGAGATGGTGTCTTTAATGTTTCTGGTGTTGATAATTTCATCAAGGAGGTTAAGTTGGAAGAATGTGGCCTTTCATATGCTGTTGTCTCCATTATGGGTCCACAGAGTAGTGGTATGTACCAAATCCTTGAATGTTTTAATTGAAGTTCTTTGGATCTATTTGTTTGTGTAGGGACTGATTTTATGTCATTCTGCTTGAATTTTCAGGGAAGAGTACGCTCTTGAATAATTTGTTTGGAACAAACTTTAGGGAAATGGATGCATTTCGAGGAAGGCATGCTCTGTTCTTTGTCTACTTCGTCTCCACAGAATAGAGCTTCTAATTCAAGGTTTTTAACTGCTGAAAATTCCATGTTTCAGGTCTCAGACGACTAAGGGAATTTGGATTGCTAGATGCGCTGGTATTGAGCCTTGCACTGTTGTGATGGATTTAGAGGGTACCGATGGGAGAGAGCGTGGTGAGGTGTGTAACCTCAATCCTTTTCAGTTTTCATATTTGGTTCTTTTATATTTTGCATCACACGCCAGTTAGTATGTCTTACTTTTAGCCTTTGCACTTATTGTGACTGTCTAAAAAGAATGAGTCAGTGAATGCTTACTTACAAAGTTTTCTTGTCTATGGATGTTAGGATGATACTGCTTTCGAGAAACAGAGTGCTCTATTTGCACTTGCTGTCTCAGACATAGTTCTTATAAACATGTAAGTGGTTTTCTGTACTTTATTTTCTTTGGTATTAAAGAGATAACAAGACATCACATGCCATCTTTATCTTATATCTTACTTTTTCTCGGATTTGTAATGCAGGTGGTGTCATGATATTGGTCGGGAACAAGCAGCAAACAAACCTCTTTTAAAGACTGTGTTCCAGGTATGTCCCTGTATCTTCTTATCTGGATGAGTTATTTTTGAGCCGAAGTCTCAACATCATTTTCTTTTCTACATGCAAACAGGTTATGATGCGGTTGTTTAGTCCGCGGAAGACGACTTTAATGTTTGTCATAAGAGATAAAACACGGGTATGCATTATGTGTTTTATTTTCTTCGTCATTCTGTTTTCCGGATTTGTAGGTTTTGGATGTTTCTAAATCCTGAATATTTGCAGACGCCACTCGAAAATTTAGAACCAGTCCTGAGGGAAGACATTCAAAAGGTATAAGATAACAGTCTTAGCTTTGATGTGCTTTGACCTTTGACTAATACTGCAATTCCTAATATTATCTCCTTAAATACAGATATGGGATTCTGTCCCCAAGCCTCAGGCACACAAAGAAACTCCACTTAGTGATTTCTTCAATGTACGTCTCCTGGACATTGGATAAAGAACTTAGTATCATTCTTTTGTTTTGCTAGGATCAAGAAATGAAGCTGTTTCTTTTTTGACAGGTTGAGGTAGTTGCCCTCTCTAGTTATGAAGAAAAGGAAGAGCAATTCAAAGAGCAGGTTTGTTCACAATCAGCTTTACATATTGGAGAAATCCAGTGTCACCTTATATTGCTCAATAGATGGTTTGTAAGTGATATTACTGTTTTTCTTACATTTTTTTTTTCTCAAAATTAAAAGGTCTATAATTTGAGACAACGGTTTTTCCAATCTGTCGCTCCTGGTGGACTTGCTGGTGATCGACGTGGAGTTGTCCCTGCCAATGCGTTTGCTTTCAGTGCAAAACAGATGTGGCAAGTCATCAAAGACAACAAAGACTTGGATCTTCCAGCACATAAGGTAATTTTGCGTGCCAGGGCTCTCTCCCACCAGTAGTCTTATGTCATTGTTCCTTCTGGTCTTGTTATTTATGTGTTGCCTATACGCAGGTCATGGTAGCAACTGTGCGATGTGAGGAAATTGCCAATGAAAAATTCTCTAGTTTTATTGCGAATGAGGTGAATTTCCTTTATACTGCTTCACGTTTATCCTTTTCAACGGCTCTTTCGTTAATATATCTAAACTTTAATAGAATTGGCGTGAGTTGGAAGATGCTGTACAGTCTGGTCCTGTTTCTGGATTTGGAAAAAAGCTGAGCTCAATTCTCCAGTCTTGCTTATCAGAGTAAGAATATCATGCTGAATTGTTCTGTACAGATTTTTCCTGTGTTCTGACTTTACTGGACTATAGGTATTTATGCATATATTATAAATCTAGGAGGCTGGGAGTTTCCTTATCACGTGTTTGCTAATTTTTCTCATAGGTATGACACAGAAGCGACATACTTTGAAGAAAGTGTACGATCATCAAAGAGACAACAGCTGCAAGAAAAATTATTGCAAGTAATGCATATACTCTTAACCTTTGACTTTTACACTTGTGTTTTATCTCAAACTTGCAATCATGAAACATTCAGAAATTTGAATGGTAGTAGGAAAGCAAATGCCTGGTATTAGGCACTCATTTTCTTATTGTTCTATCCAGCTTGTTCAACCAACTTTCCAAGACGTGCTTGGACATTTAAGATCAGGAGCGCTTGAAAACTTTAAGCATGCTTTTGAGAAGGCCTTGGATGCTGGAGAAGGGTTTTCATCCTCAGCGAATACCTGTGCTCAGTCGTGCATATCTAAGTTTGTTAAAGGATGTGAAGGTATAGCTTACTGTTGATGTTACTGAAACTACTGTGATATAGGAAAACATGTTAGAACCTGAAAATTATGATATGATAGAAGAACTAAAAGATATCCGACCTCAAAGGGAATCACAAAGGAACTTTTTTGTTGCAGAGGCTGTTATTGAGCAAGCAAAATGGGATACATCTAAAATTCAGGAAAAGCTTGAGCGAGATATTGAAGCCCATATATCTTCTGTCCGTACTGCAAAGTTGTCTGAACTGACTACTCTGTATGAGGTAAATAGAATTCTCAAGCAGCAAAAAGCCATATATTGGTATGCATAATCAAGCATCAAGCAGGTTTAAACTCCTTTCTGGGCATTCCTAATAGATTATCATCATTGCAGTCAAAACTAAATGTAGCATTATCCGGACCGGTGGAAGCACTTCTGGATGGGGCTAGTGATGAAACATGGCCGGCAATAAGAAAGCTACTTAGACGGGAAGGAGAACTGGCTGTCTATGGTCTATCCAACGCATTATCTGGTTTCGACATGGATGACGAAACACGGAATAAAATGTGCTCTGACCTTGAGAAGTATGCACAAGGTATTGTTGAAACCAAGGCAAAGGAAGAGGCTGGAAGAGCGTTGATGCGCATGAAGGATAGGTGTCACCATTTAACTCTTTTCTCATTTCCTTGTCGGATAACTTCCATCTATTACTCAGCTTCCTGAAATCTGGTTAAATAAACTTCTATTCAGATTTGCTACAATCTTCAGCCATGATTCTGATTCGATGCCACGTGTTTGGACTGGAAAGGAGGACATCAGAGCTATCACAAAAATGGCTCGTTCTGCAGTATGAAACCTACCTGATATAGCAATCTCTCAGTACCTATTCTTTGAATCAATCTCAAATTTCTCAAAATTTTGATATTACCCTTGTTCTCTTTTTTCTAGTCCTTGAAGCTGCTGTCTGTTATGGCTGTTATACGCTTAAATGATGAACTCGACAATATTGAGAAGACATTGACGCTCGCTCTGTTTAATTCTACGAGCAACAATACTACTAGCAAGAGTATCAGCACAATTGATTCACTCGCCTCAAGTACTTGGGAGCAGGTGACTAGAACCTCACTCACTATATGTTATGAAAACACAAAAGGTCTCATATTTATTGCTCACACCTTTTTGTTACCTTGTTATTATCAGGTTGCACCAGAAAAGACGTTGATCACACCTGTTCAGTGTAAATCTCTGTGGAGGCAATTCAAGAACGAGACAGAATATACTGTTACACAGGCCATTTCTGCCCAGGTATTTTCTTGCAATCCCTACTTTCAAACATATATTAGGTTTGCTCCTCATTCACACAAGCTGATGTTACAAAGTGCTGTAAAATGTTTCATAATATTTTTATTCTGGCCATGTCGTTTCTAGCTTCTTATCCCCTTTATCATTTCGTGATTCATTAGCTAACAGCCTGAAAAAGTTTTGAGGTTTCAATCTGAATACAGTTGCATTAAATTTCAGGAAGCGAACCGGCGGAATAACAACTGGCTGCCACCTCCATGGGCAATTCTTGCCCTGGTTGTTCTTGGATTCAATGAATTTATGACTCTCTTAAGGTACTCTTTCCCATTCTTTTGAACTGACTCAGATTTTTCATATAATCAAGATCCCCTACTCACTTTGGCTTTTCTTGCCTGCATCTCTCGTGGCAGAAATCCTCTATGGCTCTTAGTTCTTTTTGTTGGATACCTTATTTCCAAAGCCTTGTGGGTGCAATTAAATATTTCAGGAGAATTCCGCAATGGCGCGGTATGAGCACAATATCCAACATTCTTATTTTCACTTTTTCGCCTTCTCTTCATTTGATATCAGTTATATAATCTCTCTGAATTGCCAATGTTTCATCTCTGATCAACAACAGCTACCTGGACTTCTCTCCTTGTCAACCAAATTCCTTCCAACGGTCATGAACCTCCTTAAAAAGCTAGCAGAAGAAGGACAAGCACCACCCACAAATAGCAACCAATCAATGAACTCCTCAGCTCAATCCGAAGTTACAACCAATGGAGAGAGCAGTAGCAGCAGCAGCAGCTCTGGTTCATCTCCAGTAAAAACCGTACCAATTGATACGAGTGCATAGAACAAAGAACTATACAAGCTTATGGTGTCATGCGAGCCCACGAACCTAGAAACTTAAAATTCGTTACCCTTTTAAAAAGGTAGCTCTAATTTTTGGTGTTGATCAGAGAGATTCACCGAGAGCCATATGTTTTACGTCTCCGATGGCATTGGTTCTTCCTGCAGGTTCCAAATTGATCTTGTATGTTCCTAGACTAAGATTCTGATGGATACAAAAATACTGTCTTGTTTGCAAGTTCTGTAGTGATGTGGTTTATTGTATCTGATAAAAGAATGTTACTTGAAGAAAATCGTATTTTTGATTAAGTGAATTCAGTTCGGTTTGTCGATTGCAAATCACTATGTCATATTCAGAGTGTAATCAATTTCTTACCATATAATTTTGGGCCGTTCGAAAGAAATCAAATGGGCCTAAGGTATTGAATGAACTTGCAAACCTAATTATGGAGTTGCAGAAACAGAGCTTGACACAAAAGCAGAACAAAGTTTCAATCCTTGGTCGAAAAATAAATTTCTTGATTACACAATTTCACCACCACCGTAATCAAAAAACCTCAGCAAAACCCTAAACCCTTGAAGCCTCTCCTTTTCTAGTTCTTTGCAAGCGGAAATGTACCGAGTGCTGTCAAAGTTATCTTCTTCAATTGGGTACGTTTCATTGTTTCACTCAGTTAGCTTATTTCAAAACTTATAATTTTCTCGATCAATTTTGCACTGATGGGCATAGCTTTTTCTTCTTTCTGGGTTTGATTGTCGCCTTGCAGTTCGTCTACTTCCAGGAAACTGGTGAGTTTCTTTGAACTCTCTGCGATTTTAAGTTTGATTGCATTTCGTTTATGGACATTAGTGTTGGTTACCTGCTAAAAATGTGTCAAATTATAGCTCAAATTACGGGTCCAGATAAGTTGCATCAGTGATGCAATGTAAAAGTTTAGAGTTCACATCAAAATTTACAACTTCAGTTACTTAATTTGCAGAATCTGCTCTGATTTAATTGGCTTCAAATGCTATAGAAGATCTTATAGTTCCGGAATTTAGCTTGAATTGGCCTAACCTCTATTGAACTGTTTGATTCCGGTTTTGATTTTTTTTTTTGGTTTTCTCTCTTACCATTAAGGTTTCTGGGCGGATTATAAGTAGTAGAAACTATGCAGCCAAGGATATCAGTTTTGGGGTCGGTGCTCGGGCAGCTATGCTGCAGGGTGTATCCGAGGTTGCAGAAGCTGTGAAAGTCACAATGGGGCCAAAGGTATACTTATATATTGTTCTCAACAAGGTTTAGATCAATGTAGAGTGGATTGTGCTAGAAACAGTCGTTTAAATACAATTTCTTTATTTTATTCTGTGGTGTTAGGGAAGAAATGTAATCATCGAGAACAGTTACGGTGGACCAAAGATCACAAAGGATGGTGTCACCGTGGCAAAAAGCATATCGTTTCAAGCAAAAGCTAAGAATATTGGTGCAGAGCTCGTGAAACAGGTTGCGAATGCTACTAACAAGGTTGCTGGCGATGGTAATGTTCCCACTTTGAGTTAATAATCTTGGATGAGTTTTTAGTTAAAACACATTGCAGAGGTAATATCGTAATCTTAATTTCTGTTTGCTTTCTTTTGTTATATAGGTACCACTTGTGCCACTGTTTTGACTCAGGCGATACTCATGGAAGGTTGCAAGTCAGTGGCTGCTGGTGTAAATGTGATGGATTTGCGTGTTGGCATAAATATGGCAATTGCTGCAGTTGTCTCTGATTTGAAAAGCAGAGCTGTTATGATCAGCACCCCTGAAGAGATTACTCAGGTGAATTTAGAAACTTATTCACTATGTCAGGATTTTCGAATGATATACCAAGCCTTGATCTGTTTATTGCTATTGCATATATTCCTTTGATAGGTTGCTACTATATCTGCAAATGGGGAGCGTGAGATAGGGGAACTAATTGCAAGAGCCATGGAGAAAGTTGGAAAGGAAGGGGTTATCACCGTTGCTGTAAGCTTACTTTTTCTTAGAATGCTTTATTATAGATCATTTGATGATTGCCTGATCACTTTATTATTTTTCAAACACTCAGGATGGTAACACTTTAGATAACGAGCTGGAAGTAGTAGAAGGAATGAAGCTAGCCAGAGGTTACATTTCTCCATATTTTATTACAGATGAGAAGACCCAGAAATGCGTGAGTGAAATCTATTGTGTTTGGTATGGTATGAAAAGGAAAGAAAGGGTATTGAACTACTTATGGTTGTTTTTCAGGAGCTTGAAAATCCCATCATCCTTATTCATGAGAAGAAGGTGTCAGACATGCACTCTTTGTTGAAAGTTCTTGAAGCAGCTGTGCAAGTAAAACATTACCTTGTTTATATATAATATTATGTTCTGAAGTCAGGTTTACATAGTTTGATATAAGAAAAATCACTCACTTCTTCTTGATTGTGGTTTTGCAGAGTAGCAGACCACTTCTTATAGTAGCAGAAGATGTTGAGAGTGATGCATTAGCTATGCTTATTCTCAATAAGCATCATGCTGGGCTTAAGGTATGCGCTATCAAGGCTCCGGGGTTCGGTGACAACAGGAAAGCAAGCTTAGATGATCTTGCGGTTCTTACTGGTGCGGAGGTAAGTTCTCAGAAACAACATGTAGTTATGTTTGTGTCACGTTTTCATTTTCTAACTCAGTAGTTTACACAGGTCATCTCTGAGGAGCGCGGGCTATCTCTAGACAAGATTCGCCCTGAATTGCTTGGAACTGCGAAGAAAGTAAGAGGAGAAATCATATCTGGTTTCTATTTGTACTTTTGTGAGATTCAAATCTAACACAAATTATTTGAATAAGGTTACCATCACCCGTGATGACACTATTATCCTACATGGTGGTGGTGATAAAAAGCTGATCGAAGAAAGATGTGAAGAGGTATATGATTATTATCTATCATGAATCTTGCTCACACTAATACACTTACAGTAGAAGCAACCCTTTGTTATTTCATGCTCTACAGTTAAGATCAGCCAATGAAAAGAGCACTTCCACTTTTGATAAAGAGAAAACGCAAGAAAGACTCTCAAAACTATCAGGTGGTGTTGCAGTCTTCAAGGTTAGTCAATCACCCATCAATCTGTCTTTCTAAACTCTTGCATACCAAAAGTAGCTGATCTGTGTCGGGTTCCTATATAGGTTGGAGGGGCAAGTGAAACTGAAGTTGGGGAAAGAAAAGACAGGGTCACTGATGCGTTAAACGCTACGAGAGCAGCCGTCGAAGAAGGCATTATACCGGGTAAGTATATTATTTGTTTGCTCTCTCTCTTTCCTCGGATCATTTCATCATGTTGCTTTTTAACTGGGTAATTTTCTAATAGGTGGTGGTGTGGCTCTATTATATGCTACAAAAGCTTTAGACAACCTGCAAACTCAAAACGAAGACCAAAGAAGAGGTGTTCAGATTGTTCAGAATGCTCTCAAGGTTTAATCTCTAACATCATCATGAAAGTTTTTTTTTCAATTTCCGAAACTGTAAATCATGACAAGAAGTTGTGAATCATGTGTAGGCTCCTGCAATGACAATAGCTGAAAATGCTGGTTACGATGGTTCTTTAGTGGTTGGCAAGTTATTAGAGCAAGATGACAGCAATTTCGGTTTCGATGCTGCCAAAGGTTAGCTACTTAGTGTCTTTGAGTACATTGTGAAACGCAAACAAATGTCATCAACCTCTTAACTCTGTCTGCCATTTTTGTTTCGTGTTGCCATAGGTACATATGTGGATATGGTGAAAGCTGGAATTATAGACCCGGTGAAGGTTATCAAAACTGCCTTAACTGATGCTGCTAGGTAAAAGAGTGTCCTAAACCTCAAAATTGTTGGTTGCGTCTGTAGAACTAAACAAACTAATGATCATGTGTTGAAAACGCAGCGTTTCTTTGCTATTAACAACGACAGAAGCCTCAGTGCTAGTGAAGGCGGACGTGAACACTCCAAAGCATGTCCCTGATATGGCCAGCATGGGCATGTGATGTGTGACCTCTACAAACACAAACACACAAAAATATTCAAAACTTTCTTTTTGATGATTTTGTTTGGTTCTACTAAGTTAGAAACTCTTTTCGATTTTAATTTGTGGCCTTGTGGGTCTGATTCTATATATTGTTGCAGAATCATAATGAA
The DNA here is from genome assembly GCF_000375325.1 of Capsella rubella. Classification (NCBI taxonomy): domain Eukaryota; kingdom Viridiplantae; phylum Streptophyta; class Magnoliopsida; order Brassicales; family Brassicaceae; genus Capsella; species Capsella rubella. Next base: position 4,668,812 of record NW_006238921.1, on the reverse strand, counting down.
TCTTGTGGGATGCAAAATATGTATCCTTGTCATCGTGTGTTACAAATTTTGAGCTTAAATAAAGTTTTTACAAATCTCACAGACTTCTTCGAAATCAAATTTGTTACCTAAAATATAGGCACCTTGGTGGAGAGTACCAGTGACGGAAGAGGATCACTCAAATGTTTTAGATCTAAGAAATTTATTATTGTAATCTTATGGTCGGAACAGCAAAACTGAACTAACTGAGTTCAAAAAAAATTTGGACCATTTCTCGATTTGTGCGTGTCATCCTTGCGCAGGGGCCATGCTAATCTTCTCTGTATCGTTCCAATTTTATCGGATGTCCCCGAAGGGACAATCACTTGTGCGACTCGAACTATATATAAACACATTTCCTTCTCTGTAGTTTAGCGATGTGGGACAAATTGCTTTTGTTTTTAGACATCTAGAATGTTATAAATGGGCCCTCTTTCCTCTTCCATATATTAATAATGAAAAATATTTATTAAATCAAATTCTTGTAGATTCTTTGCCTATTCAATCTAAAAATAAATCCTAGAAGAGAATTTAAGAAGTTGAGATACAAAAAGAGATCCATGAAAAAACTATTTAAATCGATCAATGAGGTGAATCTGTTGAGTGAGACCTAGAAAAGTGAATCTTCAATCAGAGAAAAAAACGAAGGGCTACTACGTACGGCTCAGGAGTCAAGACAAAGTAAGCTGAGTGATCATACAAAAATATATAAACGACGAAGAGAAAAAAAAAATAAAGGCTAGGAAGAGATGATGAATTGTGAGGACGGCAAGTCGAGTTTCCGTTGTTCCAGGAAAGCTTCATGGGGCTCGAACTCGTGTCTTTCGCTTGAAACCTCTTCCACGGGCTTAATGTCCTCACATTCATCGATGAAACCAGCCTTCATATTCAGTGTCGTTGATGAATCTTGAAGTTGAAGACACCACATGTCTTCTTGTAACCCACTGAAGTTATTTCCGGACGAGCAATACTGTTGTTGTTGACTTGGTTCTTGGACGTGATTCAGAGGGTAATTGTAAGGTATCGAACTGTTGTTGTTTAAATCACAAGAACCCGAAAAACTCGAGAGGTCCTCTGGTTCTTGAATCTGGATTTGCGGTTCTTGATGATGGTGATGAGCACGGTCACGGAACATAGCCAGTTGCTGAAGAACAATCTCCAATTCGTTCCTGGTGTATTCGATCTGGTATTGAAGCTTTCTTATGATGCCATAGCATCCATCAACAGGATCGTTGGCACGAGCATCGGACTGAAACATGATTGTATGCATAGCTGCGTCTTTCTCAGGAGGGGTAAGCGACTTGATGATCTTGGTGATGTTGCTGACACCAAAGAGCTTATGCGCGTTGAGGAATTGGCGGTGACGGTCATGAGGGAAATAAGGAGCGAGAAGACAATCGGGAGCGCATTTCCTGCGTTGGTATTTGCAGGCGGCGCATGCTTGGTTTGTGTTGTTGTTGGTGTTGCTGGTGCTGCTTGAAGGTTTTAATGGTGTTGGTTTGGGATGTAAAGGGAAGGCAGAAGAAGGTTTGCCCGAGGGCATTTTTTTGTTTGACAGGTTTGGCGAGTTGGGTTCCTTAGTTTTCTCCTGGTGGGAAGGAAATGCAGGGGAATGGAGAGAAATGAGGGAGGAGAGACAAGCTGATATAAGACAGAGAAAATGAGACAAGAGAGAGAGAAAGAGATTTTGACCAATTCAAGTCATGGGCTAGTGTCTATATTTAGAAAAGTGATAGAAGTGAATATGGTCGTGTCCTTCCTAATGGTGAAAAATAGAATGGACGACTGGAATTTACTAAAAATTGGCTATGTATAGCTTATAAAAACAATGTGTATGGATGTAACAGAAGCGAAAGAAGATAAATGGTATATGGTTATATGAGCGTGCGTTACCAGTTTTTAAACCTGCTTTTTCTTCTTCATCTGACATCATCAAGAAGTTTCCTGAAATTCAAAAGCAATAACCAGAAAGCTTAACAACAAGTTTATGTTTAGATTTAAGATTCCATTTACAGCCTATCTTCCAAAATAAAAAATGATTTTACATCTCTGGAAATGTTGTGACTTGTGAGACATGGAAACCAAAGAAGAAAAAAGTACTACCATTGTTTTCTTCTTCTGGCTTCTTTGACTTATGATGTGAGACAATCTTCATATCGTAGATGAGTGACTGAAACCATTAGAAAAAAGAAAAAAAAGAAGGATACGAGTTGGTCATAATGGTAATCCAATACAAGTATGCAACACACTTTTAGTAATGTTTCTAGATGCCTCAAAAGCTCAAGATACTAAAAACATGATGCTATTATGTGTAACTTGAGAAGTATAATTATGACAATGAATAAGGTTGATGTTCCAATAGGTTTCCTATTTAATGCCATAAGTTCCAAGAAAAGATTAAAGAAACAAAATTCTTTGTTCAAGCAACAGTCTAAGTCTAATACAAAAGATCCATAGATTCTCTCCATTAGCAATAAAGCCAGAGCTCACATCAACAACAACAACAACAACACACTAGTTAGTTATTAGTGTATTTCAAAGTCGAAACAAAAAAAAGTAGAAACAACAGACTAGTTTTTAGAGCCAGCGGATCAACGTTACCACAGTTTCAGAGCCAATGGACGAATTCAACATCTTATGACAATTCTCAAAACGCATTTTCAAATTCACTCACTGCAAATCCTAAAGAACTAAACCAAAATCAATCCAAGGAACTCAACTAGGACAACTAGGAAGAATCTTTCCATGGGAATATTTGAACGAACCAAGGAATCAGAACTTCCAGTTTCTGATTTGATCGGATGATTTCTCTACCAAATGCAAAATCACAGCCATTAACGAAGAACCGATATAATCGAAAGGAGTTGAACAATACTGTTTAATTCACTGGATAGAGATGGAAGTGAGAAGGTAATGACTGGTTCTGGTGCGTCCCCGGATCTTTTATTGACGTGGTCTGAACCGCCGGCGACGGTAAGATAAAGCTGATTCTGGTGTTTGGAATTTAATTGTTCAATACGACGCCATAATGGTAAAAAAAAAAAGAAAAAGTATTTAAAACGTAGAAGCAAAACGACGCCGTAACCAAAAAGAGTGGTTAATAACACGACGACGTAAAACGAAACGACGCCGTGACCCAAAAGAGTGTTAATAACACGAGGCCGTGAAACGAAACGACGCCGTAACCCAAAAGAGTGTTAATAACACGAGGCCGTGAAACGAAACGACGCCGTTAGTAGCGTTACAAGCTTCGTTAAGCATATTGTGAGAGGGAGAGAAGTTGTCGCCGATACCAATAGAAGAAGAAGGCCATTGACGGTGAGTTTTTCTTTACTTTTTCCGACAAAACCTGAATCCAAAGTTTCAGTCGTTATTTTAGATTGAGATTGATTGATTTGAATCTCTAAGAAAATAATGTTTCTGTAAATTCTATCGTCTCTCTTATTCATAATAAGGCTTTTGCTCAGGTAACAATCCTTCTTCTTCTTAGATTGTATTCTGGTTTTATGTTCTAGAATCTTAGGTGGAGACAAGTAACAATGAATTGATTTCTTTGATTATAGTTTAAAAAAAGGATCCAACATTTTTCGATTGGTTTGGAAATTGGAATTGGATTGTCAAATTACAAATCTCTCGTGTTGCAATTGGGTGGGGATTAGTCTAGTTAATCTGAAATCTTGAAATTGTTTGCTGTGGAAATTTTTAAAATGCTAATGTTCAATGCACCTTAGAACTCTTAGACACAACTTTTGAGACTGTACAGTTGATAAAGTTATGTTTTTTTTTGGGTGTCTTTCTTAAAACCATCCAAGCTCTCAATGACATGTATTGGCAAGTATATATGATGTTATCTCTCTCTAACTTAGAACTTTCTTGATTCTTATGATTTACCTTGTCAGTTTTGCAAAAGTTTATTTGGAGCAGAAGAGAAAACTTATTTCCTATGTCTTGTAACATATGTATGACCAGTGTTTGGAATGAAAATATGCAGGACTCAACAAAAATGTCGGTGAAACCCGCAGTCGCTTTGAGAGGTATCCTAGTAGGTGGAGTGGCGATATTTGCGAAAGTTGCGGGTGCAATGAAAGCTGCTGGAGGTGTTAAGCTTGGTGCAGCTGCTACAGCTATGACCGTGGCTGCAACTGCTGCCGTGAGTGGAGGATCTAAGCAAGAACAAAAGCAAGATGCTTCTAAAGCACCACCACCTTCTAAATAAGTATTGTCAATGTAATTCTTCCTTACCAATCAATAAAAAAGAGAAAAACGACTCCATTAAAGACCATTTTAGTTTTTCAAGGGTTCTATGGAGTTTATATGTAATGTTGTTGAAAGTGTAAAACTGTAGTTTTCTTCTGTAATAACTTCTTTATTCATACAATTAAAAGGAGATGGATTGCGATAATGAGTTTGTATGTCCACATACAGAGAGTATATTTTTATATAGGGATTTATTAAAATATGTGTGTGTGAAAGTTTCGAGTCTTTAACCTACAATCAGATGAAAGATAATTTCACATTGAAAAAAAAAGGAAGCGCTGGACACCATTTTCATTTCAATAATCTAGTAGTAAAAGATTCAAATGGGATCAGGTTTTATCGGAAGCTATAGTCAAGATCTTAGTGCATATGTGAGTTGGGAAGCAACTAACATGGAAGTGGTAACAAGAGCTCCACCCTTTGATTTCTATCCTCCACCTAAAGAGAAAAGCAATCAAGTCTAGTGAGAAGGGTTGCAAAGATGGTAACAAGGAAGGGAGATGGACAGAGCAATTGCTTAACCCTTGTGCCGTGGCCATTACGGCAAGGAACTCATCAAGGGTTACCTTTGCGTTCTCTCGGAACTGGAGTCTTCTTCTGGCGATGCTAATCATCAGCTTACAGCTTTTGGACTTCGGAGGTTGCAACATCATCTTTCCTCATCCTCACTGTCATCATTTTTTTTGGCCTGTAGTTACTTTTGCTTCAGCAGAAGTGAAGATGTTTCAGAAGACTTTGCTTAAAGTTTTATGAGGTAAGCCCTTGGTTTCCTTTGCCTAATAGCATGTTAAACTCTGTTATCCTGCAGATTCTAGCACAAGATCCCATAGATAAGAAAAATGGATCTATATATTGCTGATACGGTGTCTCTCACGGAATGCAGTGACCCACTTTGTTGGAGGCTCTGAGCTGCAGATCAGAAGGACCTCCTCCTCATGTTCGAATAACTATTGTATCTGATCTTACCACAGACATACCTTTCTCACCCTCTTACAGAAATGATTTTCCAACTCCTTGGCTTTGCTCAGTCTCTCAAGATCAACTTCCAGATTAGTGTACTTGACAAGTTCCAAGTCACCTCACCTCACGAGACCTTGATCATATGTGCTCAGTTTAGGTTGCATCACCTGAAGTATAGCATCCTTGATGATAGAAGCGAGGCTTAGAGGGCACTGAGAAGTTTAAGGCCAAAACAAGTGATTCTTTGTGAGAAAAATGGAGAATACAGTACCAGTGGGGACTTTGTAGCAGGGTTCTCAAGGAAACTTGAGTATCTGTGGAGATTTCTGGATTAAAAGAAGAGACTAGCGAGGAGAGAAAGCTAATTGAAGGAGAGGCAACAAAGGTGTGGATGAATGAAGGAAAAGATAAATGGTATGAGAGGATGAGGGAAGCGGTTATGCCGCAAAAGCATCTGGAGAAGATGCAATTGATGGAGCCAAATGTTTACTAAGAAAATATGACAACTGCTGGGAATTAAGAATGGAAGATAAAGGTACCGTCGCTGGGTTAATATGGAGAGGATAGATTCCTTTTGTTCATTATGGAAGTAGCTAGATAGTTTCTTTATGTTTGTCTGAGTGATTGCAAAGATAGTGAAGTTATAACTGAATACTATCAAAATGTTAACAGCCGCTAATATCAAATATATAACCGCAAAAAGGAAGAAGACGAAGAAATAATACTATTTAAATAATCACAACCTTGCACCAGATCAGTTTAAACATTATTGAATGATCATAGAAACAGGCATAAGCAGGATTCTTTAATACTAGTAGTGTTCAAAAGGAAATGATAGTAAATGACTGAAGACAGAATGATAGATGCAACAAGAAACAAATATTGCAGAGAATCTAATGATCTCTTTCTTTCCTTTTGCTCGGCTTGTTGATTTTCACAGACACCAAGCTTGGAACATAATAAACGAAGTCTCTGGGCGGATGATATCCAACATTCAGTGATTTGAAGGCTCCATCTTCTCCAATGATGTTAGCTTTTGGGTGGTTACGCCTTCGATCGAAAAGTATAGCGACATGCTTCTCCTCATCAATGAAGAAGCTCCCAGGAGTAAAGCCACCAGGAAAACCATCGAGTGCTATCAAATCCACTTCCAAAAACTTGGTCCACAACGCAGCATTGGGCTCAGTCATAGTCGAAATCCAAATGCCTATGGACTTGTAGCTTTGATATAACACAGCGAGCTTCTCATCTCTAACACAGGTTAAAGCCACATTGTCTACATCATCCTCGGAGTTAAACGGCAGAGGCAGAGGCTCTCCAAATGTCTCTGTTGTGAAATTAAAACAGAGCAAAACATCTCTAGTCTCTATCGAATCGATAGGCTCTATCCCTTCTTCTCCCACTTCAAGTGTCACTGGAGATTCCTTGGTAGCCAAAAAGTAAGCATTTCCCTTGAAAGACAAGCTTTGTTTTGGACCAAGTTGTGTGTATTCGTCGAGAGAGTCCTCAACATCTCTCCATCTATCAGTCCTGAAACTGTAGATTTCATACCCACCGCCAACAGGTTTGCTTCTCAGAATCTTGTGGTTACGGTTTTTGTTGCGATCACCGTCGTCGTATCCGAAACCAAACACGCCTGATCTATGGAATCGGTGCAACACGTGATTAGGTTTGATCGACCTCGTTTCCCCCAAATAGAGGTTACACACGATGAGCCTGCTGTTTCTGACGTTGTCGTTGAGGACACAAAGCAACAAGCCGTCGCAGTGAAGGAGTTGAGCAATCTCGATTCCATCAAATTCGCCAACTTGGTTCACTGATAAATCAACAATACCGTTGCCGTCGGTGTTGATGATTCCATGTACATCAAGTTTCATCGAACAGACAGAGTAATCAACAACGACGAACCCTATTAACTGCTTCGTTGCGGTTGCTGCTGCGCCTAGAAGATGAGTTCTCGATAAGGCCTCCCATTTTTTACAAGTCGATCGGAATGGTCCAAGAGACGTAACTGGAACCCTAGACACGATCTCCTCTACCAAAACCTCCGGGAGATTTGCTATCGTCGTCGTCGTCGTCGTCATTTCTCTGAAACTTCAGAAGAAACAATACCCAAAACTGCTTAGTAGTTTTCTATTTTTAAGGGAATTTTTAAAAGGAACGTTTTCGATTTTTAAGGGAATTTTTAAAAGGAACCTTTTCAAAATGCGCATTAAAATTTTGTAATCAAAAGGATATGATTGATGATGACTCTTGGTAGTCAATTTCGGATTTTCGTACCCCTCTAATTTATGGTAACAATAAGGTGGGCCGTGTAAATGGCCCAAACTGGTTTACTAGTGTAATCAATAGGCCGTGTAAAGCCCATATGCTTCACAATATTTGACGAGCTGTTTTTAAACGTAACTAGTCATGCTACTGAACAAGGTGTAGTGAAAAGGAGACTAAAATATGCAAAGGCCGAATTCTTTATTACACAGTAAATGATTGTGATATATTCTAATATAGGGTTAGTTAAAACTATAGCTATGGTAGACTTCAAAATTAAAAGTTGGGTATCACTAATTTGAAAATTAGTTCTCTCACATGATGTCAGGAAAAAGACAAAAGTAACCCTATACAGTTTTAGATGGTTAAATGAAATGATTCTGCTTTCTATCTGTATTGGCAATGACACGACAACTCCAACATTAAATGATGTCAACGATATCTTCGGACATATTGGATATCATTATGTTTAGTCGATATCATTATGTTTAGTCGATAACTCCAGATAACAATTAGTATGTATACTAAGGTAACAAGTCTAATCTTATAAATTAAAAAATTGATAGTAAATACTACAAGGTACTCACTAACTATATACTTGACCTTCTAGAATAGTATGTAGACATAAACATAACATTATGGATAATAGATAACAAAAGCATTACAGGATTATGTATTTATTATTAGGTAAAAGATGCGAGTTATGTGATCATGATCATGATTATTAGAGGATTGGCACTAGTGACATCTTTTAATGAGAAATGCAATGTAACCGAACGTACTTTAAGTCCTAGTTGTGGCTAATTTTATATAGTAAAAATTATCTTAGGTTGATAATTTTTACAACTAATAACTATTAATGTCGATTAGCTTCCGGTTTGATAATTCTTATGTTATACCGGTAACTAGTAGAGTGAGAAGAAATCTTGTAAGTGTTATGTTATACCAGTAACTAGTATAATAATAACATAGAATTATTCTGTGATAAAATTAGATTTTATTCTATTAAATCATGTACTATATATATTACAAAATCTAAACCCTAACAACTATTTTGTCAACCCTAACAACTATTTTGTCAACCCAAACCGAAATATAATTTCATTTAATTACAAAATATAAACCCTAACCACTATTTTATCAACCCAAACCGAAATATAATTTCGTTGAGTTACAAAATCTAAACC